>NC_057862.1:360655882-360965020 GCF_019393635.1 Dromiciops gliroides
CTGTACTCATTCTTCAAAGTCTAGCTCAAATGCCATTTCCTCTACCACTTACTAGCAGTGACTCTGGGCTAGTGGCTCATTGAACCTCACTGAACCTCATTGCACCTCATCTGTAAAATGCGTCTGGGCTCCTTGTACTCCCTACATTACAGGATTGTTTTGAGGATCAAGTAAGATCATGGATCTATGGTGCTTGGTAAACCTTAAAGTTATAGAGAAATGTGAGCTGCTATTAGTGTTCCCTAACTGCTTTCCCTTCCTCCCCCAAGAAGTTCTGTCCCCTGGGAATTCCTGTAATTCTTGTGGCCCATATAAAATACAGCCTTGTATTAGTCATTCCTGCGTGTATCTTATCTCCCTTAATATAATCTGAGCTCCCTGAGAGCAAAAGGTGTGTCCTCTTTGTATCTTCCTCCCCTCCCCCATTTTAAGCTCCAGTGGGTTTAACACTGCACCCTGTAGGTACTTAATAAATGCTGAATGAATGTCTTACCTGGTCCAGGGCTCCACCACACTGACTAGTCCCTTGGTTAAAGATGTAATTTCAAATCTAACACAGTAACGACAATATCATATGGTGATCAGCTGTGAATGACTTAGCTATTCTCAGCAATACAATGATCCAAGACAATTCTGAAGGATTTATGATGAAAAATGCTATCCATTCCCTGAGAAAGAACTGAATATGAATCCAGATTGAAGATACTTTTTCTAACTTTATTTTTTTTTTGGGGGGGGTTAGTCTGTGTTTTCTTTCACAACATGACTAGTGTGGAAATGTGTTTTGTGTGACTATATATGTATAACATATCAAATTGCCTTCTCAATGATTTGGGTGAGGTAAGGATGGAGAGAATTTGGAACTTGAAATTTAAAAAAAACGTTAAAAATGATTTTTACATATAATGGGGGGAATAAAATACTAAATTATTTCAGATTCGGTTCTCAGACATATGATATAACCAGGAAATAATGAGACAATAGACAAAGGACTGGCATCTGGTGGAAACATGGATTGGAATCTTGGTTGGTGAGTTCTCTTACTTTCCAGCTGTGTGACCTTGGGCAAGTCACTTATAACTTTTCTCTGCCTCAGTTTCTTCATCATCTTAAAAAAAGCAGAAGTAGGAGATAGATTAGATGCCTAACATTCCTTTCTGTTTTAAATCCTATGATCCTAGGACCATAAGAAAACTTGTCCTATCACTGAATATTCAGCCACATCCTATTCCTGTCTCAGGAAATGCATTGGCAACTTTTAGCCACCAGAGGGCGAAACAAATAGTAGCCATTGATTGCCCATGATAGAACTATGTAGGCTGCAGCAATATGTCATTTGGAAAATGAATTCATTTCCCTCCTAATAATCCAAACTGAGTAGATTTTTCTGACTCTGGCATACAAACTCCATGCAAGTAAAGTCTCCATCTTACATGTGATACAGCAGAAAGAGAACTGGCCTGAAGTCAGAAGGACTGTGTTCAAGCTCTGACCCACTGGGCAAGTCTGTTGAACCTGTTTTCTCATATATAAAACAGGGATAATACTCAACTATCTAACTCATTTACACTGGCTACTGAATTGCTAACTCACTTTAACAACACAGACAAAGCCCTATAACTGAGTCTCCTAAAGACCTAACCTAAGGCCATGGGTATGCCTGAGTTCAAGACCTGCTCCCTAAGTCACAAGAAAGCAGAATCCTCCCTCTTTTTTATCCTTTATATCCAATCAGTCACTGAGTTCTAAAGTTCCTTCCTCTCCATTTCAATGTCCTAAACCTTACTCCAGTCTCCTACAAAATCACCTCTTCTGTCAGAGCCTTAATGTCCTTGTCCGTAAAGTGGGAATAACACAAACAACCGCCTCTGAGGGTCGTTGACATAGAAAATACTTTGTAAAAAGCTACAAAAAATATGAAATTTAATTATTATTGTTCTACAAATAGAGAAGCAACAAAACATAGTGGAGAGAGGCCTAAATTTGGAGTCAGTAAGACCTGTAGTCAAGCTCTATGACTCATTAGCTACTACTAGGAGGGTATTTAAGCTCCCAATATCCCAGGCTACTGGGGCAGCTAGGTAACACAGTGGATAGAGCACTGGTCCTGGAATCAGGAGGACCTGAATTCAAATCTCATCTCAGGCACTTATTAGCTGTATGATCCTGGGCAAGTCACTTAACCCCAATTGCCTTAAAACATCCAGGGCCATCTCCAGTCATCCTGATATATGTCTTCCCATTGGACCCAGATGGTTTTGGAGGAGTGAGGTTGGTGACCTTGCACTGCCCTCCCTCACTTAAATCCAATTCACTGCAAGTCATGACATCACCCCCCTGACATCTTGGTCCTCTTGGAGGATGAACAACCACACCAGGCTACTCCTCAAGACTCCAAGTTACAGATGACTTGCTGATATAGTGGAGGAATTTTACACACTGGGAACCCCCCCCACACACACCTAAAATCGTATGTCCAGACCCCTAACCCCTCCCCCAAAAAACAAAACAATGTTTTATTCTATTTATTCTTTGACCCTAATCTCTGATTTATATAGTGTTTTCAGGGTTACAAAGCACTATGAGTATGAAGACTGGACTGATAAATGTAACGTAACATATATATCCACAGAATGGCCTTCCCCTTCAAAGTAGCCACACACAGTCCAGTGACACTCATTCTATAAAGCATTTTTGGAACTTCTTTCAGAACATTCTTTTGAATCTCCTCCATCAGGGCAGAGATTCATTCTTTTAGAAAAGGATTTGATTTCCAGAAACAGCCAAGTGTAATTTGAAACCTTATCTGGTGAAAGTGCATGATTAAACTTGGAAACATTTTTCTTAGGGAAAATAACTCTAAAATAAAGGGGCTGGTCTTTTTTTGGTGAAGCTGATAAATTCAGTAAACCATTTGTTAACACTCCCCCCCACACCCCCAAGAAAATGATTAAGCACCTACTATTTATGGAACTTGGTGCTGAGGAAATGAACTACAAAAGAGAATGACAGGGGCAGCTAGGTGTCGAAGTGGATAAAGCACCAGCCCTGAATTCAGGAGGTCCTGAGTTCAAATACAACCTCAGACACTTGACATTTACTAGCTGTGTAACCCTGGGCAAGTCACTTAACCCCCACTGCCCCACCAAAAAATAAAAAAAGAGAGAATGACACTGAATCCTGCCCTCATGGAGTTTGTAGTCTAATAGCTAGATGTGAAAGACAAAAATCTAGTATGTGAAATAGAATTGAAGTACTTGAGAAGTCTGAAACAAGAGTGCAGAAAAGGGGAGATTACTTCTAGCTAGGGAGACCCAAATGTTTATGGTGGCATTTAACTTGGACCTTGGAAGTTAAGAGATAGGTGGGTGGGGGAAGGAGAGCATTTCAGGCATGAACAAAAGCAATGAGGAAAGCAAAAAACAAGGTGTGTTCAAGAAAGGAGGTTTGGTCCAAGTGTGTCTGCACGTAGGTGATGTAGAGAATGCAAGGATTATAGAAAGGTAGGCTGGAGCCAGATTGAAAGGCCTTGAATGACAGGCTATTCAAAGTTATTCAGTCAGCAATAGGAAACTATTTCAGCAGCCAAATAACATGACCAGAGATGTTCATTAGGAAGATTAAGCCATCATTGGCACATAAAATAAAGGGATGGAGAAAGAACGGAAGTGGGAAAATCAGAGTTACAGAATTGTTTAGATCCATGCTTGCCTCATTGGGATTACCACAGATGCTACCAAGGTAAAGGTACTCATTTTCATGTGTAAGTTTCTTAAACAATCTTTTGAAAATAGTTGGTATCACTTTAGAGTTACAGCAGGTAGGTCCCTCACATTTCCCATGGTACCCAGTGCTTAGCAGTGCTTAGCAGAGAGTAGGAAATTAATGTCTTAACTGACCTGTGAGACAGTAAGCTTTCAGAAGCCTAGGTGGCTGGTGAAGTTACAAGTGGGCAAACGTGGCAGTCCTTGACCTACAGGGGCTTACAGCCAGTCTAGTAGAGGGCGAGAAATCATTCATAAGCAGCCAGAATAAAAACTATGCACGATATGTTCATTAGAGGAGGCAGCTAGGTGGCGCAGTAGATAAAGCACCGGCCCTGGATTTAGGAGGACCTAAGTTCAAATCCAGACTCAGACACTTGACACTTACTGCGTGGCCCTGGGAAAGTCACTTAACCCTCATTGCCCCGCCCCCCCCCAAATAATAAAAATTAAAATAAGATATGTTCATTAGAGAGGTACCAAGTGACCTTTATGGGCTGGGAGGAGGGGAAGGTCGCTGCTAACCTGAAAGGGGGAATTGGTGGATTAGTGGATAAAGCTTCCTAGAGGAGGTTGGCATTTGAACTGGGGTTTAAAGGATGGGCAGGATTTTTATAGTGGAGGTTCAGGAGGATGGAATTCTATGAAGAGAGAACAGTATAACCTGCTGACTTGAGCAATGTTCCTAGGATGTGGTTTGGGGACTAAGTAGTCAGTCCCCAAAGGGCACATTTACCTGTGTGCCACATTCCCCCTCTGTACCGCACAAAGTCCCATCTCTCTCTTCCTTAATATTTAGTAACTTTTCGCTTCCAAATTACTTGAGATACTTCCCTCATCTCTCCCCCACACAGACAAGTTATGACATTTTTTCAGATTCCCTAGTTGGAAGGAAACAGCCAATTCTCAGCCCTAACTTTACTGACCTCCCACAACCTTTCATACTTTCTCATAAACTTCTCTCTTAACTGGGGCCTAAACTAAACTCCAATAATTGAGCTACTCTGGCAGCCTGGGCCTTCTGGAAGCTTAACCTTTGATTCAAAAGTTCTAAAATCAAGAGAAATAGTAGCCATTTCTGATGTGTACCAAAATAGTTTGGGTTCATGCCAGGAGGTTATTTTTCAGGGTTCTGCTAATAGACTTTCTACCAATATTACAACACCCAAATCTGAAATCTAAGTGGAGGTCGTGTGACAAGAACCTGCAGGTACTAGGAGTCAGGACATCTGGATTCTGATCCCAGCTCTACCCTTAACTTACTGCATGACTCTAGGCAAGTCATTTCCCTTTCCCTGGGTCTCAGTGTCACAGGAGGTCTCTAGGATTGCAGCCCCTATCCCAGTCCTTAAGTCATTGTTCAGCTTTGAATGAGTTCCTTTCCCTCTCTCTGGACCTCACCTTCCCCAACTGCAAAGTGACAGCCCTGTATTCGATGATCATAAAGGTCCTGAGGCTTAGGTTCTTGAGGGGGGAAAAAAGCAGAGGCAAAACCAAACACATTTATTAAAGTTCAACTTAAAAATAAATCTTCATGTGGTCATGGGGAGTCTAGGAAAACTTGTCCAAGCAATGCCAACTTGGAGGTAAAGGGCTGACTGGGACACCTGAGGATTGGGACACTACGCTTGGAGCCCTTTTTACCATTCATCTCTATTTGGTTTTCTGAAGCCAAGGCCTCTTTCCCTTTTGTTGGGATTTCCCAACGGCCAAGGGCAGCAGTTGTCTTCCTTAATGTGGATTTTTTACTTCGTTTAAGGGAGTAAAATTCCCTCATTAAGTCTTCTACTTCCCACTGTTCTTCTTTCTGTTTCCTACAGCAGTGCAAGGCCGCAGGGTCAATGGGGTGAGCTTCCGTGTTGAAGACGTAACCTCCAGCTCCCAGGATACACTCCCCATAGGGTGTGATTACTGCATCAAAGGTGGAGCCATTGTTGTGAATGAAATTGGTCGGGTCAAACAGTAGGTAGAGATACTTGACAGTCTCAGCCAGGAAAAAGGATTCCATCCGGTTATCCAATTTGTGATCTCTTAGATCTTTAATCTAAAGACAGGAGAGAAAAAAGGAAATCGGAGCATCACTTGAAGGAGGGACTCTTTGGAGAAAGTCAGTAAAGGTGAGAGGTGGAGCACTACATCCATCTCAAAAATCTGTTGCTGGAAGAGCTTCTGATTTTCAAGTTACTTTTAGAAGTTAATTGAGTTTACTGGTACAGATGAGTCAGACTCACTTCAACTGTTTGCGATTAGAAAAGTGCATTCCCTTTAACAATCAATTCTCAGTGGATTGCTAGCTTTATTCATAAATGTGACTCAGAAAGGATTTGGAACAACCAAGAACTGTTCTTTTGCTCTGTTTGGTAAAAGCTGAGGAACTCAAGAGGCTTGTTCCTCTGTTGCTCTGTCTTGGAGTGCTTCCAAAGGACAGCAACGAGTTCCAAGTCCCCATGACCTAACTGCCTGGGGACAGTGACAAACTGAGACGAGCTTTCCAACTCGCAATCCCTTTTAGTCTGCTCCAAGGCTGGATGTGGAACAGCACAAGAGTCAGTGGTGGGAAATGTTCTAGGGAGAGAACTAGCTTTAGTCCGGCCAGGGCAAAGCAGATGATGTGGGACTCTACCGAAGCAGTGGTACAGGCCTCACATCTATACAGTCAATTTCCTTCTAGCCGGGGGTCAGCTACCAAAGCTGAACTGAATGAGACCTCAAGAGAGGAGCTTATAGGGTAGCTAGGTGGTACAGTGGATAAAGCACCGGCCCTGGATTCAGGAAGACCTGAGTTCAAATCTGGCCTCAGACACTTGACACTTACCAGCTGTGTGACCATGGGCAAGTCACTTAACCCTGATTGCCTTGCAAAAAAAAAAGAGAAGAGAAAAAAAGAGAGGAGCTGACACAGATTCCTCCCTATTTCTGTACAGAGGTTAGGAGAACAGAAAGGAGGAAGTGGAGTATCATAAGCATATTGAGACTCTTTCATGTACTAAAACCAACAGGGTAAACTAATTGGTCAGTGCTTGGATGAAAAATGAAGCTTAATTCCAGTAAGATGCTGAAAATATCTAGGAAAAATGTGTGTGTGTGTGTGTGTGTGTGTGGGTGGGTGGAGAGAGAGAGAGAGAGAGAGAGAGAGAGAGAGAGAGAGAGAGAGAGAGAAAGGGGGAGGTAGAGGAGGAGAGGGAGGGGAGAGAGAAAGAGAGAGAGAGAGAGAGAGAGAGAGAAAACACCTCACAGCAAAGAAAGAATTGGCCTAAGAACCAGGAATCCTCATTTTTGGTCATATCTCTGCTATTAATTCACTGCTCCCTCGGCCTGGGGTACGTTCCTTTACCCCGCCCATCTCCATTTGTCCAAAAGCCTTTCTGCTATCCCAAGCCTGGCTCCACCTCCTACATGAGGCCAACAATGATCCTTCCCAAGCTGGACCGAAGAACTCCCTCATCTGGATTCCCATAGCTCCTTGAAAAAACCTCTCTGGTGACATAACCACAAGTCAGAATGCAACATCTGTGTGTGGCTTTTCTTCCCGCCTCCTGTGCTCACTCTACTGGGAGCTCCTTGAGGGCAGGGCTTTGTAAATACTTTTTCTTTTTTTTTTTTTTTAATGGGTAAGGTATTTTATTTTTTCCGTTACATGTAAAGATAGTTCTCAACTTTTGTTTATACAAGCTTTACAATTTCAGGGCTTTGTAAATAAGCCCCCAATACCAAGTGCTTGAGAAGGGTTTGTCAAACCAATCTTCATATTCCATAGCAGCCAGCACAGGATCTCGCAGGAGTAAGCAGGCTCTCAAATGTCTGTGGACTGAATGAGGCTAAGCAGGCCGTGTCTCCTTTCTAGGCCCCAATATCCTCATCTGCCAAGTGAAGGAGAGAGACAAGACCTCTGAAATCCCTTCTAGTGCTGACATTCGGAGATACTAAGGCAGTGCAGGGATTCTTCGGTCATGGTGGATTAGGATGATCTAGAGCTGAAACGGGCCTCAGAGGCCATCTAATCCACCCCCTTCATCTGACAGATTAGGAAACTGAGGCTCAGAGTGGTAAAGTCACTCAGATAGTAAAGTGACAGAGGCAAGATGATGCATCATCTTCCAATGCAATCTGGGAGGGCCCTGGAACTCAGCCTCCTTCCTGGATATGGAGGTAAGAGATGTGGTAAGGAGCACTGCAGAAAAACGCCAGCCCTGGGGCACATTCTCCATCGCTGACCCCGGAGACCTTTCTGTTACATGCCCAGGCTTGGGGTAGGCGCAAAGGACAGCACAAACCACCATTTAAGTTGAGACAGCAAAGAGTTTGGTATTGAGGACTTAATATATGCAAATATTGGCAGAAAATAGCTCTCCAAAAATACATATACTCTTTATGAAATCTTAGAACAGAACTGCGGTCAGGAACAGGTGCTCAGTCCTGCAGTCAGTACTCAGGTTGTCTGTTCCTTCTCCTTCTTCATGGGGGTTTGATGAGGTCTGGATTACCCAGAATCATAGAATCTAGTTCAAATGAGAATCTCAACATCTCTGACAAGAGGTACTTGTGACTCTTAGAATTTAAGTTCTGGGCAATGTTATCAAGTTTGGGCCTCAACAACACTGGATGTTCAACAAACATTAAGCTCCTACTGTGCTATAAAGACAAATAAGGCACGATCCTTGCTCTCATAGGGCTTACCATCTAGATAAGATTATGCTTAAATACCCATAATAAAAAGCACTGACTAGTATGTAGACATGAGAGGTCTAAACAAAGTTTTATTTTTAAAAAACAAAACAAAACTAGAAGCAAATCATTATTAATGGGAAGGAAATTATGAAATATTTCATGGAGAAAGGTGGCATGTTGAATTTGAGGTTCAGGGGGAATTTCACTTTTTTAAAATAGTATTTTACTTTTTTCCAAATTGCATGTAAAAACAAATTTTAACACTGATTTTTAAGTTTTGAGTTCCAAATTCTCTCCCTTCTTCTTTCCCATCCTCAGGTGGAATTTCAACTTAGAGGAATGAGAGACATGAACAAGAGCAATGGATGGTATCCAGGGGACAGTCAGCCGGTTTGGCTATGGAATAGATTGGAATAGACTGCATGGCTACTGGTAGAGCAGCAGTCTGGAAAACAGTTTGGAACTATTTCTCCAAAGTCACTAAGACCCAGCAATACCTCTCCTAGGTCTATATCCCTAAAGAAATGGAAGAAAAGGAAAATAACCCATATATACAAAAATATTTTTGTAGTGGCAAAGAACTGGAAATGAAGAAGGCACCCATCAATTGGGAAACAGGAGAACAAATTACGGTATACGAATGTAATGGAATATTATTGTGCCACAGGAAATGATAAATGGGATGAATTCAGAGAAACCTAAGGAGACTTGAGTAAACTGATGTAGAGTCAAGTGAGCAGAACCAGGAGGATAATTTATACAATCACAACACTAAAAAGGCAAACAACTTTCAAAGACTTAAGGACTCTGATCAATGCAGCGACCAACCATGATTCTAAAGAACTGATGATGAAGCATGCCGGCCACCTCCTGACAAAGAAGTAACAGATTCAAGATGAAGTATGAGACTTACATTTTTTGGACAATGTGAAATGTGGGAATTTATCTTGCTTGACTCTGAATGTCTGTTCTAAGTTTTTTGTGTTTCTTTTTTCTTGTAAACCGGGACTTGGTCAGGGGATGGGGGATTATTTGTTAGTTGAAAAAATAAAATGTTAAAAAGAAAGAGGAATTGGTTGTATGGGGGCACAGTATAAGAATCGTGGGAGAATAGAGATTTTAGCTAGACTCAAATTGACTCAGCTGGCTTCAGGGAGCCAAGGACTACCACCAGCAACTAATCAAAAAATTGCCATCCGGGGCAGCTAGGTGGCGCAGTGGATAGAGCACCGGCCCTGGAGTCAGGAGTACCTGAGTTCAAATCCGGCCTCAGACACTTAACACTTACTAGCTGTGTGACCCTGGGCAAGTCACTTAACCCCAATTGCCTCCCTTAAAAAAAAAAAAATTGCCATCCTTCACAATCACCTTCTGAGCTAGGGGACTCATGCTACTCTTCCTAGAAAAAGACCTAAGATTTGAATCAAAAACACTCTAGAAATGCCCTCCTCTTACACCCCCCTTTCACAGACACTTTCACAAAACTAGCCAGGTCCAGGTAGATCATTACGGTAGCATGGAAAGAGCCCTGGCCTGAGAGCCATAAGCCTTGCATTTAACCCTGGCTCTGCTAGTAATTTGCTTGGTGTCCTTGGGCAACTCACTTCCCCTCTGGGCTTCAGTTTCCTCTTCTGTAAAAGGCCAGTCTAGATCACGAGTTCTGAACCTTTTTTGTGATGTAGACCTGTTGGCAGTCTGCTGAAGCCAGAGTACCCCTTCACAGGATGTTTTTTAAATCAGATAATAGGTAGGATTACAGAGGAAACCAATTCAATTCAAAGACCAATCAAAATATTAACATAGTTGTTTCATGGACCCCAGGTTAAGAACCACTGGACTAGGCGATTCTCTAAAGTTGCATCAGGTTCAAAAGTTCTACTAAATATTGAATTTTGCATCTTTGTTTTCAGTGGAAAGGAGATCGCACGCTACTCTAGATCCTAAGCAGAGATGCCTGGGTGGGGGGCCCTAGGAACAGCAGGAACGAGCCGTTCTCATCCTCAGCTATTACATCTGGAAGGAACCTCCAGGGACCCACTGATCCACCCTTCTTAAACAGGTCAGGCCACATGGCTTCTTAAGGGAAAAGATTCTAGAGAAGCAGACTGCATAACATATTCCAGTCATCTCCTATAACACAAACAGTGAAAAACTGCAATGAAATGCTACAAGGGGAGAGGATAGAACTTTTTCACATTCATCCATGCCCTTGTTCACTCCACCCTCCACTGCCAAGGCATAAGACAAACAACAGTCCCATGTTATGAACACGACGACTAGGGATTACGAAAGGCTGGGCTGCCTTCCAAACTATCCACGGTGTTATATGATCCAGGGCAACAAGTCTTTGGGTTTAGGGCAAGGGTGGAGGAGCTCTCATTCATACTGGCACTGAAAAGATTACAAAGCCGCTTATGCACACAATCTCTTTTGAGCCTCACAACAAACGTGCAAAGGGGGAATGAGAGGAATTTTCCAAATGAGGAGATGGAGGTTCAAAAGATGTAGACTGACTTACACAAGACTTCACAGCCAGTAAATAGGAGAGATGGCATTAGAGTCGTGGCAGGTCCTCCAAGTCTGGTGCTCTTCCACAAGCATTTCAATCAGTAGGCACCGTGCCAGGTGCTGGGCATACAAAGACCAAATGGAACAATCCCTATTCACAAGGTGTTTATACTTTTCTTAGTGAGATAGCATACACACAGAAGCATATGCAAAATATATATACAAGGTAATGGAGGGGCAGCTAGGTGGTGCAGTGGAGAGAGCACCAGCCCTGGATTCAGGAGGACCTGAGTTCAAATCCGGCCTCAGACACTTGACACTTACTAGCTGTGTGACCCTGGGCAAGTCACTTAACCCCAATTGCCTCACCAAAAAAACAAACAAAACCGACAAGGTAATGGGGCTGGGCAAGTCACTTAACCCTGTCTGCCTCAGTTTCCTCATCTATAAAATGAGCTGGAGAAGGAAATGGCAAACCCCTTCAGTAACTCTGCCAAGAAAACCCCAAATGGGGTTGTGAAGAGCCAGACACAACTGAAACGACTGAAGAAACGACAAGAATGGGGGAGAGGAAGGAGAAAGAACTGGCATCTGGGAGGCATCAACAAAGACTCCATGTGGAAGGTGGCACTTGAGCCAAGTTTTGAAAGAAATAAGGGATTCCAGGCAGTGGAAATGAGAAGGGAGCTCATTCCAGGCCTAGGGGAAAGCTTCCCATCCTTCTTCCCTTGGTTCCTTCACTAGCACAAGGGAAGGGGCCTAAGCACACACTGGGAGCAGATGCTTTTCAGGTAGTGAGTGACAGGACTCTGCCATATGTCAGCAGCAGTCTTGAGTCTTGAGAAACACTTACTGTTGCAAATCCACAGTCCACCTTGCTGATTTTCTCAATGGACTCCACCGCATCTCTTCCAAGTTCTAAGAGAGTGGGGTCTCTTGTGGCTTGGTAGAGGTACATCGCACTCTCAATCAGTTCTGCAAAACCAAAAGCAAAGGCATATAGGGGTTGGGGTCAGGGTAGGTCCAGGTGGACGCGAGGCCACTGGTCAAATCTTTCCATTACATGCTCTGTCCACCTGGCCAAGGGTATCCTACTGAGCACAGAACTGAGAATGTCCACTGCCGTGTTTTCTGATCCATCACAAGGATGGAAAGGATGAAAACCATCGCTAAAGTTGGCCAGGCTAGGAGAGGATGAGCACAAGAATGAGAGACAAAATTCCCAAACCAAGTCTCCAATTTACTAAGTCTGTAACCTGTAGAGAAGGTCCCTGTCCCTCTGTTCCCGTCCCTCTCCTAACCCCACCACACACACACACACACACACACACACACACACACACACACACACACACACACACACACACACACACACAAAATTAGGGCAACAACCTGACCCCTGGGGAACAGAAACTAGGCCAGGGGATAATGAGGTCTCTTCAGCTGATACCTCACAACTCCCTACCCCAACCTCATTCCTACTCCATTGGAAAGAAATAAAGCCGCCTGGGAAATGGAAGCTCTCATCTGACCTAACTTCTTCCCTTCTTCACCCCCCCCCCCACCCCACCCTGGCTCTCCATTCTTTCTACACTTGGAGAGCAGGGAGGCTATTGTTGGTCACAGGGCAGTGGAAAGGACACTGGGCCAGGAGCCAGAAGTCATGCTCTTGGTTCTGACTCTGCTACTAACTCATTGTGTGACTTTGAGCAAGTCACAGCCTCTCTGCGTCTCAGTTTTCCCATCTCTAAAAAAAGAGAGTTAGACTCAATAGTATCCGAGTTTTCCTCCAGTCTCTAACCCTCCATGGTTCTTTGACTCTGAGTATGTGCTAAATCCCAATTCTCCACTTCATTTTCTCCATCTGAAAAGGGTCATAACACTTTGCCTGAACTCAAAGGGACTGTGAGAATCTATGCATGTTGTAGAATCACAGAGCATAAGAGCGGGAAGGGCCCTTAGAGACAACTAAATAAAACATCCTCATTGTACATGGGAGAAATTAAGGGCCAGAGAGGAAGTGTCATACATTGAGTCAGGGGCAGGGCTGTTTTTAGAATCCAGGCATCCTTGCTCCCAGGCCAGTGTTCTTTCCCTGTGAGTTAACTGTGATCCATCTTGTAGTACTTGGGTTTCTGGTCAGGTGTCTTAGTTACCTCCCTCCAGGCAGTTAACTTGAAGGGTATTTGTCTGTGAAGCTATGTAAACTCCCTTTCTCCTGATTATCTTTTTTTTTTGCAGGGGCGGGGGGAGAGAAGCCATGAGAGTTAAGTGACTTGTCCAGGATCACACAGCTAATGCTGGATTTGAACTCAGGTCCTCCTGAATCCAGGGCCGGGGCTTTATCCACTGAGCCACGTAGCTTTGCCCCCTGATTATCTTTTTTTTTGTGGGGGGCAATGGGGGTTAAGTGACTTGCCCAGGGTCACACAGCCAGTAAGTGTCAAGTGTCTGAGGCCGGATTTGAACTCAGGTCCTCCTGAATCCTGGGCTGGTGCTTTATCCACTGCGCCACCTAGCCGGGCCCCCCCTCCCCCATCATCTTTTAAAAACAAATCCCCTCATGGAAGGTCTGGGAAATTGAAAAGGACAAAAATTGTGTCAATTTAGGCTAATTACACCCTCGGAAGAATTCTAACCCATTCCTGGGCTGATTCTCAAGCCCATTGAACACCATAAGTGCCTATAACTCTGCATCTCCCTCTCCGCCCCGCTTTTTTCAAGAATCTCCACTCAGCTGAAAACTGGTTGTCTGTTTCTGGAATCCAGGGGGAGGAAGAGGTAAGAGGTAAGCGCCTCGCCCCTGGAGAGAAGTGGGAGTTAGAGGATTTGCTCTTCCCACCATCTCCACTGATCTCCACGGAATCTCCCACAGTCCTTTTCTAACTCCCCCGCCCTATTCTGGGCTAATCTGGTACTGGGAGAACCCAGGAGAGCAGCCTAGAGACCAGGTGATGCATCTACTCACCAGGCCGAAGTGGGTATCCTTCCCGCTTTTCTACGGTGTAGCCCTGGGGAATGTTATAGAATTCTGGCAGCCCTCCAAACTGCTTCCACACTGTGTAGTAATTGAGGAATGTCCTCATAGCATTGTCAATGTCCCCAATGAGGCTCTGCAAAGAGAGACAAGCTACTCAGTCATATGGTCTCTGGCGCAGTTCATTCAGCTCACTGACACCACCACAGCCAAGCCCTGGAGAATTAGGTGAAGGAAGTCAGAGGCAAATGGTGCAATGGAAAAAGGAATAATGTTAATAATAGCTAACATTTAATAAAAAAAAATAGCTAGATGTTTTAAGCTTTAGGAAGCATTTTGCAGACATTACCTCATTTGGTATTCACAACCCTAGGAGGAAGGTCAGGTTATTTACTCTGAGCAAACAGGTTCAGAGAGGTTCAGTAATTTGTTGAGAGTCACACAGCTATTAAGAGACTAGAGGGGGCGGCTAGGTGGCGCAGTGGATAAAGCACCGGCCCTGGACTCGGGAGTTCCTGAGTTCAAATCCGGCCTCAGACACTTGACACTTACTAGCTGTGTGACCTTGGGCAAATCACTTAACCCCAGTTGCCCTGCAAAAACAAAACAAAACAAAACAAAAAAAACCAAGAGACTAGAGCAGGATTCGTAGGATCCTAGATAAAGAGCTGCATGGGATCTTATTCTTTCATTTTACAATAAGGAAGGAACTCAGGCAAAGAAAAGTAAAGTGACTTGCTCAGTCTTCCCAAATCCCAGTCCAGCACTGTCTGCTGGATTCAAAAGACCTGGGTCCATAGTTGTGAGACCTCTAGAAAATCATCCTACCTCTAAGGACCCTGGTTTCTTCCTCTGTGAAATGGGGATGAAACCTGTCCTATCTGCTGCACAAAGCTGCTGTGAGGTAAGTGCTTTGTGACTTATAACGTAAATGTGAGCTCTTGTATCTTGTACTATCTATACTCCATAGGTTATTCAGTCGAGCATTTATTCAACACCTACTATGTACCAGACACTGTGCTAAGCACTATAACAGATAAAACAATTGGACCCTGCAGATACCAGAAGAGGGTCCCTCAGTTTTTAGAGTTACTTTTAGCTCCCTTTCCTTTCTTTATATCCACCCCAGAAACCTTGATAGAAACCCCACACCATAAGGAGAAAGCCACTGCAAACACAATTTCTCCTTGGTCCAAGAAAATTCTATATAAGCTTTATGAAGAAAAATTGGGGGGGGGGGAATACCTAAGAACTCCCAGATGACAAAAAGCACCAATCTTCTCACCTTAAGGAAAACAAAAAAGCAAGGAAGTAAGAGTTGAGTTGGAGAAAATGGAAGAGCTGCCCAGATGTTCTCTCAGGACACTTCTAGCTCAGAACCAACGCATCGGTCAATAAAGATTTATTCAGGGCTTACTAGCCACAAGCATTGTGCTGGGGAGGAAGGGTCCAAAGACAAAAACTTGGCAGCTACATCATCAAGGAGTTTACATTTTATCAGGAGAGACAACATGTGTATGTGTGTACACACACACACATATACATTTACATATACACACTATATATGTATGCATACATCCATGTATGCCTATACACCCATGTCTGTGTATACATACATATACGTGTATACACACATATATCCATGTGGCTATATGTATTCATGTGTACACATATATGTACATCTGTGTCTATATGTGTGAGTACGCACAAACACATATCTACATGCATGTGTATCTATATGTATGCTTATATACATGCAGATGCACACATACATACCTAATACACAAAAAAATTAAGACAAAATGATTTTGTGGGGGACAGAGAAGACACTGGCAGCTGGAGATCAGGAAAGGCTGAAGGTAGGTGGTGTTTAAGTTGAGCTTTGAAGGGAACGAGAGATTCTTTTTTTTGTTGTTTTTTAAGTGAGGCAATTGGGGGTTAAGTGACTTGCCCAGAGTCACATAGCTAGTAAGTGTTAAGTGTCTGAGGCCGGATTTGAACTCAGGTCCTCCTGAATCCAGGGCCAGTGCTCTATCCACTGCGCCACCTAGCTGCCCTGGAACTAGAGATTCTAAGAGGCAAAGGGGCTGCACTTCAGACACGGGAGCCAATTTGTTCAAAGGCACAGGGACAGGAATGTCATCTTGCTGTTAGGACAGAATGCAGGCCAGTTTGGCAGGATCAAAGAGGATGTGAAGGGAAATTATGCTTAAAGCCTATAACTTCTATATCTCTTTTACCTCGGGCTAGCCCAAATACAAAAGCAAACTAAATAATTCAAATTGTATATTGAAAATAACTTTTTGATGTGATGAATTCAGGGAAGGATGGAAAGTCTTACATGAACTACAAGAGAATGAAGTAAACAGAGACCAGAAAACAACATACACAGTGACTACAACAATATAAACATAAAGAACCACCACACACAACAGGAAAACCAAAAGTGAATGTTGCAAAAGTATAAAGACCAAACACAGTTCAAAAGAAGAGTTAGGAGAAGACACTTCCTGCCCAACCTTTGGCAGAAACAGGAGGTCCACAAGTGATGTCCATTGCACTTATTTTCTGACTTTTTGGATGTATTTATCAGGTTTGCTGAGTTTTCCCCTCTTCTTTTTCTTTGTCTTTAGAAAAATATTATTTATTCTTTAGAATGGCTCTCTGGATGAAGGAGGGCAAAGGATACTGAGGGAAATTAAGGTGATGTTTTTTAAAAAAGGACACCAATAAAAACTTATAAAAAAGAAAAAACCTTTCACATTTCCATTTTCACAGTAAAACTACAACTCTGATCATTTCCCACCTTCAAGCCTAGCCAACAGGCTTTGGGGGACTGAAAGATAAGCATTCTTACCTGCAAACCTGGCCAATAGGCTTCCAGAGACTGAAATACTGGCATGGAAACAGTCCCTTTGTACATCTGCACCCATAGGTACCAGTCATCAAAACGGGTGTAGTTCCGAATGGCTTTATTATACTCTGCAGTGGAGATGGGGTTAGTCATGTCAGGGAATAGGAAGACAGCCCTCATCACTGAATGGGGATCTGTACATTATTATAATCCAATAAGGAGCTGGCAAAGCTGGGATGGAGTCGTAATGGTTCAAAATTCAGTAAGTAAAGGGGTAAAATGATCAAGCTTCAGAAATACTTCCTCCAGATTAAATCGCCTCTTTTAAAACATAGAAAACCCAAGGTTGGCATGCCCTATTCAGTTCCTTGTCATGGGAACGCTGTCACGTAGGCCAACAGGAAGGGAGTCAAGAGGCCAGTTCTCTGCTTCTTCTCCAATATGGAGCCCTATGTAAAGCCTTTCCAGACCAGGCCAAGGATGTCTTCACTTGCTTCTCAGCCTGGACTAGAATCGGTTTACCTTGGTTCTTTCTCTCCCTTGCAGCTCTAACTTCTGTGATGTGGAGAAAGATCAACTCATTCTGTTCAGCCTAGAGGGGAGAGCTAAATTCAAGAGGGGAAAGTGCTGGGGAGGCAAATTTCCTAACAATGAGAACTAACTAATAAAGGCTACCTGCTCCAACACCATGAATGTCAGGTGTACCTTGGGGGGAGGGGAGGGGTTGGAAAAGATGATTCCTGAGTTCCCTTGTAGTTCAGAGGCTATTGTTAGAGGGTTTGGGGGTGGGTTGTTTTTGTTTGTTTGGTTGGTTTTTGTGGGGCAATGAGGGTTAAGTGACTTGCCCAGGGTCACACAGTTAGTAAGTGTCAAGTGTCTGAGGCCGGATTTGAACTCAGGTCCTCCTGAATCCAGGGCCAGAGCTTTATCCACTGTGCCACCTAGCTGCACCCCCTTAGAGGGTTTTTGAAAAAGATAGTGGCGGCATTCCCAGTGCTTCTCTCCCCTCCTCCCTTTTCTGTACTCTCGAAGTTCCAAAGTCTATAGAAATTGTCCATATGGTTTCTATTTCTTCCCCAGTGTCAGCAGTCTATCAGCTCTCTCACAGCATCAAAGTAGGTAGCAAGCAGGGTGAGGGCTCAGTCTTCTTGGGCTTAGACCTTACAAAGCCAGAAGCCACCGAAGCCTTATTTCTTGCTCTTCTTGTTGATGGTCTAAGCCTTTCTACAGTTAGGTCCTTAGTCCCAGTGCTAGGCTAGAGTCCTCTTCTACTGCTTCTTTGTAGCTGGGAGGCTGCCTGGTCTAGGTTCTCAAAGGCTCTGCTACCAGAGCCTGGGCTCAGGACAGGCCTGCCAAGCTGGTAAGGACTCAAGCATGAGGTCAAGGCATAAGTTCTAGGTTTATGTTTTGAGACCCAGACAAACTAGCAAAGTTTGAAGGTGCTTCACTGGGTTAGCCACTAAGTGGGGAACATTTTGGTCAGACATGCTTGAGGGCCATCTAACTCCCATGTTAGGCAGTATCTACTAAACAAGATTGCAATTTATGTTGGAGTAGGGCGTACCAACATCAACAAAATCTCACATTAATGAAGTGTAATTATAAAAAAGAGCTATGTGCTATAGGAAATGACAAACAGGATGATCCCAGAAAAGCCTGGAAAGACTCACGAATTGATATATAGTGAAATGAGCAGAGCTGGGAGGACATTCTGCATAGTGACAATAGTATTGTTCAATGAACAATTGTGAATGACTTAACTACTCTCGGCAATGCAATGATCCAAGACAATCCCAAGGGACTAATGACGAAGCTTGCTATCCACCCCCACAGAAAGAACTGATAAAAAGAGCACTTGTGGATTGTACATATATAACCTGGTTGCTGTCTTGTGGAGGGGGAAGAAAAGGGAGGGAGGGAGGGAGGGAGGGAGGGAGGGAGAAAAATTTGGAACTCTAAATCTTATGAGAATGAATATTGAAAAGTACCCTTACATGTAACTGGAAAAAAATAAAATAAATGTTTGTTGCAAAAAAAAAGAGAGAGAGAGCTAGACAATCTCTCCAGTTTGACAAAGGACATCTGATTGGCTCCCAACCCAAGAAGAGACTTATGCCACACAAGGTCTCTGCTGCCATCCAAATTAGGGTCACTAAGTGACTCTGGGAGAGTAGAGGAGGATCCTCAGATGAAGTCAGGCTCCCAAACTCCCAACCAAAGATGGAACAGGGTGGAGGGAGCCATGGAGAAAGAAAAACCAACAACCCTACTCAACAGAGAGCCAATAGTCATGTCTTCTCCTTCCAGCAAAAACAACTCAAAAAGTGGGAGCCAATCAGTCACCAGATTTGAAGCTCTGGCTTCTGCCATCTGGGAAATGCCACATGTTCAGTATAAAGGTCAAGAGACTATTTTTATATTGTGATAATGTATCATTGTAGGAAAATTTCATCATTAAACAAACCAAAAAAGGTCCTAGCACTCACATAGGCCTGAGGGTCACAATGAGTTACTGGCATCTAATTTGGTTTTCCAGAACCAAAGGCTAAGTACAGACACTCCCCACACCCCCACACACACAGAGATGGAATCTTTCTTACCCAGAAACATGGACATCAGCTCTTTGTCCTGAAGCAAGATAGCTCCCTTCACCAGGTACTCGAAGTAGGAATCCACACCAGCACCTATGCCAGCATCCTGAGCCACCCACTTGCCTGTCACCACATCAATGTGGTTGCCTACCTGTGAGAAAGAAGGAGGTCCCAACCAGGGGCCCACAGCCAAGCCTCCCCTCCCCCCTCAGATAACACCTGCACAGCTTCCCACCTCCACCAGGAGGATACATACAATGAGAGCATACAGGGAAACTTTCTTCCCATCATATCCACAGGGTCTGTTATCATCTTGGATATGGGATCCATCATACTATTATTTTTGTTTTGTTTTGGGATTTTTTTTGCAGGGCAATGAGGGTTAAGTGACTTGCCCAAGGTCACACAGCTAGTAAGTGTCAAGTGTCTGAGGTCAAATTTGAACTCAGGTCCTCCTGAATCCAGGGCCAGTGCTCTATCCACTGTGCCACCTAGCTGCCCCCCATCATACTATTATTATTAGAAACATTTCTAGGAAATATCGCCAAATGCCCAGGAAATTTGAAAGACTCAAGATGAAAAAACTTGAGGCCCCTTTCTATTCTTTGAATTTCATTTCCTGATCCCACCCCTCCACACCCATCCTAATTGGGTGGGAGTCTATTTTAAGAGTCCTAAGTACTCCAGAAAAATAACCAATCAAGTCCCATTCTCCATTCTACCTCTCTAGGGTTTCCATGGCCTGACTTTGGCTCTTGGCTCAGAGTCTTTTGCCACGGAGGCCATCCCAATGTGTCAGGTCTGAGTCAAACAGGAAGAGTGTCCTACTCACCAGCCCAATATCTGACCGGCTTTTCCATAAGCCCTTCAGGGCCCTTCTGGCTACATCCTCAAATACTGGGTCACCAGTCAGGCTGCTCAGGGTGGCAAATTCTACAATGAAGGTCCCTATCCCGGCCGTGCAGGTCACAGGAGTTTCTCCAGGATTCACACCATGCATCAAGTTCACTGTTCCATAGGGCATCCCCGTAGGGGTCTGAAAAGCTGAACCACAGAGGTTGGGAGACTGGGCAAGGGTCTAAGGGCTACACTCAGGGCAAACCCCATACCTCAGAGCATTCTAAGGCTGACGGGGCCTCCCACTCAGGCCACTGGAAGCTAAGGCTAGAATCCTGGACTACAGATGTACTTCCTGAGAAAAAGGGGCCAGACCTGGCATGTTAATTCAAAGGCAGGAACCAGACTGCCCGCCTATAGCTCTTGGGCATGATGCTTTCATGGCAATTTCCTCTTCCAACCAGAGAAACCTCTATTTCCTCAAAGGCGACAGGCTTAGAGAGAGCCTCCCACTCCAATAGGCTCGGGAGAGTGTTCTAGCCAAAGGTAACACTGGAAGTGTTTGGAGAGTTTCACATTGTCCGAAAACAAAGGAACAGCCAGGCAGGGTTCCCAGCACAGTGAATCACACAGGATATACCACTGAAAAGGAAGCTGCTGAGCATGTTATCAGTGCTCAATAGTCTAAGATCTGGGCTGTACTCTTTCCAAAGGCAAGTAGCATATCAAGAGAATAAAAAAATACCCACATAATGCGTTTGTAGTTGGGGGAGGGAGAGCTGGGGGGGAGGGGAAAGCTGGGGGGGTGGGGTCTGTGTTTACACACGGTTAGAAAACTTCAGTATCCACAGACATAGCTGTATTTCTTTTCTTTTCTTTTTTTTTTTTTTGCAGGGAAATGAGGGTTAAATGACTTGCCCAGGGTCACACAGCTAATAAATATCAAGTGTCTGAGACCGGATTTGAACTCAGGTCCTCCTGAATCCAGAGCCAGTACTTTGTCCACTGTATCACCTAGCTGCCCCTATAGCTGTATTTCTGACTACACTCCTATTGTCAGTAGAGATAGAGAGACCAAGGTATGGCTGGTGAGCCTTAGCCCAGTACAAACATGGCTTTACCCCAGGAGACAGGCACATGCCTGTGCCACGCATGCTTCCCTTACAGTTGGGTGGCAGACTTGGAAGGTAGGGAGTAAAGGGTTACTACTCAAGGCAAGGGCCTTCTACCTATCAGGCCATCCTTAAGAGCTACCTACCTCTGAAAGTCCTTCCCTGCCAACAATGATGAAGTCAGCTTATTCAACCCTAAACCAAATCCAGGAAAGTGACAGCAAGTCTTCAGAGCAACAGAGACTGTCATTTCTCCCATTCCATATTTTCTGCCTGAGCCCAGGGGCAGAGGGGAGCACAACTATTTACAATGAGAAATCAACTTACATCTAGGCCCACCATCTCAGGTCAACAATACTGGACACAACTGACCCACACTTGCCCTTGCAAATGTTCAAAGGTGTGTCCGTACCTGGAAGAAGCTTTCGAGCTGCCTCCTCAGCCATCCTCAGCAGAGGTCCGGAACAAGGCCATCCTGCCTCCACCTCTACTCCGGCCTTCTTCGATAGCAGGTGAGCTGACAAGAGGCCTCCTACCACTGAAGGAAAAACATCAAGTCAATGCTAGCACCAAGAACCTTGAGTGCTCATTCGTGCAAACTCAAGATGTTCGATGCTTAAGAAGAGATGAGAGGATCATAAATTGAGAGTGGGAAAGGACTTCCTTCCTTCCTTCCTTCCTTCATTTATTTATTTGAACAGATGAGGAAATGGAATCTGAGAAAGGTTAAAGACTTACCCAACAGTCACGAGGGTAGTCAGAATGAGAGAAGTTTGAGGATGAAAGCCTATGGTCCTTTTAACCCTGGGATGTCTGAAATGGAGGTGTCTTCTCTTCCTGACTCTTTTCCACAATGAGGGGCTACGCTCTCAGACACTGGGTCTGGTGGTGGCTCCTGGGATTTACTTGTCTTTCCGAAGTCAGCTCTCCCCCACATCCCCTCTACTTGCCTAGTGAAAAGACCCAGGGGCAGCTAGGTGGCGCAGTGGATAGAGCACCGGCCCTGGAGTCAGGAGTACCTGAGTTCAAATCCGGCGTCAGACACTTAACACTTACTAGCTGTGTGACCCTGGGCAAGTCACTTAACCCCAATTGCCTCACTAAAAAAAAAAAAAAAGAAAGAAAAAAAGAAAAGACCCAGGCACTTTTCCAAAGGCTCTGGGTCCCTGAGATCTCTTGGGCAGCACTCACCTCGAATGTTGGTTTCGAACACGGAGGCATTGACGTCGATATCAAAATCCACACTTTCCTGAAGCACATCAACAACCCTCTGGAATTCAGTGACATTCCCCAAAATCTGAAAGAACAAAGGCAGGAAATCCCAGAAGAGGTGAGGCCATTGGGGGAAGGGAAGGAGAGGGAGCCAGAGAGACAAAACGCAAGATTTATGTGCCGTGCCCTGGCATTTTTGTTCATGGATCTAGCTCAGGATTTTAGTCTCAGGCTGCCACTTTTCTCCTTTAGGAACATGCCAGGGCTGCTGTCTACTTAATTGGAGAAAAGCTTTCAAAGCCAGGTGATGAGCTATATAAGGAAACTACCTGAAAGTCAGAAAAAGGAAATCTTCCCCAGTTCTTGTCCCCAACACTTTGGTTCAGATCAATGCAACAGTCACCATTCCTAGCTCCAGCATGAGCAATCAGACAGCGAGATGAGAAATCAGGCAGGGGAGTCTCAGCCCAGGTGGCCAGGCACTCACCCACCAAATAAATCTTCCCCAAACCTTGATTCTGACATTTTCAAAGCCCTTTAGTGGTTACTCATTGCCATGGGATTCAAGGTCCTCCACAACATGGGACCTACCTACCTTTCTGCCTGATCACTCATTAACCTCCCGTGTAAAATCCTCTATTTTTGCCAGACCAAGTCTGACTGTCCTCATTATAATACTGCCTCTGTCTTTGCTCATGTGGGTCCTCCTGCCAGAAAAGTCCCCACCCTAATTTGCCAACACAAATCCCACTTATCCTTTAAGGCCCAGCTAAAAATTCACACCTTCCTACAAGAAACTATCTTGGTTATGCCAACCTAGAGGGATCTTTGACACCTCTGAACCATAAT
Source organism: Dromiciops gliroides (assembly GCF_019393635.1). Classification (NCBI taxonomy): domain Eukaryota; kingdom Metazoa; phylum Chordata; class Mammalia; order Microbiotheria; family Microbiotheriidae; genus Dromiciops; species Dromiciops gliroides. The sequence goes on from NC_057862.1 coordinate 360,679,255, forward strand.
GGGCATTGGTAGAAATTGCCTTATAACTCTCATGTTATGTTGTGTGGTGATGTTATTTCTGTGTCTCATCGTTTAACTTTTCTGATTGGGAGATGAGGAAGAGAGACCTGTCTCTCCATCAAAACTGTAAGCTCCCTGAGGATCAGAATCATGTTTTCTCTGCATTTTCCTCACTGTACATAGCACTGCCTTAGACTCCTAGAAGCTAACACCACCCAAGCCTGGCAGGCCCCTTTGGGCTGCTCTGATCCCCACTCCTGGGGCAGGTCGATGTTGCAGCCAGGATCACAAACACTCTCCTGAGGAGAAGCCAGTAAAGTAGAACTAATTCTCCACAACTTTAATTGAGTGATTTGATAGTATCAATTCTGAATAACCAGAGGAAAAACATGCAGGGGTGGATTGTTTTTTTAACGGAAATAAACTCAGTGAAGAAAGAGCAACATGAGAAAGGAAATAAGACAAAAAAGACACTTACCAACAAGGTGTCCAGGGCATCTATCAGTGTCAGAGAAAAACTGCAAAAGGACAAAAAAAAACCCATTGTTTCCTTTTCTAATGTTTATTTTTTAACATTCATTTTTCATTTTGAGTTCCAAATCTTCTCCCTCCCTCTAGTCTCTCCCCCAAGCATTGAGAAAGCAAGCAATATAATACTCATTATACACGTGAAGTCATGCAAAACATATTTCTATATTAGCAATGTTACAAAAAGTAATCAAACTAATAATAAAGTTGAAAAACTGTTTCAATTTGCAGGGTCTGTCACTTCTCTCTAGAGGTGGATAGAATTTTTCATCAAGAGTCCTTTGGAACTGTTGTATCCACAACATTCATTGCATTGATCAGAGTAGCTAAGTCTTTCACAGTTGATTATCATTACAATATTGCTCTTGTAAATTCTCCTGGTTCTGCTCATCGGTTCATATAAGTCTTCCTGGGTTTTTCAGAAACCATCCCCTATGCCATTCTTATAGCATAACTGTATTCCATCGGTCATATACCACAACTTGTTCAGCCAATCCCCAATTGACGAGCGTCCTCTCAATTTCCGATTCTTGCCACCACAAAAGGAGCTGCTAGAAATGTTTTTGTACATTTGGTCCTTTCCCTTTGATTTCTTTAGAGTACAGACCTAGTAGTGATACTGTTGGGTCAAAGGGTATACACAGTTTTATATCCCTTTGGGCACAGTTCCAATTTGTTCTACAGAATGGTTAGACCAGTTCACAACTCCAACAGTGCATTAGTGTAACTAGTTTTCCACATCCTCTCCAGCATTTGTCATTTTCTTTCCCTATCATGTTACCTAATCTGAAAACTGCTTATTCATATCCTTTGACCATTTATCAATTGGGGAATGACTCCTATTTTTATAAACTTGGCTCAGTTCCCTATATATTTGAGAAATGAAGCACCTCTGTTGTTTACTGAGGATCCTTTAGAGATGTAGGGAGTCTCTTTGGGCCTCAGCTACTCTAGCTCAGTCCCCCTCTATGCAGATTTAGAGCCCACCCTCTCACAGTTAGCTACTTTCTAGAAGTAATTCTACAATTGAGGAATTCAAATCCTAAGGGAATAGAGGTGCCTGGAGTGAATGCTGAGCACAGGGCAGAAAAGATAAAGAGAACAAGCAAAAGAGAGGACAGTCAATGTAAAACAAAAAGAATATCAGAAAATATAGGGTACTTACACACACACACACACACACACACACACACACACACACACACACACACACACAATCTATTAGATCCAGTTCTGGAGATTAAAACCTCTGTAATATGGGGGCAGCTAGGTGGCAGTGAATAGAGCACCAGCCCTGGATTCAGGAGTACCTGAGTTCAAATCTGACCTCAGGCACTTGACACTTACTAGCTGTGTGACCCTGGGCAAGTCACTTAACCCCAATTGCCTCACCAAAAAAGAAGAAAAAAAAACCTTCTGTAATCTGTCTGATATATCCCAGTGCAATGCTCTGGCCAGAACCTCACTTTACAGCACTTACTGTTGTGCCTCCTCCCTGCCCCACCCAAACCCCACAATGGCACAGGTTCATTCTCAGTTCTGCTCATGAAATAATTATTATACTATCCATCCATCTCATTTCTTCATACTTCCCTCCTTCCTCACTGCCCCCCCCCAACATATAGGCATGCAAATCACACCAACCTTTCAAGAGACCTATCTCAAGTCCTTCTCAGAACGAACAACTCATCACTGCTTTTCTTGACTACCAGTAGGAAGGCTGACTATGTGTCTCATATACTTTGGCATTTGGTCCTATCAACTGACTACTTTTTTGTTGTTGTTTTGGGGGTTAAGTGACTTGCCCAAGGTCACACAGTTAGTAAGAGTCAAGTGTCTGAGGCCGGATTTGAACTCAGGGCCTCCTGAATCCAGAGCCGGTGCTTCATCCACTGCACCACCTAACTGCCCTCAACTTACTACTTTTAAACCTGTACTTCTAATGAATTACATTTCCATAGCACTTTTTTTTTTTAGGGAGGCAATTAGGGTTAAGTGACTTGCCCAGGGTCACACAGCTAGTAAGTGTTAAGTGTCTGAGGCCGGATTTGAACTCAGATACTCCTGACTCCAGAGCCGGTATTCTATCCACTGAGCCACCTAGCTGCCCCTCCATAGCACTTTAATGTGTACAAAACACATTTATTCTAAACCACCCAGTGAGACAGGTAGTGTAGTTTTGATTTTTTAAACAGATGTGGAAACTGAGGTTCAAACAAAGTTGACTTGGTCAAGGTCACACTGCTAGTGTTGGTACCTAGTTTCCAGGAAACCGAGATTTCCAGTCTCCAAGATAAATGTTCTTATTATTTCAATATTAGCACTAACCAGGGCCTCACAGAACATCAAGCTATCATCATTGTTATTTCATGTGTGCACCCCCCAGGATACTTAGGATTCCAATCTGTCACTTAAGTTGTCCTTTTATCCCTGGGCAAGTCAAACCCCTTCTGGGGGCCTCAAATTTCCCCATCCCTCCTCACTCCACCCCCTACTCCCGCTACAAAGAGAGGAGTAACAGTAGGAGTCTTATTTTCTAACTGCTCTACCCCCTCTGACACTAAGTGACTCAGTGTTGGGCTTAGAATAGCCAGTACTGTTCTGAATCCCCGCCCCAAACAACTCAGCTCAGCTGGCCGAGAACTCTTCCGGAACCAGGCCCTTTGGGTCAGAGGGACTCAGATTCATCTCCTGCTACCCAGCCAGGTCAGCAGCCCCATTAACCCTTGGCACAGCCTCACCCCGCCCTCCAGCCCTACCTTCCCCAAGTGTCCTGCCCGTCGCAGGTGAGCGGCCGCAGCTCGTCGTAGGGGAAGGCGTTCTCCAGGTAGTTGTTGTAGGCGTGATAGAACATGGACTTGACTCGCTCCCTGGGACCAGAAATTCGGGGCAAGAAAGAAGGTGGGAGGCATGAGGGGAAGAAGAAGGAAAGGGAGAGAGAAGATAGAGGTGGGGGCAAGAAATAAAGGGGAAGGATTGGGAAGCAAGAAATCAGGCAGGGGCAGGACAAGAAATGAGGACGGGAAATAAGAAATCAGGAGAGGGTGTGAGAGATCAGGAGGAAACGTGAAAAATCAGGAGGGGAGGGAAGGGAGAAGGGAAGAAATCAGGAGGGGAGAAAAAAAATGAGAAGAGGGAGGAAATCAGGTGGGGACGCCGCAGCCTGATTTCTGCACCCTGCTGCCCACGCAGGGTGCTTCACCCTCAGACAAGTGCCCAGGCGCTCAGCCCCGGACCCCAGGGACAGAGTGGGGAACGTGGGACCCTGGAGCTGGGGGTGCGGGAGGGAGAGAGGTCCCGTCCCGCCCCCTCCCAGACCGGGCCCCTGCTCACCTGTAGTGGGCCAGATCGGGAGCGGGGCCCTCGGGCTCGGGCGCATTGTGGTGCAGGGGCAACAGCGCGCACAGGAGGCAGAGCGAGTAGAGCGGGCACCGGGGCATGGGGCACAGGTGCTCTCGGCGCCGCCGGCATAGCCCCGCAGCAGCCTCCACAGCGCTTCCGGGGTCTCCTGCGCTCCCTGCTGCGCTTGCGCCCCTCGATGCGGCCTGCTGCACACTACAAGACCTAGCATGCAACGGGGCCGCAGTGTAAACCGGGAAGTGTGGTCCCAAAGGTTAAAGGAGGTTTCCCGGTGGTATGGCTTCGAGACCTCCCTATTCCTTCCCCCTGCACCCCTTGCGATACCGTTATAATTGGCAGGATCACGGAGCTAGGACTGGAAGGAGACCTTGGAAGCCTCATTTTACAGATGAGGAAACTGAGGCTCAGAGAAATTGAGTGATTTACCCAAAACCACACTGGCAGAGCTGGGATTGAAAACAGTAGAAGGTAGTGTGGTGTGGAAATAGGGCGCTGGACTTGAAGTCAGAAAATGTCTTCAAATCTCACCGCAAGACACTAGCAGTGTGGCCCTGGACTAATCACTTCATCTCTCTGGGCCTCAGTTTCCTCATTGGTAAAATGGGCCCTTCATGGCCCTTCCAACTTTAAATCTTTGAAATTATGACTCCAAAACCTAGCTCGATTTTCTCTGCATTCTTGTACTTTCAAAATCTACTTCAACCCCATCATTTTACAGATGAGGAAACTGGCAAACTTTCCCAAGGTTATACTGTTAGTAACTGGCAGGGCTGAGATTGAAATACAGATATCCTGACTCTCCTCAACTGCCCACCTTCTATTTCCTTTTTAAGAGATCTTAAGGTAAACTAAGCAGAAATAAGAGTTGGACCCATTATTTCATTCCTTTAGAGAACTCTATCACTTCAGATTGGCACCTTTTCTGCAATTAGGGATGTCGCCTAAAAGCATTTAGAAGTTAAGTAATTTTCCCAGGTTCACATGAACAGTACATTATCAGACTTGAACCCATTGTCTTCATGGCTGACTTTCTTTTTTAAAAAATAATATTTTATTTTTTCCAATTACATGTAAAGATAGTTTTCAATGTTCATTTTTGTAAGATTTTCAGTTCCACACTAATCCATTGTTGGTGGAGCTGTGAACTGATCCAACCATTCTGGAGAGCAATTTGGAATTATGCCCAAAGGGCGATAAAGCTGTTCATACCCTTTGACCCAGCAATATCATTTTTGGGTCTTTTTCCCAAAGAAATCATGGAAAGGGGAAAGGGGAAAGGGACCCACATGTACAAAAATATTGATAGCTGCTCTTTATGTGGTGGCAAGGAATTGGAAGTTGAGGGGATGCCCATCAATTAGGGAATGGCTGGACAAGTTGTGATATATGAATACAATGGAATACTATTGTGCTGTAAGAAATGATGAGCAGGAGGAGTTCAGAGAAACCTGGAGGGTCTTGTGTGAGTTGATGATGAGTGAGATGAGCAGAACCAGAAGAACACTGTACACAGTATTGTAATGGTGGGAAATGGGGTACAGGTTGGTGGGAGTTGGGGTTCTTAGGAATTCCTCTGTAAAGAATTACACCCTCTTGCACACAAAACTTAGTTAGAATAAGGTGATAGTTTATTTAGGAGCAAGGGAAGGGAAGGGTGGGGGGAGGGAAACCATGAAAGAAATCCTTGGACTTTTCATGGGGAGATTTGGCATAAAGCACATGGCTCAGAGGTACCAAATCTCCCCGAACAGGAGACTGGAAGGTACTTTTATAGAGGACTGATGGGGATGGACCATCTGCCCGTGAAAAGTTCCTTTAGTGAGAGAGGACCATTCCCCACTGGTGGTAGCTGGGGGAATTGGGTGAGGAGTGGAGGACCATCCCCCACTGGTAGTGACTAGAGGAATTAGGTGAGGGGTGGCTACAGATACCTCTTCAGAACACAAAGGCCGCAGCCACACCCAAATTTATCTCCCCAGGGTAAGGGAGACCAGAATGAAGGGTAGGAATCCCAAACTAGCTCAGTCCGATTTGGTTCGGTTTATCTCTCTAGGCATTATCTGTCCTCTGGTTTAGTTTCTCAAGAAGATTCCTTGGTGTGCCCCAGAGAACTTCTGTGGTGCCCTGCACCCCATGACAGTATCATCAACATTGAGTGTTGATCTACTGTGATGGACTATATTCTTCTCACCAATGCAATGACACAGAAGAGTTCCAGGGAACTCATGATGGAAGAGGATCTCCAAATCCAAGGAAAAAAAAAAGAACTGTGGAGTATAGATGCTGAATGAACCATACTATTTCTTTTGTTTTTGATGCTGTTGTTTTTTTCTATTTTGAGGTTTTTCATCATTGCTCTGATTTTTTCTCTTATAACATGACTAATGCAGAAATAGGATTAATGTTATTATGTGTGTGTGTGCATATATATATATATATATATATATATAACCTATATCAGATTACCTGCTGTCTAGGGGAGGGGGGAGGGAGGGAGAAAAATCTGAAATTGTAAAGCTTGTATAAACAAAAGTTGAGAACTTTCTTTACATGTAATGGAAAAAATAAAATACTTTATTAATTTTAAAAAAAGATTTTCAGTTTCAGATCTTTCTTCCTTCCTCCCTTCTCTACCCTCTCCCGAAGCCAGCAAGAAATCTGATATTGTTTGTACATTACAATCATGTTAAACATATTTCCACATTAGTCTTGTTGTGAGAGAAGAATCAGAACAAAAGGACAAAGCCACAAGAAGAAACAAAGCAACAGAAAGTGAAAATAGTATGCTTCAATCTACATTCAAATTCCATAGTTCTTTTTCTGGATGTGGAGAGCATTTTCCATCATGAGTCTTTTGACATTGCCTTGGATCATTGTATTACTGAGAAGACCCAAATTTATCACAGTTGATCACAGTACAATGTTGCTGTTACTGTGTACAATGTTCTCCTGGTTCTGCTAACTTTACTCAGCATCATTTCATGTATCTTTTCAGATTTTTCTGAAATCTGCCTGCTCATTTCTTTCAGCATGATAGTATTCCATTACATTCATATACCACAACTTGTTCAGCCATTCCCCAATTGATGGGCATCCCCTCAATTTCCAATTCTTTTGCCACCACAAAAAAGAGCTGCTATAAATATTTTTGTAAATGTGGGTTCTTTTTCCCTTTTTTATGATCTCTTTGGGATATAGAACTAATATTGCTGGGTCAAAGGGTATATTCAGTTTTATAACCTTTTGGGCATGGTTCCAAATTGCTTTCCAGAATGGTTGGATCAGGGCAGCTAGGTGGTGCAGTGGAGAGAGCACTGGCCCTGGATTCAGGAGTACCTGAGTTCAAATCCAGCTTCAGACACTTGACACTAGCTGTGTGACCTTGGGCAAGCCACTTAACCCTCATTGCCCAACCAAAAAAAAAAAAACCAGAATGGTTGGATCAGTTCACAACTACACCAAAAATATATTAGTATTCCAATTTTCCCATATCTTCTCCAACATGTATCATTTTCTTTTTTGTCATATTAGTCAATTGGATAGGTATAAGGTGGTATCTCAGAGTAGTTTTAATTTGCGTTTCTCTACTCAATAGTTATTGAGAACATTTTTCATATGACTGTAGATAGCTTTAATTTCTTCATCTGAAAACTGCCTGTTCATATCCTTTGACCATTTCTCAATTAGGGAATAATTTGTATTCTTATGAATTTGATTCAGTCCTCTATATATTTGAGAAATGAGGCTTTTATCAGAAACACTGGCTGTAAAAATTGTTTTCCAGCTTTCTGCTTTCCTTCTAATCTTTGTTGCATTGGTTTGGTTTGTGTAAAAACTTTAAAAATTAACATAATCAAAATGATCCATTTTGCATTGCATAATGTTCTTTATTTTTTGTTTGCTCATAAAGTCTTCCCCTCTCTATAGATCTGACAGGTAAACTATACCTTTCTCTTCTAATTTGTCTATGGTATCACTATTTTATGTCTAAATCATGTACTCATTTTGACTTTACTCTGGTGTACTGTGTAAGATGTTGGTCTATGGCTAGTTTCTGCCATACTATTTTTCAGTTTGCCCAGCGGTTTTTGTCAAATAGTGAGTTCTTATCTCAGAAGCTGGATTTATCAAATCTTGGGTTTATTGGATTTATCAAACAGTAGATTGCTATATTCATTTACGACTGTGTTTTGTGTGCCTAACCTATTCCACTGATTTGCCACACTATTTCTTAGCCTGTACAAAATAGTTTTAATGGTTGCTGCTTTCTGATACAGTTTTAGATCTGGTATGGCTAGGCCCATGGCTGACTTTCTCCCCACTGTGTTGCCTCTCAATGAATATAGTAGTCGCCAACAAACTCAGACATTCAAATACAGAAATAAGAATTTGAACAGTAGCATTGCATGTCATTTCTAATTAGTTACAGTTTGTTTAAGTAGAACGTTTTCCACCTAAACATTAACATTAACAAGATAAAGCAATAACAAAGTCAGCTTGTTTCTTTCTGAGATCCCTCCTGCTCTTTTTTTCCCCTTCTGTGTATTTTTTCCCCTGATCTTGTTACTGTTATACTTGTAGTCAATGTATATGTAGCATTTGGGGTTCAGCTTTCTCTGCCCTATAACACTCCCTATATCTTCCTATATTCCTTAATAGTCTTCATATTTGTCATTGCTTTAATAACAATAATATCTCTTACAATCATATAACACAATCTGTTCAGTCACTTCATTCCCCAATCACTGAAGAAAACATGGATTTTTTCCAGTTTGTTGTTGTTATGAATAATGATGCCAGGAATATTTTTGTATAGATAGGTCTTCTCCAATATCTTTAAGATACAGTTCTAGGAATGGGGTTACTGGAGTAGAGGGATTTGTATCTCTTATTGTATTATGTGATACCGCTTTCCAAAAAGACTTCAGCAATTTACAACTCCACCAAGAAGTGTGATAGTGGTCCTGTTTCCCCACAGCCCTGCCAGTATTGAATTGTATCATTTTGTATACTCTTTGCCAATGTAATTGGTTTAAAGTGGTATCACAGAGTCGTAATTTTCATTTCCCTAATTATTAGTTTGTTGTTTTTTCCCAGTGGTTCTTGGTCCTTTACATTTCTTTTTCTTTCTTTCTTTCTTTCTTTCTTTCTTTCTTTCTTTCTTTCTTTCTTTCTTTCTTTCTTTCTTTCTTTCTTTCTTTCTTTCTTTCTTTTAAAATCTGATAGTTCATATCCTTTGATTACTTATTTATTGGATAATGCTTCTTATTTTAAGGAAATTATCAATTCCTTGTACATTTTGAAGGTTGAACATTTACTAGAAATGTCTTTTTTTTTCTTTATTTTTTTGCGGGGCAATGAGGGTTAAGCGACTTGCCCAGTGTCACACAGCTAGTAAGTATCAAGTGTCTGAGGTTGGATTTGAACTCAGCACCTCCTGAATCCAGGGCCTGTGCTTTATCCACTGTGCTACCTAGCTGCCCCCTTCTTTTTTTTTTTTAAGAAATGTCTTAAGTAAAGATTTTTCCCAATCTGTTTTCTTCTTTTTCATTTTGAATGAATATATTTCTTGTAATAGAGAAGCTCTTTATTTTTATGTACTAAAATAAAGCTTAAATAAACAATTTCTTCTATTTTTTGTAGAGCTGAGAATTTTCCACCTTTCCACATTTGTGGTAAACATAGCATTTCATTATCTTACTATACTTTGTCAATTACCTTAACTTTTTAATTACCTTAAAATTTCAATACTAAACACAATTCCTACATATATTCCTATATAAAACAACAAGTTTTATTTTTAATTCAATTTTATTTTCAGTTCCAAATGCTTGCCTTCCTACATCTCCCACCCCAACCCCTTGAGAATGCAAGAAAAACAAAACCTGTTACAAATATGTATAGCCAAGCAAAGCAAATTCATTAACTATGTAAAAAAAAATACTTCAATCTTTTTAGTATATGTGCTGCCGAAGCAAGCACCTTCAATCTTTTAAAAAATACATTTTATAGGTGTTTTGTTTCTTTCACCACAGTTATCCCAAGTATCCCTTCCCCACCCTCCCATAGAGCTATCACATGGAAGAAATAGTTTTGTTTTTTTTTAGAAGAAAAAAAAATCACCTTAACAGATACATTGAAAAAGTTCCAAACATGTGCAATGTGTAACACCTCTAGGAAGGGGTGGGGTAAGGATATTCTCACCTATCTCTTCAATTCTTACTTGATCTTTGTAATTTTGTGACATTCTCTTTTTATTTATTTATTTATTCATTCATTCGTTCATTCATTCATTCATTCATTCGTTCATTCATTCATTCATTCATTTATTTATTTATAAGTGAGGCAATTTGGGTTAAGTGGCTTGCCCAGGGTCACACAGCTAGTAAGTGTTAAGTGTCTGAGGCCAGATTTGAACTCAGGTACTCCTGACGTGCTCTATCCACTGCCACCTAGCTGCCCCAACATTCTCTTTTGATATCTTCCCCCCCTTTTTTTGCTGTGTAGTTGTTCTATTTACATTGTTGTCGTTACTATGTATATTGCTTTCTTGGCTCTTTACTCAGCATCAGTACAAAGATTCCCCTGCCCCCCCCCCCATTTGACCACATCCTTTCTTATTCCAGGTGCATTAATATTATCTGTGCTGAAGATTTTCAATTTTATGTAATCAAAAATATGCCGTGAGTTCATCATCTCTCTATCTGAAAGTTGCTTCATGCTTCATCATGGGTCCTCTGGAACTGGGTTTGTGGTTTCATTGTATTGATTAACATTGCTAAATCTTTCAAAATTGTTTCTCTTTATAATATTAACAATAAGTTTTACAAGACTTTAAATTTTCTCATTCTATTTGAAATGAGAATGTCCCTCTAGAATTTTCCCTGCCTCCAACAATAATGCACCTTTTCTTTCTTTCCTAAGTCCCCTTCCCCTCTCCTCTCTCTTTTGTCATTCTTTGTAAGATCCCCTCTTTGATACCCCAAATCAAATTATTTCTCTCTTCTCCTCCCCTTCCCCTCAAGCTGCTGGTGTCATTCAGTTATTAATCAAAATAATACTGCAGTTGTTGGTTATGACCCACTGTGATTATAATGAGATATTAAATAGTTAATCACAAATGTAAAGAATCAATCAATCAATAAATAAATAAGGGGCAGCTAGGTGGCGCAGTGGATAGAGCACCGGCCCTGGATTCAGGAGGACCTGAGTTCAAATCCGGCCTCAGACACTTAACACTTACTAGCTGTGTGACCCTGGGTAAGTCACTTAACCCCAATTGCCTCACACCCCCCCCCCAAAAAAAATAAATAAAAATGTAAAGAATCTATTGATTTTAATATTTATCTCCATGTTTTTGTTGGTTTTGTCTTAGAAGAGATTGCTTAGATTTGCTCGGGTAGTTGATTTGGGGGGTGAAGTCCAGTATATAATTTTTTTTTACATATTATGTTCCAGCTTCCATCCTTTCTCGTTTTTGTGAAAAGTCTTGAGATTATCAAATTGATATTTCTTTGCTATGTGATGTTTTCCTTTCTGGCTGTTTAATTTTTTAAAAATTATCCTTTTGCCATTGCAGTCTTGAAGGTTAACAATGATATATGTAAATTGAATTTGAGACTCAATCATGTCAGCATCTTGCAAATTCTGTCAATTTTCAATTAGTCCATCTTTTTCAATATTTCTAAGGAATATTCTTGAATGGTTTCCTTATGTGTAGTGATCAGACTTTTTTCTTCTTCATAGCTTTTTGGAAGCCTGATATTTCTTAAATTTTTCTCTCCTTGCTCCATCATCCAGAAAGGTAATTTTTGTTTCCATACATTCAAAATCATTTCCCAGCTGTGTAGTTTTCCTTGTATACTTTTGTTTCTTTTAACATATGACAGTTGAATTCTATTCCACTCTGAAAGTCCCTGTCCCACAATCAGATTTAATGTGGAGGAAGGGAAATATATTCTTGTCTCTAATCCCCTGAAATTCATATTTTACCCATAGAAAAATAGCCAGAAATTAAATGACAAAGCATCTAATGGAACTATATATATATATATTAAAAACCATGACTGCAAGGAAAATCCATGTAATAAAATTATTCAGTCATCTTAATTTTTCATGGTACTTCACACTGGCTTTGGAGTCAAAGGATCTGGGTTCAAATTCTACTTCTGATACTTATTATTTATATGGCATTGGGGAAATCTCAACCTCCCCAAAAGGTTCCTAACGGAGCTGCTATGAAACACTTCTTTACCACTCTCCAGAGTCTCTAGTCTTAACTTCAGCCTCAATTAGGGGAGTGACTTTATTTTACCTCTTTCTATCTCAAGAATAGACAGCATGACTCCTCACATTATCCATATACCATACTTCAGTTTTATGAAGGGGGGATAAATATAAGCACCATTCTTCTTTGGTACTTTCAATTCCCATCATGCCCTGCCATTCAAACTATTCCGAAACTTTGAGTCTTAACATGTCACCAACATTTCAAGGGGATAGGGAAAACTAGCAAATCCTATCATGACACTTTTGCCCTCACAGCAAAGCCCTTGTCCCCTTTACAGATGTTTCTATCATTCTATTCTCAGAAATAATTGTTTTTCATTAAGTCTATCTTTAAAAAATATTTTCTAATGATATTCCTAAATTGCTGATTGTCATTATCATCCTGGCTGAGATTTCTTAGTCATACTCAAATCTTTTCTTTTTTGTTTTGTAATATATTTGCTAATTCTATTTCTTCATTTAATTCTGTCAATGTATTTTTTAAAAAAACAACTTTTTCCTGTGCACAGCAAAGAACAAAAGAAAACTCAGAAGGAAGCACAGAAAAGCTGTATAGTTGTTTTTTGTTTGTTTTTTTTGGCCATCTCCACTTCGCCATCTAGCTGCCCCAAAGCTGTATAGTTTTGAAAACAATATGTAGTACTAATTACATAGGTATTTTTTTCTTAAGTAAACAGTGTGAAATAGAGATTCATGGCTTCATATTGAATTTTCTTTAGTGTTGTGCTGTTCTGTGTACATGGAAATGCCTTTTTTCTTTTTTGTATTTGAGTTCAAAGTGAATTTTTTAAATTTAAAAAGAAAGTAAATGATGAATATTTAACCCCCCCCCTCCATTTTTTTTCTTGTGTCACAAATTCTAGTTCAGTTTCCAATGCTCCTGTTAGTGAGCTCCTTGGGAGAAGGGACTGTCTTTTACCTTTCTTTGTATCCCCAAAGCTTAGCACAGTACTGGGCACAAAGTAGGTATTTAATAAATGTTTATTTACAAACTAAAATGTGTCAAACATGTGGCCTGAAGGCTGCATTCAGCTCATGATACTCCCAAGTATGGCCTGAACCAGATCAAAATGTAGTGCCTACCTGATTTTAGTGTGTCATTTTATTAATAATAGCAACAACAATAAAAGACATATATAAACAAGTGTGGTTCTCTAAGTCAATATGTGTCCTATAGAGATCTTTATATATACTTTACTGGCCCTCATTGCTATTTGAGTTTGATATCACTAGACTAGGCTGGTGGCATGATGTATTTTTTCTTCTGGTGTTTTTGTCTTTACTTTTTATTGTGTTTTGTTTTGTTTTGTTTTGGTTTGGTTTTTTAGTGAGGCATTTGGGGTTAAGTGACTTGCCCAGGGTCACACAGCTAGTAAGTGTTAAGTGTCTGAGGCCGGAGTTGAACTCAGGTACTCCTGACTCCAGGGCCGGTGCTCTATCCACTGCCACCTAGCTGCCCCTGTCTTTACTTTTTAATCCATATATTTTTCAATTATATTAGGATTTTTAAAAATTTATTTGAGTATTTCTTTCCTTTTTGGGGGGGGGGCAATGAGGGTAAAGTGACTTGCCCAGGGTCACACAGCTAGTAAGTGTCAAGTGTCTGAGATCGGATTTGAACTCAGGTGTCCTGAATCCAGGGCCGGTGTTTTGTCTACTGCACCATCTAGCTGCCCCCCAGAGTATTTCTTTTCTACAACCAACCAATTTTCTTTTGAAAGGTTTCTGGTGGTTTTTCTTTTTTGTGGCATTTTCATTGATGTTTTTGAGACCGATATTCCAGAGTTCTGCCTTCTTTCAAACTCTTGTTCTTTCCTCTTCCAGGAATCCCAATTCACTTTCCACTACACCACAACTGTGAAAGATCTCAATAGGCACCAAGATTACCTGGTACCTGAAAGCAGAATCTCCTTCATAAAGTTTTTGACAAATAGTCATCTAAGCTTCTACTTGAAAGACCTCCAAGGATAGGGAATTCACTATCTATCAAGGCAGCACATTCTACTTATGACCAGTTTAATTTGTTAGAAAGTTTGTCTTTATGTGGACTGCAAACCCACCTTACTGTAACTTACCCACTGTTCCCTTTTCTGCCCTCTGGAGCCAATCATATTGAGTCTAGTTATCCTCTTTCTCCAAATTAAAAAAAATACTAATTTTTTTTATTCCTCCAAAGTTTTCACCAGTATCTCTCTCCCTCTCAGAGAGCCATCCCATATAACAAATAACATTTTTTTAAATGTTTTTTTTTTTTTAGTGAGGCAAATTGGGGTTAAGTGACTTGCCCAGGGTCACACAGCTAGTAAGTGTTAAGTGTCTGAGGCCGGATTTGAACTCAGGTACTCCTGACTCCAGGGCCAGTGCTCTATCCACTGCACCACCTAGCTGCCCCACAAATAACATTTTTAAAGGAAAAAAAAGAGAGAAAAGGGAAAAACCTAGCAAAACTGATCAATAAATCAAAAAATTCTGAAAATATATCTGAAAGTCCAAAATCTATCATACCCATGAACTTCCCATCTCTGAAAAGGGATAAATTAAGGTATTTTTCATGCCTCTTGTTTGGAGCAATGCTTGTTCTTTGTAATTTTACAACATTCACTTTTTTTTTTTTTGGTGAGGCAATTGGGGTTAAGTGACTTGCCCAGGGTCACACAGCTAGTAAGTGTCAAGTGTCTGAGGCCAGATTTGAACTCAGGTCCTCCTGAATCCAGGGCCAGTGCTCTATCCACTGTGCCACCTAGCTGCCCCTCAACATTCATTTTTGATCATTTTGTGGCTATTCTTTCCAGTTACATTGTTGTAGTCACTGTATATATTGTTTTTTGGGCTCTGATTACTTCACTCAGCATCATTTCATGTGGATCTTTTTGTGCTGCTTTGTATTTATTACTCTTGCATAACAATAATATTCCATTCCATTCATGTACCACAATCCATTTAAGTATCCCCTAATTGATGGGTATCTACTTTGTCTCCAATTCTTTGCTATCATAAAAAAATACCACCATATATATTTTGGTTTATATAAGAGCTTTCTCCTTTTCAATGGCTTTTGGGGTGGCATAACCCAAGTAGCATAATCTTTGATTCAAAGGGTATGGACAAGGGGAAGCTAGGTGGCACAGTGGATAAAGCACTGGCCCTGGATTCAGGAGGATCTGAGTTCAAAGCCAGTCTCAGACACTTGACACTTACTAGCTGTGTGACCCTGGGCAAGTCACTTAACCCCCATTGCCTCACAAAACAAAGAAACAAACAAACGGTATGGATATTTTAGGCACTTTATTTCCATAATCCTAAATTGCTTTCCAAGTGGTTGTACTAAGTCACAACTCTACCAACAATGCACTAATGTGCCTATTTTCCCATAACTCTTCTGGTATTGATTATTACCATCTTTCATCATCTTTGTCAATTTGTAGGGTGTGAGATGAAGCTTCAGGATTGATTTGATAAGAGTTTATCTTATAATTAGTGATTTAGAGCCTTCTTTTATATGCTTATTAATAGTTTGCAAATTCTTCTTGTAAGAACTGGGTTTTCCCCCTTACATATTTGAAGATAGCAATCACATTCCACCTTGGCTCAACTTCTTCAGACTAAATTTCAGAAACTCACATCTTCTACTGGGCCACCCAAATTAGAACTTTGTAGATATTTTCCTTTCTCTTACTCCCCATGGTTAAGTCAGTCATCACGTTCTTTTTATTCTGTTTCTTTAATCTCTCTTTCATTTGGCTCCTTTCTCACAAATGGCTCCCCAGACCAGGCAGGCTTTCATCTACTATCGATCAGACTCTTGCATTTGCCTCCAAATTGCTCTCCCCATTTCCAGTCTCTGTCCACTCAAATCCCTTCTGTACTTGCCATCTGATTGAATTCCCCAAAAAGAATCCCTTCCCCTGCCCATTATTGTTGTTTGTCCTTCATTCTCAAAGAGGACCGTGACAACAGCATGATGTCATGACTTGCACTGAATTGTATTTAAGCGAGGGAGGACTGTGCAAGGTCACCAACTTCAATAGCAAGATATATATCAGGATGACTGGAGATGGCCCCAGATGTTTTAAGGCAATTGGGGTTAAGTGACTTGCCCAGGGTCATAGTAAGTATCTGAGGTGATATTTGAATTCAGATCCTCCTAACTCCAGGGTCAGTGCTCTATCTACTGCACCACCTAGCTGCCCTGGTTCCCTATTACTGGTGAGATAAAACCCCAATTTATTAGTCTGGCATTCAAGACTGTCCAAGATCTAGCTCCATACTTCACAAGTCAATGTGCATTGGAGTTCAGAAGTATCCAATCCCAGGAATGGGAGTTCCTGGCATTCTTTTCCTGCAATCCTGACTTATTGAACTCCATTAACATGTGGCCACAAATGTTTCCTGCAGAAGTGTCAATAGGATGCTACTAGGAGACTGTGGCAGAAGTCATGGTTACTGACAGTCAGAAGACTAAGGAATTTTTTGCTGGATAGCAGAAATTTAGGGACAAAAGTGAACAGCTACACCTCTCCCCTAACCATGGCTTCTTGAGAACTATTAAAAAATCAAGGCAATTTGTGTGGTCTGAATAAGACTCTGGAACCTCTTGCTATCCCAGTTCTGCACCCAAAAGCAAGTAACTAATAGAAAACCAAGCAATAGACTCATTCTCCATAGCCCTGTACAGAAAAGCATATATATTCTCCTCTTGACTCCCCTTTCCCAAGGAAGCAAACTGTTCCTGGAAAACTCATTCTCTCTCTGAGGTGAGGGAGGGCTTTGTGGAAGCTGAAACACCTCTCATAGCTCCAATTCCTGGCAACCTGCTGTTCATCATTGCTTCTGAGTAACACATGCCCTGGCTCCCTTGGGGTGGTTCTTGAACCCTGCATTATCACTGTCATTCTACTTATTCCACCTCTGCAGCTACAGTTAGCTGAAGCTCAGCCTTCCCTGCCATTGCTCTTTTCCTCTGGAACTGTTCTGCTCTCTGGCCTTCTCCTAGAATCATCATCCATAGCTGCAGCTGCTTCTTCCTGCAGGGGAATGGGTTCTTGAGCCTGCCTGCATGGTTCACCAACAACACACCCAGTTGGAAGATAAAATGGTTGATCAGGCGGCTGTCAAGACCTCTCCTCCTATCCAACCCTCTCATGGAAAGGTCTCCAATACTCATATGTAGTTGGGTCAGGGTGAGTCAAGTCTGTCTGTCTGTCTGTCTGTCTGTCTGTCTGTCCGATTTATCCTTTGAAATCTTCTAATGCCCTGGAAGCAAGCACCTATAGCACCCAAACTGTGAAAAGTACTTTGAACCTTTCACAAGTCCCAAGGCACTTAGTAACACTGGAGGGGGGAAAGGAGAGAGTTAAGGGGATGTGGGCAGATAGGTGACCTTTGCATCGAATTCCTATTGTCCACACAAAAAGTCCTGGTCCCCCTACAGAACTCTGATCTTGACAGGGGATGGACCCAGGGCAGCCTTAGTTAGATAAGAAGAGAGAGAAAACCAAGGCCATGCCCAACCAGATGAAAGATGAGACATCTAGGATATTCCTTCAATCTGAGCACTGGAACTAGCTCTCTGCTCTTCCTCCTTCCCATTTAAAAATTTTAATGTTAAGAATGATAAGAAGGGGCAGCTAGGTGGCATAGTGGATAAAGCACTGGCCCTGAATTCAGGAGGACATGAGTTCGAATATGGCCTCAGACACTTACTAGCTGTGTGACCCTGGGCAAGTCACTTAACCCTTATTGCCCTGCCAAAAAAAAAAAAGAAAGTAAAGAATGATAAGACCCGGCTTCCTTATGAGGACATTGGGTTGGTCTTGTTTGGTTTTAGACAAATTCTATGATGTCACTTTCATAGGGAACTTGAAATGAAAGAACGTCTTCTACCAATGTAATTGGGCACCTGCTCCCAGATTTAGAGTTTTAAGAGAGTTACCTACAGCATCAAGAGGTTAAATGACTTGCCCAGGGTCACATAGTCATATGTATCAGAAGCAAGCCTTGAATCCGGGTCTTTCTGACTTCCTGTCCAGTTTTCTATCTGCTACGCTATGGTGCCTCTTTTGTTAAGGTTAGAGTTACTAACAAAAGCTAACAATTTGATATATGTTTGGGTTCCCAAAACAATTTACAGGCTTATAGAAATTCCATGAGGTTAGTACTATAACTATTATAACCTTCCTTTTAAAGGGCAGCTAGGTGGAGCAGTGGTTAGTGTGTAACTCATCTGCTTGAGTTCAAATCTGGCCTACTTCCTACTAGCTGTGTGACTCTGGACAAGTCACTTAACCCTATTTGCCTCAGTTTTCTCATCTGTCAAATGAGCTAGAGAAGGAAATAGCAAACCACTCCAGTATCTTTGCCAAGAAAACCTCAAATGGGGTCATGAAGAGTTGGACACAACTGAAACAACTGAACAACAACAAACTTAAAGTGTTCTGGGGGGGGGGTTGGTGGTGGTGGGGGAGAACCAGTTGTTAAACATTTACCAGCATATTCCTGATAGCCTCAAACAGAAGAGAGCCTCAAGATAAGATCAGAGATTTTCACTCACTGAGAAAAAGAGGTTTTGAGTATCTGCTAAGTCTGCCAGTGTTAACCTCGGGGCACATGACAAAATTTGAATTGTATTAAAGTCACCAATTCTGAAATGGATTGTGACTATATGTGAAGAGTGGAGGACATCCTTAGGGGTCTGATGTACTATCTTTTTGGTTTTTAGTGAAGATGAATTTAGTAACAGTCTTCATTTTTCACCAGAGCACAATCTTCAAAGCAATATACTGCCCTGTCATTATCTCATTACAGTAATTTCAACACTTGCTCCTATTAACTTATTTTAAAAAACCATTTTAAATCATTTTCTGACTTACTATCTTCAGGATGCTGGATGACCATGCTGCCACCATGAGCTTAGTGGCATCAAGATCAGTAGCCTAAAAGTCAGCAGACATGGGTCCAGAGTCTGGTCTTAGACACTTACTCCCTGGGTGATCTCAGGCAAATCACTAAATCTCTCTGGACTTTGGCTTCTTCAACCATTAAATGAAGGAATTGGACTGTATTATTAGAGGATCCGAAGGTCATGGATCTAGAGTTAGAAGGGACCTTAGAGGTCTCCTAGTTCAACTCCTCTCATTGAACACCTGAGAAAACTGTGGCCCAGGGAGATTAAGTGATCTGTCCAGAGTTATACAGATAGGGGGCAGGTAGGTGGCACAGTGGATAAAACCAGCCTTGGATTCAGGAAGACCTGAGTTCAAATCTGACCTCAGACACTTGACACTAACTAGCTGTATGACCCTAGGCAAGTCACTTAACCCTCATTGCCCCACCAAAACAAAAATTACAGATAGTAGGCATCAGAGTCAGAATTTGAACCCAAGTCCTCTGCCTCCAGAGCCAATAGTTCCGGCTCTAAATCATCTGATCCAAAAAAGAGACCATGCACTGCTTTATCTCATCTCTTGACAGCTTGCCTCATCACTTGTCTCTTATCTTCATGTAAGCCCAGCCTTTTCATTTCCATCTTTCCCATTCATTAGTCTTTTTCATTTCAGTGTCCTTTGTCTCCTGCTGTTGTCAATTTGGTTGGTGCCTTAGATCTGTTTTTTTGCCTCCCTCTCCAGCTTCCTATTTGCTCCATCTGATCTTCCACTGATATCTCCTCGAAGGCCCCAGGAAGGAATGCTGGATTTGGAATCGGAGAACCTGGGTTCAAATCCCACCCCTGCGGCTTGCTCCCTGTGTAACCTTGGGCCAATCACTTAACTTTTCTGGACCTTAAATTGGCCAATTGTAAAATGAGGGAATTGGAGTCAATGACCCATAGGCTTCCTTCCAGCTCTAAATATGTTCTAGTAGTATCCCCTTACCCTTGCCCCAGTCTCCCTTGTCTCCTGCTGGGCTTTGGCTAGCCTCTGACAGCTATCTCCCAGATTCGATCAAGAAGAACACGCTGAATCCCCAAACTGCATGAACAGAGGTGTGTTTCTTCTGAAAGCCTCCCTTTTATCCTCAGATCTAAGAATACCTATCCCAAAACAGAGTTCAATATTTTTATTTTTATTTATTTATTTGTTTGTTTATTTTTAATAAACATTTTTATTTATAGTTTGAGGTTCCAAATTTTATCCCTCCTTCCCTTCCTCCCCTCCCCGCTCTCCAAAACGGTAAGCAATCCAATATGGATTATACATGTGCATCAATATTTTTATGATTCTCTGATTTCATTGATATGGGTACACAATGAGATACATAGCAAATTTAAAAAAAGATAGGATCTAATGAATAACTTAGCAGAAGGAGATAGTCTTCTTGGGCTCTAGAAAAAGGAAAGAGGAAGGCATTGTCGATGTTTTCCTAGCACTACCCAGAGAGAGGATGCTGAGATCAGCAAGTATCAATCAACACACCTTAAGCCCCTACTAGGAACAAGCACTATGCTAGGTGTTGGGGAAATAAGGAAAAAATGTAAATAAGTCCTGACTTTCATGGAGCTGATTCAAGGAATAATAGTAAAAATAATAGGGCGGCTAGGTGGCGCAGTGGATAAAGCACCGGCTCTGGATTCAGGAGTTCTTGAGTTCAAATCCGTCCTCAGACACTTGACACTTACTAGCTGTGTGACCCTGGGCAAGTCACTTAACCCCCATTGCCCTGCAAAAAATAATAATAAGAATAACTCACATTCATAAAGCAATTTCCTCACAGGAGCTCTGAGGCAAGATCACAGATTTAGAGCTGAAAAGGTCTTTAGAGGTTACTAGCAGTTCAACTCCATCTTTTACAGTTGAAAGAACTGGAGCCCAGAGAGATGAATTGACTTAAATGAAGGTCACACATACAGTGAGTAACAAAGCTGGGATTTGACCATAGGACCTCTTATTCTGGAATCTGTGCTCTCTCCTCTTAGATGGCACAGCATCTAAGTAGCCCGGAGAGAACTAGCCTCTCTTATAGATGTAGAAACTGCAGCCCAGAAAGGTTAAGTGATTTATTTGCCCAGGGTCACAGAACTAATAAGTATCAGACTCAGAACTTCAAGCAAGTAATATCCGGTTGACTCATCAGGGCTAACCTTATATAGGAGACACTGCATCATAGTCAGAGGACAATACCTTTGAAGGTTGTTCCTCAGTCATTCTTCTATTATTAATGTGTCTCTCTAAGTAGGTTTTCCTATTAGGGAGAAGGCGTGTTGGCCAGCTAATATAAGTATCTGCTCTGCTTAGTGGTTATACATCCCATTTTTGTTGTTGTTGTTGTTGTTGAGTCATAACTGACTCTTCCTGTACCCATTTGGGATTTTCTTGGCAAAGATACTGGAGTGGTTTGCTATTTCCTTCTACAGATAATTTGACAGATAAGGAAATTGAGGCAAATAGGGTTAAATGAATTACCCAGGGTCACACAGCTAGTAAAATGTCTGAGGCCGGATTTGAACTTGGGACTTTCTGACTCCAGGCCCAGTGTTCTATTCACTGTGACACACAGCTTACCTATACATTTCATTACAAATTGGATTTATTTTTCCAATCAGTTTTGTAAAACTAATTTCAAGAATGCCCCTTATTAAACACCTAAGGTCCCTGTCCATTCTAAATTCTATGATTCCATGATCCAACTGTGAGCAGAGAGCCCTGCAGTCAAATACTTGGATAAGATAGGATCCCTGACCTCATGAAGCTTACAGTCTCAAAAGGGAATGAGATGCAAAGAAAGGTAGCTATAAGACATAATATTTCATAGTAAGTTCACTAGAAAGATGAAAATGCAAATGTCATGTAAGATGAGAAGGGGTAAGGCTATTACCAATAGGAGAAATCAAGGAAGACTTTCGAGAGGAGGTATCATCTGGAGTCAGGAAGACCTGAGTTTAAATGTCACCTCAGATGCTTACTAGCTAAGTGATTCACATTCTTTTTTGGGGGGAGGGAGGGCAATGAGGGTTAAGTGACTTGCCCAGGGTCACACAGCTAATAAGTGTCAAGTGTCTGATGTCAAATTTGACCTCAGATCCTCCTGAATCCAGGGCCAGTGTTTTATCCACTGTGCCACCTAGCTGCCCCCATCTTCATGTTCTTCTGCTTCAGTTTTCTGGACCATAAAATGAGGATCATGATTGCGTCTACCTCCCAGGATTTGGGGGAGGATCAAATAAGATATTTGTAAGGTGTTATATAAATGCTAGTTATTGTTATTGTTTTAGCTATTATTGTTCAAAGCTTTAGAGTATCAAGAGGTTAGGGTTGGGGTGGGGATGGAGAAAGTACCTCAGATGTAGAGAACCCGGTGAGCAAAAGCAGATGATGAATGCTAGAGGTACAGCAGTGACCAAACCCGTACTTGGGAATTGAAATGATGCAAATGGACAGGGAATATGCCACATAATTGGCATTCCCGGCAGGAGTTACAGTTTGGGACACCCCTGGTAGCCTGGCTCATTGTGGTTACATGAGGCGTCTGCTCACTCCCTCTGGTCAGGCTCTCCCTTAGCTCAGGCCCTCTGGTTACAGTAGCTGTACAATCCTGCCCTCTCCAGCTCCCTCCCCTTCCCCCAGCCACAGGCCTCTCCTCTCCAACCAATAGATTTGCAAGAACACACCTCCAAGGACCTCCTGCTAATGTTGGCACAGATTTGCTCTGCTCTGCTTCCCGACACCCTTATCTTGACCCTGCATGCGGTCCCTGCAGTGGAAAATCCTACCACTGGCTTCCTTCTCAGAGCCTTTACTGAAATGGGGACATGGGTTCTTCACACCATGAGCTGACCCCAAACTCCTGTCCCAGAACTCAGCCTCCAGTGAAACAGCTCCCAGTTTTTCTCCAAGCTAGAGATCAGGATGCATAAAAGCAGTCTCTGATCCACTCCACTCCACTGATTATACCCTTTAATCCTAGAAACTCCAGCAGTGAGGCACCTCAAAGCAAATGATGTGAGAGTGAAAAGACCCTTTCGAACATAGAATGTGAGAGTTGGAAGGGAACTTAGAACATAGATTATAAGAGCTTGTTGTTTGTCCTTCCTTTTCGAAGAGGACCAGGACATCGGGGAAATGATGTCATGACTTGCAGTGAATTAGATTTAAGTGAGGGAGAGCTGTGCAAAGTCACCAGCCTCATGCTCTCCTCCAGAGCCATCTGGGTCCAGTGGCAAGATATATTATCAGGATGACTGGAGATGGCCCTGGATGCTGTGGAAGACCTAGGCCTTTTTAAGTAAAGTCTTTCATAGATCTCAGCTTATAGGAACCTAGAAGGGACGGTTTGGGGGCAGCTAGGTGGTGCAGTAGATAAAGCACCTGCCCTGGATTCAGGAGGACCTGAGTTCAAATCCAGCCTCAGACACTTGACACTTACCAGCTGTGTGACCCTGGACAAGTCACTTAACCCTTGTTGCCTCACAGAACATTTAGTTCAATCTCTTCATTTTATAGATAGGAAAAAAGAGACCCAAGGAAGGGAAGTAATATGCTTAAGATCATATACTCAAACAATGGCAAATCTAAAGGTAGAACCCAAGATTCCTGACTAGGCCCTATTCATTGCTCCGTACTGTTCTCATCCCTCTTACCTCCTATCTCCCCCTCATGTATACTTCACCTCAACATTTTTATTCTCCCCGCCCTCCTCACCCACTTCAAATTTTCTATCCTTTCAACTCTTTATCCACCAAGCCCAGAAACCCCTCCACCCCTCACATGCCCACTCCTACTCTCAGCCCATTTCTGTCACCTTCCATGTCCTTGGCATGAAACTGGAAGCAAAGCAGAGTTGAGAGGGAGGAAGGGGCTTTAGAATATGTTTGGTGCTGCTGGAAACCTCCTGGGGCTTGGGGGCCCCCAGATGTCAGCTTTGAGAAAGTTCCCCTGGCTTATCTCTGTAGCACAGTCCAGGGACAGGTGGTCTCCACACCTCTGCTGAAATGACTAAGGGGGCACGGCACCAAAGATCCGGAGTAGGAATGTCTGGCTCCAGCTTTTACTCACACACCTCCACCCCACATTAACCAACACCCAGAATTCAGTCCTACCCAGAGCTTCCAGTCTCTCTCCTAACCTCCCCCAACTCCCCAGGGCAGAGCCAGAGGTTTAGAGAGGCAGAGGATTGGGAGCACGCCTGGGCAGGAGGGCACAGGGGCGGGGCGCTGGGTGGGGAGAACGGGCCCCTGGATAGGAAATGAGGCAGAGTTAGAACAACACTTCACAAACTCCACACCCTCTTCCTCCTCCCATCCCTGGCCAACATCCAGTCTCTTTCCCTCCCTTCCACTCTCCTTCTTCTGCTCTCCAGGCAAGCTTCAACAGGATCCCCCAGCACACCTGAGCAGAGTAGGGAGAGGACTCGGCTGCTCTTACTTGCCCCCAGCTTGAGAGAAATGCTCCCACTTCTGTCCCTCTTCAGCTGGGTGATCTGTTGCCAGGGAGCAATGGAAGGTAAGTATGTGAACTACCCCCCGCAGCAGTCATCTGACTTTGTCTAGGGCTGATCCTCATTGCACATAAGGGACAGGAAGCAGGGAGGAATATTTGTGTCTATCTCTAGTCACGGGAGGAGGAAAGGATATGGTTTCTGAGGCTAGAGGAGAGACTGGAGGAAGAGCAGGAAAGAAACTGAGGAAAAGCATGGGAAAGACAAAGAGGAGGGGGAACAGGAGAAAGAGGAGATGGACTAGAGGAGGGAGAAGGGGAGATGGGAGAGATGAGGGAGGAAAGGGGGATAAAGGATAGAAGGATATGGGACTGTAGGATACAAGAGTGACAGGGGCAGGATGGAAGAGAGAGAAAGAGAGGAAATAGAGAGGATAGAAACCTGAAAGGATGATGATAGGAAGACAGTGGAGGATGGGGCGGTGGAGTAATTGAGGAAGTGTGGGAGAGATAAGAGAAGAGAGGAGAAAAATGGATAAGGATAGGGGAGAGATAAGTAAGACAGGGAGAGATGGGGGGAGACAGATGGGGGGAAATAGGAGAGAAACAGGGGGTAGAGCCAGAAAAGCATAGATGGGACTATAGAGATCTGGGATGAAAGATAGGAAAGAGATGGTGTGTGTGTGTGTGTGTGTGTGTGTGTGTGTTGGGGGGGGTGGAATCAAGAAAGTTGGGAGATGACAAGACAGAGATGAAAAAGGACAGGAAAGATATTGGGGAGAGTGAAATAAAGATAGGAAAGCAAGGGACATTTATGGGGCATTCAAAAGAAACGTAGAATAGACAGAAGAGAGACAAGGAGACAGACAAACATGGGGGATAAGAGAAACATGAGGAGGACTGTGGAAAGGTGGGAGAAAGGATGAGAGAGAGATGAGGAAGGACAGAAGAGAAATGGGAAAGACAAAAGTGGGAAAGATAGGAAAAAGATATGGGGAAGGATGAGATAAAGATGGGTGAAAGGATGGGAGACAAATAAGGCATTTGGAGGAGAGATGAGGCAGATGGAAGTAACAAAAGGGGGATTGAGGAAGAGAGACATAGGGTTACAGAAAAGCCACTGAGAGGACTGTAGGGGATTGGGAGGGCAGGAGACAGAATGGGGACAAGAGAAGAAAAAGATGAGGGAAGGACAGAAAGAGTGGGAGAGAATGAGTGAGAGATGAGGGAGGGACAGAAGGAAAACATGGAAGATAAGAAGGAGGTGGTTGGGTATTGACTGATGGGAAAGCAAGGTGTTACCTGTTAGCATTGCTTCCAGATCTATGCTTTGGGATCTTTGATTATTGTACTTGGTTCAGAGGAGATAATTCCATAGGATTGAAGTGCCCATTTCCTCTGTCTATTTGAGATTTCCCAACAAGGGGGAGAGGGGTGTGAAAACCTTACCTAGGCTCTCAGATAATATAAGACCTCTGGGGATGGGCACCTAACTGTGAAGTTAGACATGTTGAAGCAGAGGGAAATCTTGGATGGTTTCAGGGATATAAGCAAAAGATAGCAAGAAGCAATTAAAACAGCTTAGGTATATGGGATACCAAGCAATTTGTTGGCATTTCCAAGGAGTTTTCTGTCTAAATTGTTTGACCACACCCAGGAGAATGGTTTTGTCGAGTGAGAAATCAAAGTCCCTTTGAAAGAATACTTAGTTTTTTAAAAAAGAAAGAAAGAACACTTATAACTCCCCTTTGTGATTCTACATATGGATGATAACTCAGATTCTAGGGATAGGTGTTGAATACAATTCCAATATACAAGTGTCCCAACTTGGCTTAGGGGAGAAACCTCAATTGTTGTGTTTTTTTTTAATTAATAAAGTATTTTTTTTCCGTTACATGTAAAGATAGTTCTCATCTTTTGTTTATACAAGCTTTACAATTTCAGATTTTTCTCCCTCCCTCCCCTCCCTTCCCCCTCCCCTAGACAGCAGGTAATCTGATATAGGTTATATATATATACACATAATAACATTAATCCTATTTCTGCATTAGTCATGTTATAAGAGAAAAAATCAGAGTACTGATGAAAAACCTCAAAATAGAAAAAAAAACACAACAGCACCAAAACCAAAAGAAATAGTATGGTTCATTCAGCATCTATACTCTGCAGTTCTTTTTTTTTTTCTTGGATTTGGAGATCCTCTTCCATCATGAGTTCCCTGGAACTCTTCTGTACCATTGCATTGGTGAGAAGAATATAGTCCATCACAGTAGATCAACACTCAATGTTGATGATACTGTGTACAATGTTCTTCTGGTTCTGCTCATCTCACTCATCATCAGCTCACCCAAGACCCTCCAGGTTTCTCTGAACTCCTCCTGCTCATCATTTCTTACAGCACAATAGTATTCCATTGTATTCATATACCACAACTTATCCAGCCATTCCCCAATTGATGGGCACTCCCTCAACTTCCAATTCCTTGCTACCACGTAAAGAGCAGCTATAAATATTTTTGTACATGTGGGTCCCTTTCCCCCTTCCATGATTTCTTTGGGAAAAAGACCTAAAAGTGGAATTGCTGGGTCAAAGGGTATGCACAGCTTTATAGCCCTTTGGGCATAATTCCAAATTGCTCTCCAGAATGGTTGGATCAGTTCACAGCTCCACCAACAATGAATTAGTGTTCCAATTTTCCCACAGCTTCTCCAAAATTTATTATTTTCCTTTTTTGTCATTTTAGCCAATCTGATAGGTGTCAGGTGGTATCTCAGAGTTGTTTTAATTTGCATCTCTCTAATCATTAGAGATTTAGAGCATTTTTTCATATGGGAATAGATAGCTTTGGTTTCTTCATCAGAAAACTGCCTGTTCATATCCTTTGACCATTTCTCAATTGGGGAATGACTTGGATTCTTATAAATTTGATTTAGTTCCCTATATATTTTAGAGACGAGGCCTTTATCAGAAGTACTGGCCACAAAAATTGTTTCCCAGCTTTCTGCCTCCCTTCTAATTTTGGATGCATTGCTTCTGTTTGTACAAAAATTTTTTAATTTAATGTAATCAAAATCATCCATTTTGCATTTTATAATATACTCTATCTCGTTTGGTCATAAACTGTTTTCCTTTCCAAAGGTAGACTATTCCTTTCTCTCCTAATTTACCTATGGTATCACCTCTTATGTCTAAATCGTGTATCCATTTTGACCTTATTTTAGTATAAGGTGTAAGATGTTGGTCTATGCCTAGTTTCTGCCATACTATCTTCCAGTTTTCCCAGCAGTTTTTGTCAAATACTGAGTTCCTATCCCCAGAAGCTGGAGTCTTTGGGAGAAACCTCAATTGTTAACGATTTTGAACCAGATCTATAACTTCAGTGGTATAAGAAAGTCCCAGTGAGGAAACTCTCTCAATGCAGTTCTGTACCTGCTCAGAAATTTATAGTCTTAGT
Organism: Dromiciops gliroides; assembly: GCF_019393635.1. NCBI lineage: Eukaryota > Metazoa > Chordata > Mammalia > Microbiotheria > Microbiotheriidae > Dromiciops > Dromiciops gliroides. The sequence goes on from NC_057862.1 coordinate 360,707,254, forward strand.
GAGTTTCCTGGGGGTACTAAAAGGTTAGGTGACTTGTCTAGAGTCACACAGCAAGTGTGTAGTCAGAAGGGATACTTGAACCCAGGACTTCATGACCTTCAGGCAGGCTTGATATCTACCATACCTTTTTTTTTTTTTTTTAATTTGGTGAGGCAATTGGGGTTAAGTGACTTGCCCAGGGTCACACAGCTAGTAAGTGTTAAGTGTCTGAGGCCAGATTTGAACTCAGGTCCTCCTGAATCCAGGGCTGGTGCTCTATCCACTGTGCCACCTAGCTGCCCCCTCTACCATACCTTGTTGACTGTCGATTATTAATCTACCCCAGTATAGATGTCTCTATGCGTGTGTATATACCCTAGTAAACAATTTATATATATTCCCAGAGAAAGTATGGCACTTGCAGTTACAAAATTTCTAAGCAAAATATACATATCAAAAGAAAAGTCATGGAAATTACATAACCAGATACCGTAGCTAGAAAGATGATACATTTATCATGCATTTATGATGTGCCAGGCACTGAGCTAATGACTAGGAATACACACAGAAGCAATCAAAACAGTCCCAATTTACATCCTAACAGGAGAAGACAATACATAAGAGGGAACTGCAAAGCAGAGCACTGGAAGTTACATGCACAATGGCATGGTGTGGACATAAGTGATGCTGGGGCCTAGGGCTTGGCAACATAGGTCAAAAGCTCAGCTGTCAGAGCTAAGGGATCCAGGGATGGATCCAGGGTACCGGGGAAGAGGAGATAGAAATGATGGTCCAAGTAGATACTTGGTCTGTCATGGAGCAGAACAGGAAGTCACCTGGAGGTCTGCATACAGGCAAGATGAGTCGAGGCAATCATAATTTTAATAGGCCCTATAAGAGAGATCCAGAAAGGCAGGGACAGATAGATGCATTACCTCCTCGACCTCCACATCTCTATTCCTGGGTCGCACAGAGACATACATGTAAATATACATACATGTAAACACACACACACATATACTACCATATCACCTCCAGACAAATATTGCACACAAACACATGCTCAAGTCCGCACCTCATTTCTGCCCCTGGGATCCATACTGATGTCCATCTGTCCGTCCTCTTGTCTCCGACGATGTAGGTTCCCAGAGCTTCCATATACTCCAGATCTCTCACTTCTGGAACCAGTCCTCAGTACAGTTCTGGGGCAACGCCTCTCTAGGGGGATTGACCACTCATACTCTGAAGGGCAGTGGCCACAACATCACCATCCAGCAGCTGAAACCTCTGGAGTCCCCTGAGAATTGGCAGCAGACTAAGAAGCACCTGCTCAACTACCTTGATGAATTTCAGGTCTTAGTCCGACTGGTGAACAAGGAACGGGGAGTGGCCTGTGAGTGGGGGTGAGGGCCGGGCTGGAGATGGGGAGGGTCTCCATGTGGGGGAAGGCCTTTGGATGGGGGTGGAGCTTGCTTCGGCTGGGAGGACTCCCTGGGACTGGTGTAGGAGCCCCTAAGGGCAAGGAGCTTGGCATCTGCCTTCAGGCCTTGTTGGACCTCTATCTTGGAAAGAATCAGAGCCAGAGACCAAAGCCAGGTGATGTCTGCCAGGACCTCTTTTAGCTGGGCAGACCCTACGTTACCTAATCTAAAGGCTGAGAACTATCCTGGCAGATCACCTTAGCTGGCTTCTCCCTTCCCCACTATTCCTCTGAGTCCCATAGTCTTCCCTACTGTTTTCAGATCTGGCTTCCTCTCCCTTCACAAGCCCTTGACCTGGCTTCTTTCCCCGTAGTCCCGCTGACCCTGCACTGTTCTCTGGGCTGTGAATTGCCCCCTGAAGGCCAAGACGCCCATGTCTTCTTTGAGGTTGCCCTGAATGGGAGCTCTTTTGTGAGCTTCCAGCCAGAGAAGGCCCTGTGGTCAGCAAATCCACACCAGGGCCACCCCCCAGAGCTGTACGACTTCACCCTGAAGCAGCTGAACAACTATAACCGAACCAGATTCGAGCTTCTGGATTTCCTACAGGACACATGTGTGGGCTTCCTGAGGCAGCACATGGACAGGGTTTCAGGATCAGGTATGTGGCTAGATGGGGATGGTCAATGGGGCACAGGGCCCAGTCCAGATGTGGGGGGTCCTCAAGGAATTAGATATTCTGGTACCATCTGTAGGACCCCTCCCCTCCCAGTCATCCTGGGGCAAGAGAGAGATGGAGATCAGAAGTCTCCAGTCTAGATAAACAGCTTGCCAAAGTCTCCCCAGGCTGACCTCCCCACATCTTACCAGGGTCAATCCATTCATCCCACCTCTCATTCAGCAGAGATTTGCTAAACACCATGTGCCCACCATTGCTTGCTCCTTCTCTGATTCAGAGCTGATCCCTTCATTTTCTGCAGTGTCCCAGGTTCCTCGATCCTACACAATGCTGATCCTGGGCATCATCATGGGTGTCTTCACTATCTCCAGTGTGGCTGTTGGCATCTTCCTGTGCACAGGGGGAAGGTGGAGCTAATCTTCCTCCTTGCTACAAAAGCAGGACTGGTTATCCCATCCCAGAAAACCACCTGAGACTGAGGCTCTATGGATCCAAGAGGGAGTGATGGATTATACCCTCATCTGGCTCCCTTGATCTCTCACCAGAGATTTTGGCCTCAGGAACTCTATAGATGCTTCAGTTGGGGTTCGTACCCTGAGAGAGATGCAGCACCATGGGTGTATCCAAGGACAACAACATGAAAATCGACCCCAAACTGTTCAACAGTAGGAATCCTAGGGTCATCCAGTCTAAGCAGGGTAAGGGTCACAGCATTTAGAGCTTGAGCAAACTTAGAGATCACCTAGTCCTCATTTTAAAGATGAGGAAACTGAGGTCCTGAGAGGTTTAAGAAATTTGTCCAAGCTCAAAAAGATAGTAGGTAGCAGACAAATGGGGTTCCAAACTTAATGTTCTTTTTGCTACCCCATGATGGGCCATGGAAGTGGTAATATCTCCTCCTGTTGAAGCCAGAAAGCCTAATGATGGAGTCATTACATAAAAAGAGCCATTAGAATGATTATGGACCAATGGATTGGGACTGTGGGTGAGAAATCACTTCTCAGGTAGGTGGGATTTCCATCTCTTACAATGACAGAACCGTACTACCCCCCAACCCCCACTCCCAACATGCAGTGACATTGAAGTAAACAAGAGTCCCCTCCTACGTCAAGGACAAGTGACATCTAAACCTTATTTCTCTTTTTCTCTTGGAAAATGCCATTAGGAGTCCCATTTCTCATCCCACTTCCCTCAATAGTTCCTATCAGTAGAATAGGACAGAGTCTGGGAAGGTCTTGAAAGTGAAAAAATGAGTGCAGGGAGAGGAAAAGGGTAGTCAGTTCCCATCACTGGGGATCTTCAGCCTAGGAGATTAAAAACCTGATTCTGCCAATGACACATGTGAGCTAACCTCTCCATCTCTCTGGTCCTCAATTTTCTTGTATGCAAAACATGGATAATACTTGCTTTACCTACCTCACAGGGCTGTCGTGAGGATTTCATTAGATAGGAGTGTCTGTAAAATAATTTGTAACCATCAGACATCTGTGTGGCCTCTATTATTATTACTATTGTTAATAAATTTTTTTTATTATTTTTCTGAGAAAAGTGAGATCTTATTCCTAGGGGGTTGGGAATGGGAGCCCATCCAGTATGACCCACCCTGCCTCCTCAGGAAGGGAGGGAGCCAATGGATCCTTGTTGGAGTCTAGAAATTACAGAGACATAGCCCCTCTTTTTCCTGTGCTAGAGAAAGAAAGGGCAGCAGGGCTCAGTCGGCTGACCTCATGCTCCGCCCAGATACATAGGCCTGGTTAGAATGATATCAGGAAAACAATCTGGGGGCCTCTGAGGCATAGGCTTCTCACCCTAAACACTTCCCCACTTGGGCTAAGGACTGAAAAGAGAAGCAGAACAGAAGACCCCTTGGACTGGGCTCTCAGGGTGGGAACTTACCCCATGTATGTACCCTGACCTGTTGTCCAGCTGCTGGAGTCTTGTCCCTCCCCCCCCCCCCCCCCCGCCCCAGCCCTGACTCTAAACTCCATGCTTCATACCAGAGGTCACCAATTTTTGGACCGAACTTCCTAACACGGATGAAATCATTGTTGCTTGTTGGTCTGATTGAAAAGACAGAAGTAATGCTAAGAATTTGGCCCACGTGCTAAAGCCCTGGCTTTCAAGGTTCCCCATGATATGCCAAGGTAGTAGTCAGAATTCCCACCTTCTGAAACCCTACTAATCCTTCAAGGCTCAACTCAGGTGCCATCTCTTCCAGGAAGCCCCTCTTTATCCTTTGGCTGGAAGTGACCTCTCTCTTCTGAGCTCCCACAGCACTTGATTTGTGCTTTTCTTTTTCTTTTTCTTTTTTTGTTTTTGTGAGGCAATTGGGGTTAAGTGATTTGTGCTTTTTTTTTTTTCGAGGCAATGGGGGTTAAGTGACTTGCCCAGGGTCACACAGCTAGTAAGTATCAAGTGTCTGAGGCTGGATTTGAACTCAGGTACTCCTGAATCCAGGGCCAGTGCTTTATCCACTGTACCACCTACCTGCCTCAATTTGTGCTTTTCTTGACCCTCCTTTTATTCTGCCTTATGTGTATAACATCCTCTCTGGGCTTATTTTCCCAACTCCCACTTGAACCGTCAGATTAAATCCACCCAAAGTAAGGACAAATTGGCCCCTAAGGATTGTAGGGCGTAACCCTGAAAGTTTATGTCTTCAGATACTATCACTCATGAGCCCCCATCTAGTGTGCTCACCACAATTTTATCAATCAGTTGACATCAATTAGGGAGTTTTTACAAAGGGATATTTGCTAAGAAGGTTTACTGAGGACAGAAAAGACAATGTGATCCTTCCAAACTGGCAAGTTCACTCTCCCCTTGAACACACAGACAAGGTCCCTGGAGATAGTGAATACATGGGGCCAAAAAATATCTTGAGGCTGTGGATCCTGGAAGTCCTTTTTTTCCTTTACAATCCTTCCAAAGTTTGTTTTGGGACTTGTCATCTGGATGGATGAGTTTTTCCTTTGCTGGGCTGAACAAACTGAGCATTCTTCTAGGATTCACTGTCTTAATTGATAAACCAGTCCACTACTGGGCTGGGTCAAGCAGGTTACCTTCTCAGGGCTAACTTCTTAGCAGATTCAGCCACTATTGCTACTGGCTATTGGAATCTCTCCTCCTGACTCTGGTTGCTGAGGGAACCTCTGATGACTATTCTGAATTCTCAAGGCTCACAAGGTAGTAACCTGGACCATTCTTTCTCTGGGTACTTATTCACCTAAAATCAGGAAAGAATAGACACTCACACTCACATGCATATATAGTAGGCTTCCTCCAGTCTTGGACGACCATGGATCAGTGCCTTGAAGAGCCACAGGCCACAGTGTGGCTGTGCAGTCTGATACGGGAGCCGCAGCTCCTGCCACAACAAGGACACTAGAAAACTGCGCTCTCTGTTGCCCATTGGTTCCTGTGTCTCATTCGTTTTTCTTCCTTCAGAGCTTGGAGGTCCATCTCAGCTGTGCGCAAGCTGCTCCTAAGTATTGAATTCCATCAGGCACAGTCCTTGGCCATCTCCTCCCAGCTGCCAGTGTCTGCCAGAGCCCTCAAGTCTCGCTTGCATACATCTCTATAGTGAAGCTGGGGGCGGCCAGCAGGTCTTTGGCCTGAGGCTAACTCATTCCTCAATGCATGTGGTGCACATGACCAAGCTGTCTTTGTTTCAGTAGTGTGTAGATGCTTGGAAGTTGCTTGTGTTGGAGCACTTCTGTGTTAGGATCCTACCTGACCAAGATATGCCAAGGATGCACTGAAGGCAGAGCATGTAGAAGCTATTAAGCTTCTTCTATTGTCTAGTGTATGTAGTCCATGTTTCGCTGCCATACAGTAAAGTACTCAGGACACATGCTCTATAGATGGCAAATTTGGTTCATCTTGTCAGTTTACTGTTTGTCCAGACACTCTTGGCAAGCTTAGACATGCTTGAAGTAGCTTCCCCAATCCTCTGATTGATCTCAGAATCAAGTGACAAATTGTCACTGACAATAGAGCCAAGATACAAGAATTGGCTTATGACATCCAACTGGTAGCTACCGATGTGTATCAATGGAGGCGACATAGCACTCTGACACATGACTTTTGTCTTTTTAAGATTAATGCTTAGGCCAAAGTCTGTGTAAGCTTGGGAGAAGCAATCATGCATACATAAACACACACACATATACACACAAGGCACCATATGCTCAGAGATACATGGTGGCTGGGTAGGGAGATAAGAACCCCACCTAAAGACTCACAGAAATTCTTTTCACTCAAAAGCCATTAAGGAAAAGAGTGAAAAACCTATCCATTTGAACCCTTTGTATGTAACCTGAGTACACCCTTGGCCAATAAGAAGAGTCTTCATTACCATAATACCAGCCTCTCAGAAACTCATGGTGAAGGGTAGGTTCACCAAGGTTCTACATGCTGGATTAAAACAAGGCAGGGAGGGGCAGCTGGATAGCACAGTGGATAAAGCACCGGCCCTGGATTCAGGAGTACCTGAGTTCAAATCTAGCCTCAGACACTTGACACTTACTAGCTGTGTGACCCTGGGCAAGTCACTTAACCCCCATTGGCTCACACACAAAAAAAAAAGAATTAAAAAAACCCAAAAAACAAGGCAGGGAGCAGCTAGGTGGTGCAGTGGATAAAGCACCGGCCCTGGATTGAGGAGGACCTGAGTTCAAATCCAGCCTCAGACACTTGACACTAGTTGTGTGACCCTGGGCAAGTCTCTTAACCCTCATTGCCCCACCAAAACAAACAAACAGAGCATATTCAGAATTCCCCTTCCTGGTTGGTTGTATCAATCACATACAATATTCCCTGCCTTTTCTTTCCTTCTATCTTTCTTTCTTTCTTGAAAAGCCAAATGGAAAAGGAGATACAAGAGCTCTCTGAAAATAGATCCAGGAGAGATAATTTGAAAATCATTGGACTACCTGAAAACCATGACCAAAATAAGAGTTTAGACAGCATCTTTCAAGAGATGGTCAGGGAAAAATTGCCCTGATATTCTAGAAACAGAAAGCAAAATAAAAATTGAAAGAATCCACCAATCACCTCCTGAAAAAGATTCCAAAAGAAAAACCTCCAGGAATACTATAGTCAAATTCCAGAGCTCCCAGGTCAAGGAGAAAATATTGCAAACTGCTAGAAAAAAGGAATTCAAGTACTGTGGAGCTCCAATAAGGATAAAACAAGATCTAGCAGCATCTACATTAAAGGATTGGAGGGCAGAGAATATGATGTTCCAGAGGGCAAAGCAAGTGGGACTACAGCCAAGAATCACATACCCAGAAAAACTGTTATATTCTTTCAGAGGGAAAAATGGGACTTCAATGAAAAAGAGGACTTTCAGGCATTTGTGATGAAAAGACCTGAACTGAATAGAAAATTTGACTTTCAAATAGAAGACCCTAGAGAAGTATAAAAGGTAAACAGGAAAAAGAAATCATGAAGGATATTAAAAGATTAAACTATTTACATTCCTACATGAGAAGATAATACTTCAAACTCACAAGAACTCTCTCAGTAAGGAATACACAGAGGACACAGGTCTGAACTGAATATGAAAGGATGATATCTGTAAAGCGTTTATTTTTTGTTTATCCTTGTTCTTTGTGGGGCAAGCAGGGGTGAGGTGTCTTATTTCTGGGGTTGGATTTGGGCTTGGGGCCTCCTGGGTCCAGGACTGATGCTTTGTCCACTGTGCCACCTAACTAACCCATGATGATATCTTTAAAATAGGGTTGAGGGGGGGGCATCTAGGTGGCGCAGTAGATAGAGCACCGGCCCTGGAATCAGGAGTACCTGAGTTCAAATCCGGCCTCAGACACTTAACACTTACTAGCTGGGTGACCCTGGGCAAGTCACTTAACCCCAATTGCCTCGCTTAAAAAAAAAATAGGGTTGAGGGGTAGGAGGAATACACTGGGGGAGGGGGAAGGAGAGAGGTAGACTGGGGAGAGTTAGCTCACATGAAGGAAACAAGAAAAAAGCTTATGGAGGGGAGGGGAAGAGGAGGAAGGAGTGGGGGAATGAGTGAACCTTACTATCATCAGAATTGGCTTAAAGAGGGAATAACATACATACTCAAGTGGGTATAGTAATATATTTTTGCCCTGAGGGAAAGTGGGAGGGGAATGAGATAAAGGGGGGAGGGGAAGGAGGTAAGGGCAGATTGGGGGAGGGAGAAGTAAAAAGCAAAACACTTTTGAGGAAGGTGAAGATGTTCTGCATAACTGCACATGTATGACTTATATTGAATTTCTTGATTTCATAGGGAGGGTTGAGGAGGGAGGGAGGAAGAAAAATTTAGAACTCAGAATTAGCTCAAAGACCTTAACCTCATCAGAGTGGGCTCAAGGAGGGAATAACATACACACCCAATTAGGAGGAGTAATTTATTTAACCCTACAGGAAAATAGGAGGGGAAGACCATAAGTAGGGAAGGGTGAAAGAAGGGAGGGCATAGTGGGGGAGAGGACAGTCAGAAGTAAAACACTTTTGAGGAGGAATAGGGTAAAAGAAGATGGAAAATAAAGTAAATATCATGGGAAGGGAATAGGATGGAGGGAAATAGTTATGATGATTGACTATAATGGCAAAACATGGTACCTACTCTGCTGGGCTATTGTGAAGAAAATTCTTTCTCAAGTTTAAGGGACTATATAAAAGTTATGATGAACAGTACACTATCAGAAAAGCCTGGAAAGACCTACATGAACTGAAGCAGAGTGAAATGTACTGTATACAAAATAACAACAATAGTGTATGATGATCTGCTAGGAAGCATGTATTTATTCTCAGCAAGGCAATGATCCAATATAACTCTGAAGAACTTATGAAAATTGCAGTCCATCTACAGAGAAAGAACTGATGGTATCTGAAAACATATTGAAACACTTTTTTTTGACAGTTCCTTAATCTGAAGTTTTGTTTTTATCTGTTTTCTCTCACATCGTAGTTAATGTGGAGTTGTTTTCCATGACTGCTCATGTATAACTTATATTGAATTGCTTGAGTTCTTGAGGTGGGGGGTGGGAAGGGAGGGAGGAAGAGAAGTTGGAACACAAAGTTTTTTAAAAGTTGATGTCAAAATTTGTTTTTACATGTAATTTGGAAAATAAAATTCTAAACAGAGAAAAAAAGAAGGGTAGATTCTCATCTGAGAGGCTGAGGATTACTGAGTAGTTGTGAATGTGTGTGTGTGTGTGTGTGTGTGTGTGTGTGAACATTTGTCCCTACTAAGATGTCCTTGTATAAACCATTTAGGTACTTTGATTTCCTCTTCTGCAAAATTGGCAGGGGACTGGGGAGTTGGGGTTCGACTAGATAATCTCCAGTGTCCCTTCTGGATTTCACAGTTGATGATTCTAAGCTCCTTGGTCTAAGTGGCGTTTGTCTGGGAGACCATATAGAGCCTGGAAACACATCCCCCTTCTGAGAAATGACTTCAGAATGTTTGGCTTGGGCCCGATGCCCAGAGACCAGTGCATTTCAGGGCCAGCTGCTGCTGACATTGGAAACAAACACTTTTCATGTATTTGTAAGTGGCCCCTTTAGCATGTCCAGACCTGATCTAGCCAGCTGTGCCTGGATTTAGTTCCCCCCAGTTGCTAATCATGGTGAGTAAGCTTGTAGCATGACACTGGGAAGGTCCTCTTCCTTCCCTTGACCTCAGGTTCAGCCTCTGTAAAATTAAAATCATAAATTTAGAGCTAAAAAGACTGCAGAGCTATCTAGTCCAACCCCGTCATTTTATATATGAGGAAACTCAGATGCAGAGAGGGTAAATAACTTGCCCATAGTCACATACATAGTAAGTGACAGAAATACATTTGAACTCAGGTCTTTTGACTGTATTCTATGGTACCACTTGGCCTCTCCAGAAATCTGGACTTGCTGGTCTCAGAAGTTCCTTCCAACTATGACATTCTGCGTGCAAATCTCAAACTCTTCTACTCAAATTGACCTGTGACCTCACTGATCTGGATGTGGTTTTGCCAGTGCTGCCAGTTAGATGCCTGTGGATCCTGTGCAATCTCTGTCCTCTATTTAGTTTGCAACATGCCAAGCCCATCTCCTCCCCCAAATATTTCTCTGATAACACTCTTTATTTGTTGTTTCAATTTATTATTATAATTTAAATAATTCAAAGTTATTATTTATTATGTGGAAGCCTGTCCATACCCATTGTTCATATCTCCATTGACCTCTGAATAATATTCATTTTTAATCTTTCCAGGACAAGAATATTATATTTTCCTTAGCCACGAAGACTTGTTGTTGTTGGGTTTTTTTGTTTGTTTGTTTGTTTTGGTTTGTTTTGGTTTTTGCGGGGCAATGAGGGTTAGGTGACTTGCTCAGGGTCACACAGCTAATGTCAAGTGTCTGAGGTCACATTTGAACTCAGGTCCTCCTGAATCCAGGGCTGGTGCTCTACCCACTGCGCCACCTAGCTGCCCCGGTTTGTTTTTTTTTTAAGTGAAGCAATGATTGGAAAATGACTAACCAAAGCACATGAATGTGCTCTAAGAAACGATAAATAGAATTAATATAGAGAAACATGGAATGACTTAGATGAACTGATTCAAAATAAAGTAAATAGAGCTAGGTGGCGCAGTGGATAGAGCACCAGCCCTGGATTCAGGAGGACCTGAGTTCAAATCCAGCCTCAGAAACATTTTTTTTTTTTAGTGAGGCGATTAGGGTTAAGTGACTTGCCCATGGTCACACAGCTAGTAAGTGTTAAGTGTCTGAGGCTGGATTTGAACTCAGGTACTCCTGACTCCATGGCCAGTGCTCTATCCACTGCGCCATCTAGCTGCCCCCTAGCCTCAGACACTTGACACTTACTAGCTGTGTGACCCTCAGCGAGTCACTTAACCCTCATTGACCTGAAAAAAAAGAAAAGAAAAGTAAGTAGATCCAGGAAAACAATATGTACAATGACTACATCAATGCAAATGGAAAGAACAATGCCCACAAAAAAAATTGAAAATGAATGCTATGAAATTATAAAGAAGCTTAACTCCAAAGAAGAACTATGAGAAGAATCCCCCTCTGCCATCCTTTGTTTTTGTTTTGTTTGCAAGGCAATGAGGGTTAAGTGACTTGCCCAGGGGCACACAGCTAGTAAGTGTCAAGTGTCTGAGGCCAGATTTGAACTCAAGTCCTCCTGAATCCAAGGCCCGTGCTTTATCCACTGCACCAACTAGCTGCCCCCACCGCTATCCTTTGTAAAGGTCGAGATTCTTGAATGTGACACATTATATAAAATATCTTATTTTTCAATCTGTTGATCAGTTTTGCTAAAAACATTTTTCTTCTTCTTTTTCTTTTCTTTCTTTTTTTTTTTTAATTGGGACAACTAGGTGGTACAATAGATAAAGCACTGGCCCTGAAGTTGGGAGGACCTGATATGCTAATTTATATATTGTGTAAGATAGAGAGACAGACAGACATTTATATTATATACACATACACCATTAGGAGAGTTCAATTAATTGTCCATCTAATTACCTATCATAATCTGGGGAACATACCCCACAATTCCCACCCACCCCCATTTCCCAATTTACAGTTATTCGTTCCATATCACAACTTTCCTCATCATGGTTTTGGTATATCTTGGGGTCAGCATGAGAAATTAAATGGGAATTTTTGGGTAGTCTTGTGGAAGCCACAGAGGAAATGCAAAGGCTAGCAGATGACACAGAAAAAATTTGGAGATTCAGAAATGCATAAAACATGTATAGTGTCACATAATATCAACATATTTTAGCTTTTAATACCATAATAATTCAGACTTCGCTGGTTTGAAGAGAGGGCCAAAATTTTTTTCATGGATTTTCAAAAATGGGGGAGGGAGGAAGGGGCAGTGCTGTGCCCTTAACCCTGCCCCCAGGATATGAAAGGGATAACTGTACATAGTTAGGTGAAGCTCTTTAACTACTCAAATGTCCAATTTTTTTCTTTTATTAATATTTTTATTTAAAGTAATACCACTACTAGGTCTGTATTCCAAAGAGATCATAAAAAAAGGAAAAGGACCAACGTATAAAAATATTTATAGCAGCTCTCTTTGTGGTGGCAAAGAACTGGAAATCAAGGGAATGCCCATCAATCTGGGAATGGCTAAACAAGTTGTGGTCTATGAATGTAATAGAATACTACAGTGCTGTAAGAAATGATGAGCCAGCAGATTTCAGAAAAACCTGGAAAGACTTAAGTGAACTGATGCTGAGTGAAGTGAGGAGAATCAGGAGAACATTGTAGCACATCCCTCCAACATCCAACATTTTCCTTTTTTTGTCATATTAACTACTCTAATAGGTGTGAGGTGGTACCTCAGAGCTGTTTGAATTTGTGATTTAGAGCATTTTTTCATATACTATAGATAGGTTTGATTTCTTTGTCTAAAAACTGTTCATATCCTTTGACTATCAGTTTGGGAATGACTTGTATTCTTATAAATTTGACTCAGTTCTCTATATATTTGAGAAATGAGGCCTTTACCAGAGATATTTGTTGCAAAAATTCTTTCTCAGTTTTCTGGTTTCCTTATAATCTTGGTTGCATTGGTTTTGTTTGTGTAAAAGCTTTTTAATTTTATATAATCACAATTATCTATTTTACATTTTGTAATGCTCTCTATTTTCTCTTTGGTCCTAAATTCTTCCCCTGTCCATAAATCTGAGAGATAAACTATTCCATGCTCTCTTAATTTGCTTATAGTATCACCCTTTATGTGTAAATCATGAACCCATTTTGACCTGATTTTGGTATACTGTGTGAAATGTTGGTCTATATCTAGTTTCTGTCATTCTGTTTTCCAGTTTTCTCAGCAGTTTTTGTCAGATAATGAATTTTTGTTCCAAAAGCTTGGATCTTTGGGTTTATCATATACTAGATTATGATAGTCCTTTATTATAGTGCAATTCATACTTATTCTATTCTACTGATCTACCACTCTATATTTTAGCCAGTACCAGATGGTTTTGGGGATTTTTTGTTTTGTTTTGTTTTGCTTTTTCGGGGCAATGAGGGTTAAGTGACTTTCCCAGGGTCACACAGCTAGTAAGTATCAAGTGTCTGAGGCTGGATTTGAACTCAGGTCTTCCTGAATCCAGGGTCAGTGCTTTATCCACTTTGCCACCTAGCTGTACCCCACCCCCCTGATTGTTTCAAAATTACAGTTTGAGATCTGGTATAGCTAGACCACCTTCTTTCATATTTTTTCATTGATTCCCTTGATGTTCTTGAGCTTTTGTTCTTCCAGATGAATTTTGTTATTATTTTTTCTAGATCTATAAAATATTTTTTGATAATTTGGTATGACACTAAATAAATAGATTGATTTAGGTAGGATTGTCATTTTTATTATATTGATTTGTGTGTCATTTAAAATATCATGGGACTAGCCTGTTTCTGTCTAAATTATTGGGAAACTAGACTGGGGTTTTCTAAGATATATATTTATAAATTAAAGGCTATTGCACCAGCTTTGGCAGTAAGCATTTATTATTAATTAAGATCACATATTACTAAAATATAGATCATGTGTGTGTCTGACTTCCCCACTGGTTACAGGCCTTACCGGCCTGAATGATTATATACCCAGCATGAAGAGTCCCAGAAAAAGAGAGGAGAGGGCACATGGCTAGCTCAAGAGCATCTCTGGCATAAGAGAGCAAGCAATGATTACATTTAACACAAGCCGAAAACCCCCCAGCATCATATTGTCTCTAAGAGAGAGCATATGGCTCCAAGCAGAGTTCAGAAGTCCTACATTACCTACAGAGCTACCAGACAGCCCCAAATGGCATTCATTTTGTGATCCCAGTCTCTTTTCCTCTTCCAATAGAGGTACATCTTACACACTGATCAAAGCTAATTGGCGGGGGGGCAGCTAGGTGGAGCAGTGGATAAAGCACCGGCCCTGGATTCAGGAGGACCTGAATCTAAATCCAGACTCAGACAATTGACACTCACTAGCTGTGTGACCCGAGCAAGTCACTTAACCCTCATTGCCCTGCCCCCCCCAAAAGCTAATTGGCTAGCATCATTCAATTCCATTGGTTGACATGACCTGAGGGTGGTCCATATTAAAATGAGTTTTACCTATGACCTCATGGGGAAGTGTGCAAAAAGACCATCTCTAAAGGGCAAGGCAGATGAAGTCCAGGTGTGACTAATCTCATCTAGTCAATCTCCACTTCTATTGATCCACCCTTGGGCTCCTTGCTGGTCCCAAAAGAGATTAGCTAAAGTTTCTACAAGTGGGGGTGAACAGAAAGCTGACTAAGATGGGGTCCCTGTGTCCCCCCAAGAAATCCATTATCAATAATTATTTTCTCACACTTAGCCTATCCATGAGCAATTAATATTTTATCAGTTGTTTAGATCTGACTTTATTTGTGTGAAAAGTGTTTTATAGTTGTGGTCATATAGTTTGTGGGTTTGTCTTGGCAGGTAGACTTCCAAGTATATTGCCTACAGTTATTTTAAATGAAATTTCTCTTTCTATCTGTTGCTGCTGGATTTTGTTGGTAATATATACAAATGCTGATGATTTATATGGATTTCTTTTGTATCCTGCCGCTTTGCTAAAGTTGTTAATGATTTCAAGTAGTTTTTAGATGGTTTTCCCATCTATTTTTTGGGGGGGGGGCAGGGCAATGAGGATTAAGTGACTTGCTGAGGGTCACACAGCTAGTAAATGTCAAATGTCTGAGGTTGGATTTGAACTCAGGTCCTCCTGAATCCAGGGCTGGTGCTTTATCCATTGCACCACCTAGCTGCCCCCTTTAGATGGTTTTCTAGGATTTTCTAAGTATAATATATAATCTGCAAAAAATGGTAGTTTTGTTTCCTCATTGCCTATTCTAATTCCTTTAATTTCTTTTTCTTCTTTTCTTGCTATAGCTAACAAGATAGATGTGATAACGGGCATCCTTACTTCACCCATGATTGTATTGGGAAGCCTTCTAGCTTATCCCCATTACAGATAATGCTTGTTGATCATTTTAAGGAAAGCTCCATTTATTCCTATGTTCTCTCATGTTTTTAATAGGAATAGGTACTGCATTTTGTCAAAGGCTTTTTCCGCATCTGTTGAGATAATCACAAGATTTCTGTTGGTTTTCTGTTGGTCAAGTATGCTGATAGTTTCCCTAATTTTTAACCAGCCCTGCATTCCTGGAATAAATCTCACTGGGTCATAATGTATGATCCTTGTGACATATTGCTGTAATCTCTTTGCTAGCATTTTTTTAAGTTTTGCATTAATATTCATTAGGAAAGTTGGTCTATCATTTTCTTTCTCTGTTTTGGCTTTTCTTGGTTTGTGTATCAGCACCATATTTGTCCCATAAAAGGAATTTGATAAGACTCCTTCTTCACCTATTTTCTGAAATAGTATATATAGTATTGGGATTAATTGTTCTTTAAATATTTGTTCAATTTCTTTTTCTAAAATGGAGTTATTTAAGGATTGTATTTCTTCTTCTGTTAATCTGGGTAGTTTATATTTTTGTAAATATTCATCCATTTCATTAAGATTGTCAAACTTTTTGGCATATCATTGGAAAAACAGCTCCTAACAATTGTCTTAATTTCCTTTTCAATGGTTATGAGTTCATCCTTTCATTTTAGATACTAGTAATTTGGTTTTTTTCTTTCCTTTTTTAAAATCAAATTAACCAATAAGTTATCTTTTTTTCATAAAAACCAGCTTCTAGTTTTATTTATTAGTTCAATGGTTTTCTTAATTTCAATTTTATTAATCTCTCCTTTGATTTTCAGGATTTCCAAATTGGAATTTAATTGGGGTTTTTTAATTTGGCCATTTTCTAGTTTTTTAGTTGCATGCCCAATTCACTGATCTGCTTTTTCTCTATTTTATTGATCTTTGCAATTAGAGATATAAAATTTCCTCTAAGTACCACTTTGGCTGCATCCCACAAATTTTGATATGTTGTCTCATTGTTGTCATTTTCTTTAATGAAATTACTTATTGTTTCTATGATTTGTTCTTTGACCTATTTGTGTTATTTTCAGGATTCGATTATTCAATTTCTAAGTCATTTTTAATCTCTCTTTCCATTGTCCACTATTCAATGTAATTTTTTGCTTCTTGTTTTGTTCTGCTGTTTTTTTGGTTTTTTGGTTTTTTTGTGGGGCAATGAAGGTTAAGTGACTTGCCCAGGGACACACAGCTAGTAAGTGTCAAGTGTCTGAGGTGGGATTTGAACTCAGGTCCTCCTGAATCCAGGGCTGGTGCTTTATCCATTGTGCCACCTAGCTGCCCCTATTCAATGTAATATTTATTGTATTATGATCTGAAAAGGATGTGTTTACTATTTCTGCTTTTCTGTATTTGGTTGTGAGGTTTTTAAGTGCTAATACATGGTCAGTTTTTGTGTAGGTGCTGCTAAGGAAAAAAGCATATTCCTTTCTATTCCCAATTAGCTTTCTCTAGAGATATATCATATCTAACTTTTCTAGTATTTTATTCACTTACTTATCTTCTTTCTTATTTATTTTGTGGTTAGATTTATCTAGTTCCAAAAGGGAAAGGTTAAGGTCCCCCACTAGTATAGTTTTATTATTTATTTTCTCCTATAAGTCATTCAGCTCAAATGTCCAAATTTTGAAAATTAATAATAATTAAAATTCCCCTCTGAACCTCATTTTTGTCATCTGTAAAATCACAGAATACTGGAGTGCAAGGAATCTCAGAGGCAGATAAGTCCAACTGCTCCCTGTCCCAGTATCCCTTCTATCACTGTCAAATGGTCATCCATTTTGACCATATTTTAGTATAAGGTGTAAGGTGTTGGTCTATGTCTTACAACTTATACTAAAATAAGGTCATAATGGGTACATGATTTAGACATAAGAGGTGATACCACAGGTAAATTAGGAGAGGAAAGAATAGTCTACCTTTCAAATCTTTGGAAAGGAAAACAGTTTATGACCAAACAAGAGATAGAGAATATTATGAAATGCAAAATGGATGATTTTGATTACATTAAATTAAAAAGGTTTTGTACAAACAGAAACAAAGCATCCAAAATTAGAAGGGATGCAGAAAGCTGGGAAACAATTTTTATGGCCAGTACTTCTTTTTTTGTTTTGTTTTGGTTTTTTTGTGGGGCAATGAGGGTTAAGTGACTTGCCCCGGGTCACACAGCTAGTAAGTGTCAAGTGTCTGAGGCCGGATTTGAACTCAGGTCCTCCTGAATCCAGGGCTGGTGCTTTATCCACTGTGCCGCCTAGCTACCCCATGGCCAGTACTTCTGATAAAGGCCTCATTTCTAAAATATATAGGGAACTAAATCAAATTTATAAGAACCCAAGTCATTCCCCAATAGAGAAATGGTCAAAGGATATGAAAAGGCGGTTTTCTGATGAATAAATCAAAGCTATCTATTCCCATATGAAAAATGCTCTAAATCACTATTGATTAGAGAGATGCAAATTAAAATGACTCTGAGGTACCACCTGACACCTATAAGATTGGCTAGTATGACAAAAAAGGAAAATAATAAATGTTGGAGAAGCTGTGGAAAAATTGGAACACTAATGCATTGTTGGTGGATCTGTGAACTGATCCAACCATTCTGGAGAGCAATTTAGAATTATGCCCAAAGGGCTATAAAGCTGTGCATACCCTTTGACCCAGCAATACCGCTTTTGGGTCTTTTTCCCAAAGAGATTATAAAAAAAGGGAAAAGGACCCACATGTACAAAAATATTTATAGCTGCTCTTTTTGTGGTGGCAAGGAATTGGAAATTATGGAGTTGCCCATCAATTGGGGAATGGCTGAACAAGTTGTGGTATATGAATGTAATGGAATTCTATTGTGCTGTAAGAAATGATGAGCAGGAGGAGTTCAGAGAAACCTGGGAGGACTTGCATGAACTGATGATGAGTGAGATGAGCAGAACCAGAAGAACATTATACACAGTATCATCAACATTATGTGTTGATCAACTGTGATAGACTAGATTCTTCTCACCAATCCACTGGTACAAGAAAGTTCCAAAGGACTCATGATGGAAAAGGCTCTCCAAATCCAGAAGAAAAAAAAAAAGAACTGTGGAATATGGATGCTGATTGAACCATACTATTTCTTTTGTTTTTGGTGCTTGTTGTTTTTCTATTTTGAGGTTTTTCCTTATTGCTCTGATCCTTCTCTTATAACATGACTAATGCAGAAATATGTTTAATGTTATTTTATATATATATATATATATATATATATATATATATATATATATATATAAAACCTATATCAGATTACCTGCTGTCTAAGGGAGGGAGGGAGAAAAATTTGAAATTGGAAATCTTATATAAACAAATGTTGAAATATATCTCTACATGGAACTGGAAGATAATAAAATACTTTTAATTAAAAAAAAAGGTCAGCAAACCTCTGCTTGAAAACCTCCTGAGAGAGAAAAACCATCACTTCCCCAGACAATTTCTCTAATCGTCAGGAAGATTTTCTTCACATCAAGTGAATGCCAGCCTTTTTGTGTGTGTGTGAGGCAATTGGGGTTAAGTGACTTGGCCAGGGTCACACAGCTAGTAAGTGTCAAGTGTCTGAGGCCGGATTTGAACTCAGGTCCTTCTGACTCCAGGACCACTGCTCTATCCACTACACCACCTAGCTGCTCCCAAATGCCAGCTTTTTGACAACTATGACTCATTATTTTTTATTCTACCTTTGGGGGTCAAGAAGAAAATAACTGGTCTCTTTTCTACATAATATCTCTTCAAATACTTGAGGACATCTCTCATACCTATTCCAAAACTAGATTCCAAACTAAATATCACTAGACTCTTTAACTGTTCCTTATATGGCATGGTCTCCAGTCCCCTCATTATCCTCATTTACTGTCTTTGGATATTCTCCAACTTATCAACATCCTTTTTTTAAAATCAACATCCTTAAAAAAAAAACAAACACACACACGGAATGTTTTTAAAAATATGCTTCGGGGGGCAGCTAGGTGGTGCAGTGGATAGAGCACTGGCCCTGGAGTCAGGAGTACCTGGGTTCAAATTCGGCCTCAGACACTTAACACTTACTAGCTGTGTGATCTTGGGCAAGTCACTTAACCCCAATTGCCTCACTAAAAAACAACAACAAGAAAAACAAAACAAAACAAAACAAAAAAAATATGCTTTGGGAGCAGCTAGGTGGTGCAGTGGATAGAGCACTGGCCCTGGATTCAGGAGGACCTGAGTTCAAATCAAGCCTCAGAAACTTGACACTTACTAGCTGTATGACCCTGGGCAAGTCACTTAACCCCAATTGCCTCACCCCCAAAAAAATTGCTTCAATCTGTACCCAAAATTCATCAGTTATCTCCCTGGAGAGGATTACAAAGGAAACCAATTGTATTGAAATACAATTATCAAGGGGGTAGCTAGGTGGCACAGTAGATAAAGCACCAGCCCTGGATTTAGGAGGACCTGAGTTCAAATCAAGCCTCAGAAACGTGACACTTACTAGCTGTATGACCCTGAGCAAGTCATTTAACACTCATTGCCCTGCAAAACAACAACAAAAGAAATACAATTATTAAAACTCTTGTTTTAAAGTTCACAGACTCTAGGTTAAAATCCATGATCTAACAAGAGAAAATACCTAAAATGTAAAACAATAACCCTTTCACTCCTTTAACACGTTCTGGGGTGGTAAAGACAACTTTGTGGAACTGCTGAACACAAATTTTACTTTGATTTAGTCTTAGCAATGCAAGTGGCCATTGTTGTTTGTTTCATCTTCCAAACTGGACTTCCAGAGACTATGCCCAGGAGGAGCTAAGACATTCAGATCTTCACCCTTGGCATCTTTTACCCTGCTTCCATGGGTGTACTCTCACATTACCCTACTTCTCTAAGAACACTATCATTGTCTTTGAAAAGGTCATATCAATGGACTGTCCTATTTATTACTCACCTTTCTGCCTCTTCAGAAAAAACAAAACCAAAAACTGAACAAAATAAACAAATATACCTCTGGCTACCACTTCATTGTATGATTTTCTCCCCGAATTGAAATTTAAGATCCTTGAGGTCAGGGAATGTCTCATGTTTCTTCCTGCTTCCACAGTTCTTGGTATGTAGTAAATGCTTAGTAAAGGTTATTTTGAGGGGGAAAAATGGAATTCATGACCTAGAGGAAGTGCTCTAATTCTGGGTAGATCCTATATGGAAGATTTCAGATAAGATATAAACAAAAATCATGTGGATTTCTGATAAGTTGTGAAATCCACCTTTGTAGGGAGTACCCACATGGATGAGATTATGAATCCATGAAATATTTAAAATTTAAATTTTTATTTTGCTATTCTGGACCTAAAACCACTGAAAAAAAAACTCATTGTAAATAAAAATTAGAACACAAAAGTATATTGCATAGGAAACTGTGGATTTATATTCTATACTACTATCTTCTTTTTTTTTTTTTTTTAAGTGAGGCAATTGGGGTTAAGTGACTTGCCCAGGGTCACACAGCTAGTAAGTGTCAAGTGTCTGAGGCCAGATTTGAACTCAGGTACTCCTGATTCCAGGGCCGGTGCTCTATCCACTGCGCCACCTAGCTGCCCCCCCCCTTTTTTTTAACTATCTTCTTTTAAAAGTATGTAACTAGGGCAACTAGGTGACACAGTGGATAGAGCACCGGCCCTGGAATCAGGAGTACCTGAGTTCAAATCTGGCCTCAGAAACTTGACACTTACTAGCTGTGTGACACCGGGCAAGTCACTTAGCCCTGATTGCCTCACAAAAAAAAAAAAAAGTATGTAACAAATTGTTTTTCGAAGCTGTCCTGCTTGTCTGTGCTCTCCTTTGGATTCCTTCTGTAAATCAAAAAAGTTGCTTCTATGGCTTGCATTTTTTTAATACATCACTATTGAAAGTCCAACCCTGTGATTGCACCAACACAGACCCCAGACACACTGAGAAAGAGGAACTTACCCCCGAGCCTCCAAATCAGCTGCAGCACCAGTGTCTTCTAGAACTAAACTTATGGTTGGGTGAGTAGGCTGAACAGCTGACAGGGGCAGAAATACAGGGGTGTCTGCAGGACCCAACGAGGACTTTGGCTATCCCACCATAGCAGGGAACCAGGAAGAAATCTTGAGTGGCAGGAGGCCCGGAGGTGGAGGGGTGGGGGGGGAGGGGGTGGCGCGGGAAGGGCACAGGCTTGTCAGTAGCCAAGAAACATCACAGCACTCAGCTGGCTGGTTAACTATCAAGTTGGCTTGAGGTTATCTACAGAAGAGAGAACAGGCCAGGGGAGAGAAAAACCTGCCCTCCTTCAAGCCAAAACACCTGGGACCTTCTGAAGCTTGGGACAGTGTAGCTTGGAAGGAGGGTCCCACTGTAAGAGGGAGTTAAAAGTCAAGTAAAAAAATGGCAAGATCAGCAAGCAAAGAAAGTTGAGAACAATAGACAGTTTCTTTAGTGACAAGGAAGATTGAGGTGCACCCTCAGAAGAGGATAGCAACCTCAGGGCCCCTACATCCAAAGCTGCCAGGAAAAATACGAATTGGTCTCAGGCCATGGAAGCACTCAAAAGGGACTTTGAAGAAAAAGTAGGAGAGATAGAAGGAAGATTTAGAAAGGTGGAGGAAAGACTGGAAAAAGAAATGAGAGTGATGCAGGAGAGTCATGAGAAAAAAGTCAACAGCTTGAAAAGCCAAATGGAAAAGGAGATACAAGAGCTCTCTGAAGAAAATTATTGCCTAAGAACTAGGATTGAACAAATGGAAGCTAGTGACTTTATGAGAAACCAAGACACATTAAAGCAAATCCAAATGAATAAAAAAAATAGAGGGAAATATGAAATATCTCCTTGGAAAAACATCTGACTTGGAAAATAGATCCAGGAGAGATAATTTGAAAATCATTGGACTACCTGAAAACCATGACCAAAATAAGAGTTTAGACAGCATCTTCTAAGAGATGGTCAGGGGAAAATTGCCCTGATATTCTAGAAGCAGAAAGCAAAATAGAAATTGAAAGAATCCACCAATCACCTCCTGAAAAATATTCCAAAAGAAAAACCTCCAGGAATATTATAGCCAAATTCCAGAGCTCCCAGGCCAAGGAGAAAATATTGCAAACTGCTAGAAAAAAGGAATTCAAGTACTGTGGAGCTCCAATAAGGATAAAACAAGATCTAGCAGCATCTACATTAAAGGATTGGAGGGCAGAGAATATGATGTTCCAGAGGGCAAAGCAAGTGGGACTACAGCCAAGAATCACATACCCAGCAAAACTGATTATATTCTTTCAGAGGAAAAAATGGGACTTCAATGAAAAAGAGGACTTTCAGGCATTTGTGATGAAAAGACCTGAACTGAATAGAAA
Organism: Dromiciops gliroides; assembly: GCF_019393635.1. Classification (NCBI taxonomy): domain Eukaryota; kingdom Metazoa; phylum Chordata; class Mammalia; order Microbiotheria; family Microbiotheriidae; genus Dromiciops; species Dromiciops gliroides. Next base: position 360,729,722 of record NC_057862.1, read on the forward strand.
ATTTGACTTTCAAATAGAAGACCCTAGAGAAGTATAAAAGGTAAACAGGAAAAAGAAATCATGAAGGATATTAAAAGATTAAACTATTTACATTCCTACATGAGAAGATAATACTTCAAACTCACAAGAACTCTCTCAGTAAGGAATACACAGAGGACACAGGTCTGAACTGAATATGAAAGGATGATATCTGTAAAGCATTTATTTTTTGTTTATCCTTGTTCTTTGTGGGGCAAGCAGGGGTGAGGTGTCTTATTTCTGGGGTTGGATTTGGGCTTGGGGCCTCCTGGGTCCAGGACTGATGCTTTGTCCACTGTGCCACCTAACTAACCCATGATGATATCTTTAAAATAGGGTTGAGGGGTAGGAGGAATGCACTGGAGGAGGGGGAAGGGGAGAGGTAGACTGGGGAGAGTTAGCTCACATGAAGGAAACAAGGAAAAAGCTTATGGAGGGGAGGGGAAGAGGGGGAAGGAGTGGGGAAATGAGTGAACCTTACTATCATCAGAATTGGCTCAAAGAGGGAATAACATACATACTCAAGTGGGAAAAGTAATATATTTTTGCCCTCAGGGAAAGTGGGAGGGGAGGGAGATAAGGGAAGTGGGGAGAAGAGGGGAAGGAGGTAAGGGCAGATTGGGGGAGGGAGAAGTAAAAAGCAAAATACTTTTGAGGAAGGTGAAGATGTTCTGCATAACTGCATTAAGTATGACATATTAAATTTCTTGATTTCATAGGGAGGGTTGAGGAGGGAGGGAGGAAGAAAAATTCAGAACACAGAATTAGCTCAAAGACCTTAACCTCATCAGAGTGGGCTCAAGGAGGGAATAACATACACACCCAATTAGGAGGAGTAATTTATTTAACCCTACAGGAAAATAGGAGGGGAAGACCATAAGGAGGGGAGGGTGAAAGAAGGAAGGGCAGAGTGGGGGAGGGGACAATCAGAAATAAATCACTTTTGAGGAGGAGTAGGGTAAAAGAAGATAGAAAATAGAGTAAATATCATGGGAAGAGAATAGGATGAAGGGAAATAGTTATGATGATTGACTATAATGGCAAAACATGGTACCACCTCTGCTGGGCTACTGTGAAGAAAATTCTTTGTCAAGTTTAAGGGACTATATAAAAGTTATGATGAACAGGATGTTATCAGAAAAGCCTGGAAAGACCTACATGAACTGAAGCAGAGTGAAATGTACTGTATATAAATTATACATCACTATTGCTATTTCTCCTTATCTTCACCAAGTCTCCTTCCAATTAAAATGCAACAAACATTTATTTTATTTTTCCAGTTACATGTAAGGGTATTTTTCAACATTCATTTCCATAAGATTTAGAGTTCCAAATTTTTCTCTCTCCCTCCCTTTCCTCCCCGCTCCACAAGATAGCAACCAGGTTATATATGTACAATCCACAAGTGCTCTTTTTATCAGTTATATCTATGGGGATGGATAGTATGCTTCATCATCAGTTCCTTGGGATTGTCTTGGATCATTGTAATGCTGAGAGTAGTTAAGTCATTCACAATCACTCATTGAACAATACTGCTGTCACTATGCACAGTGTCCTCCCAGTTCTGCTCACTTCACTATACATCAGTTCATGAGTCTTTCCAGGTTCTTCTGGGATCATCCTGTTTGTCATTTCTTATAGCACAATACCATTCCACTACAATCATATACCACAGCTTCTTCAGTCATTCCTCAATTGATGGACATTCCCTTGATTCCCAATTCTTAGCCTCCACCAAGAGTTGCTTTAAATATTTTTTGTACAATTTTTCCCCCTTTTCTCTTTTTCATGATTACTATTGTTAACAGTTTCACTTCCATCCTATTCCCTTCCCCATGATATTTATTCTATTATCCATCTTCTTTCATCCTATCCCTCTTCAAAAGGGATTTGCTTCTGTCTGTCCCCTCCCCCACTCTGCCCTTCCTTCTTTTGCCCCTCTCTCTTTATCCCCTTCCCCTCCTATTTTCCTGCAGGGTTAGAGAGATTACCCCCACCCAATTGAGTGTATATGATATTCCTTCCTTGAGCCAATTCTGATGAGATTGAGTTCTTTGAGCCAATTCTGATGAGTGTTAGGTTTATTTACTGCCCAGATTAAATAGATTACTCCAACCAGTTGGGTATGTGTGTTAATCTCTCCTTGAGGCAACTCTGATGAGTTTAAGGTTTTTGAGCTTTTTCTGATGACTATAAAATTCATTTACTGCCCTGCTTCTCCCCCATCTCTTCCCCCACTCCATAAGCCCTTTTTTGTTTCTTTCATGTAAGATTTCACCCCATGCTACCTCTGCTCTTCCCCCTCCCCCAGTGCATTCCCCTCACCCCTAAATTTAACTCTAAAGATGTCATCATGGGGCAGCTAGGTGACACAGTGGACAAAGAATTCACCCTGGACCCAGGGGGATCCCAGCCAAAGCCTGGCTTCAGACACAAGAGAGTCACCCACTGACCAACCCCAGGTATGTACCCCAACTCCAGTTTTTTTATGATTCTCTACGGTCTTGTATTTGAAAGTCAAATTTGCCATTCAGTTCAGGTCTTTTCATCACAAATGTCTGAAAGTCCTCTTCTTCATTAAAGTCCCATTTTTTTCCTCTGAAAGATTATGATCAGTTTTGCTGGGTAGTTGATTCTTGGTTGTAATCCCGATTCCTTTGCCCTCTGGAATATCATATCCCATGTCCTCCAGTCCTTTAATGTAGAAGCTGCTAGATCTTGTGCTATCCTGACTGGGGCCCCACAGTATTTGAATTCTTTCTTTTTGGCAGCTTGCAATATTTTCTCCTTGACCTGAGAGCTCTGGAATTTGGCTATAGTATTCCTAGGAGTTTTCTTTTTGGGATCTCTTTCTGGAGGTGATCAGTGGATTCTTTCAATTTCTATTTTAGCTTCTGCTTCTAGAATTTCAGGGCAATTTTCCCTGACAATTTTTTGGAAGATGATGTCTAATCTTTTTCCTTGATCATGGTTTTCAGGTAGACAAATAATTTTCAAATTATCTTTCCTGGACCTATTTTCCAGGTCAGCAGTTTTTCCAAGAAGATATTTCACATTGCCCTCTATTTTTAAAATTCATTTGGCTAAAAAAAAATTCATTTGGATTTGCTTTATTGTGTCTTTGTTTCTCATAAAGTCACTAGCTTCTATTTGTTCAATCCTAAATCTTAGGCAATTATTTTCATCAGAGAGCTTTTGTACCTCCTTTTCCATTTGGCCAATTTGACTTTTCAAGCTGTTGGCTTTTTTCTCATGTCTTTCCTGCATCACCTTCATTTCTCTTTCCATTTTTTCCTCTATCTCTCTAACTTTATCTCCAAAGTCCTTTTTGAGTGCCTTTTTCACCTGAGACCAATTAATATTTTTCTTGGAAGCTTTAGATAAAGGGGCCCTGACATTGACATCTTCCTCTGAGGGTGCACCTCGATCTTCCTTGTCACTGAAAAACCTTTCTATGGTCTTCACCTTTCTCTGTCTGCTCATCTTGCCTTTCTTTTACTTGACTTTTAGCTCTTTAAAGTAGGGCACTGTTTCCAGGCTGCAGTATCCCAAGCTTCAGAAGTCCCAGGTGGTATGATTTAAGGAGGATTGGGTTCTTCCCTCACCTGGCCTGTTCTCTGGTCTGTAAATGACCCTAGACCAATTTGCTAATCAACCAGCTTTGTGTGTTGTGGTTGTCAGCTCCAATGAGCCTGTGCCCCTCCCCCACCTGGGCCACTGCTACTCAAACCTACCTCCTGGTTCCCAGCAGAGGTGAAAAACACAAGTTCTGCCTCAGCACCAGCATAGACCCCTGTAGTCTTCTCCCTGCTAAGGACTCAGCCCTCTCACCAGACTGTGAGCTTAGTTCTAGATGGCACCGGCACTTCAGCTGATTCAGAGGCTCTGGGAGTCTCCTTCTCTGGTGAGGCCTTCCTGGGACTGGATTTGTGTCTGGGTGACTGTGGGGTCGGGCTCCACTCCTGTCTCAGCACAGCAGCTCCCTCCTTCTGACCTTCCAAGCAGTTCTTGGTTAGAAGATGATTTCACACAGGAAGGTGGGTTAGCGGTACCAAACCTGGAGCTTTACTATAAAGCGGCAGTCATCAAAACTATCTGGTACTGGCTAAAAAATAGAGTGGTAGATCAATGGAATAGGCTAGGCTCAGGAAATGCAGTAGTAAATGACACTAGTAATGTAGTGTTTGATAAACCCAAAGACTCCAGCTTCTGGGATAGGAACTCAGTATTTGACAAAAAGTGCTGGGAAAACTGGAAGATAGTATGGCAGAAATTAGGCATAGACCAACATCTTACACCTTATACTAAAATAAGGTCAAAATGGATACACGATTTAGACATAAGAGGTGATACCATAGGTAAATTAGGAGAGAAAGGAATAGTGTACCTATCAGATCTTTGGAAAGGAGAACAGTTTTTGACCAAACAAGAGATAGAGTATATTATAAAATGCAAAATGGATGATTTTGATTATATTAAATTAAAAAATTTTTGTACAAACAGAAGCAATGCATCCAAAATTGGAAGGGAGGCAGAAAGCTGGGAAACAATTTTTGAGGCCAGTGCTTCTGATAAAGGCCTCATCTCTAAAATATATAGGGAATTAAATCAAATTTATAAGAATCCAAGTCATTCCCCAATTGAGAAATGGTCAAAGGATATGAAAAGGCAGTTTTCTGATGAAGAAACTAAAGCTATCTATTCCCATATGAAAAAATGCTCTAAATCTCTAATGATTAGAGAGATGCAAATTAAAACAACTCTGAGGTACCACCTGACACCTATCAGATTGGCTAAAATGACAAAAAAGGAAGATAATAAATGTTGGAGAGGCTGTGGGAAAATTGGAACACTAATGCATTGTTGGTGGAGCTGTGAGCTGATCCAACCATTCTGGAGAGCAATTTGGAATTATGCCCAAAGGGCGATAAAGCTGTGCATACCCTTTGACCCAGCAATCCCACTTTTAGGTCTTTTTCCCAAAGAAATCATGGAAGGGGGAAAGGGACCCACATGTACAAAAATATTTATAGCTGCTCTTTATGTGGTAGCAAGGAATTGGAAGTTGAGGGGGTGCCCATCAATTGGGGAATGGCTGGACAAGTTGTGGTATATGAATACAATGGAATACTATTGTGCTGTAAGAAATGATGAGCAGGAAGAGTTCAGAGAAACCTGGAGGGTCTTGGGTGAGCTGATGATGAGTGAGATGAGCAGAACCAGAAGAACATTGTACACAGTATCATCAACATTAAGTGTTCACCTACTGTGATGGACTATATTCTTCTCACCAATGCAATGGTACAGAAGAGTTCCAGGGAACTCATGATGGAAGAGGATCTCCAAATCCAAGAAAAAAAAAGAAAGAAAGAACTGTGGAGTATAGATGCTGATTGAACCATATTATTTCTTTTGTTTTGGGTACTGTTGGTTTTTTTTTTTTCTATTTTGAGGTTTTGCATCACTGCTCTGATTCTTTCTCTTGTAACAGGATTAATGCAGAAATAGGATTAATGTTATTATGTGTATATATATGTGTGTGTGTGTGTATATATATATATATATATATGTATAGAGATATATAGATATAACCTATATCAGATTACCTGCTGTCTAGGGGAGGGGGGAGGGAGGGGTGGGAGGGAGAAAAATCTGAAATTGTAAAGCATGTATAAACAAAAGTTGAGAACTATCTTTACATGTAATGGAAAAAATAAAATACCTCATACATTAAAAAAAAAAAAGAAGATGATTTCAGCACATTCTTCTGTGAGTTTTGCTGCTCCAGGTGTTGTCCTATGGCATTATTTGGATGGTTTTTGGAGCGATCATGTCATGAGTTTGAGAGCTCACTGCCTTTCCTCCATCTTGGCTCTGCCCCGGAAGTCTCCTCCCTCCAATCAAAATGGAAAAAAAAATCATCATAGCCAAGCAAAACAAATCCACACAGTGGTCATGCCCAAAATGCATATCTCTTTATGTTTATCATCTGTATGTACCTTGATATCATTGATGTAGGAGGCAAAAAGGGGTTAACAGAAAAACCCAACACCCAAGCTCTAATTCATATATGAGCTCTAAGAGGGATTCACACCCCAGTTACTGGATAACTTACAAGTCAGGATGCTAAGTTCTCTTACCCCCATAAATCAGTACCCATAATGGGAACATAGTGAAGCAGGCCATGAAGACCTTAGACTATAACAATGATACATTGACAGGCTATAGAAACTCAAACTATGAATAAATTATAAATGAAGATGTTTTGAAACTAAGCATGGGAATCAGAAAGAGATGTAAACAGAAAAGGCCAGATTTGTCCCCAGATTCACCTTATGACATGTAAGCCCCCAAAACACAACTCCACAGAAAAAAGTACCCACCTTGGGAGTTGGTTTAGGATCCCAGGAACTCCAAATTAGGATAAGCCCTCCTCTGTACCTCCCTAAGGTGGAGATTATTATAATGAGGCTGATAATTTATCCATACTATAAATATAACTTTCTATCTTTCCTAATTCGAGAGATACCTTTCCACTTTTCTGGTTCTCTCCTTGTGTTCACTCACAGTATTGCAATAAAACTTGGAAAAGTGAGTCACTGAGTCTTGTAATTCTTTTGGGATGACTCATGATCTATTTGACCGTAATTCCATCCTACATCATCATCACTTCTCTGTCAAAAGTTGGGTAACCAACAAAACAAGTTGTGTAACATCTTTCATCATAGTTACTCTGAAGATATGGTTGATCATTGCTATAATTACAATTCTTAAGTCTTTCACAGTTTTTTAAAAAAATGAAGTTGTTATATAAATTGTTCTCTTAGTTCTGCTTATTTTACATCAGTTCATAGAAGTCTTCCCAGGATTCTCTGAAATTATTTCATCTTTTCTTGTGGTGTACTAATAATTCACTGTATCCATATACTATTCCTCAATTGATAGACTTCCTTTTAGTTTCAAATTATTTTTTTCCTTTTAATTCCTGCCCCCCCCCCTTTCAGGATCTACCCTCTAATATTTATGTTTGTTTTGCTTGTATTCTTCCTGCCCAGGTATTATTCTTGTTCTTATCCTCCCAGTTCCCTAAAGCCACCTCTTTCCCTGCTGAGTTCAATCTATCTCTATACCAAACTCTCTCTCTCTCTCTCTCTCTCTCTCTCTCTCTCTCTCTCTCTCTCTCTCTCTTTCTCTTGTTCAGATAAGAGTAAAGTTCATCTGATGTTTGCGCCCTCTACCCCTTTCCTCTATGTTTCTGTATTTTTCTCATATACCCCAATTATGAGAAATAAAAAAGTTCTACCCCTTATTCCTTCTTTCTATGTAGTTCTTTTACCTTATATTCTTCCCCTCCCACCTCCCACCCCCTGACTTAAAACTTCCATGATAGGACCTATTGGCTTGCAAGTCCTCTGCCATATTAAACTTCCTCAAAACTATTTGAAGACTTTGAGGTACTGAAGGAACATTTGGTTATACTCTCCCACTAGAATGTTAACATTTCATTAGTGTAACCCCTTCTAATTACTCAAGTAAATTTACCTTTTTAGGTTTCTCTCAACTCTAGTGTTTACACTACAGAGATTCTACTCAACTTTGGGTTTTTTTATTGGGAATACTTGAAAAACTTCTATTCCATACAAAGTCCATTTACTCTAGACTTTGTACTCAGCCTTTTGGGGTAAGCTATTTTGGTTGTGAGATTATCTCTTTGTTTTTTGGAGTATTGTATTCCAACATTTTCACTCACTTAGCTGCCAGATCTTGTGTGATCCTGGCTGTGCTTCTGTAGCACTTGAACTTTTTTTTTCTGTATGCTTACAGTATTTTTTTTCTTGGATCTGGAAGCTCTAGACTTTGGTTATGACATTCCTGGGACTTTTTCTTTTGAAGTTTTATTTAGAAAGTGATCAGTGTTTTTCTCCCCCCATTTTCATTTTGCCCTCTGTTTCTAAAAGAGCTAATTTTAATATAGTGTCCATAGTGTCCAAGCTTTTTTTTTTTATCATAGTTTTCAAGGGACTACAATTATTCTTATGTTACCTCTTCATGACCTATTTACCAAGTCAGTTTTTTAAATATCAGATATCTTACATTTTATTCTTTTAAAAAAAATCTTCTGATTTTGTTCTGGTATACCCTATTTCTCATAAAATCATTGATTTTTTTAAGTGGGTCTATTCTAATTTTTAAGGTTTCCATTTTTGGTTAAGGTTTACCACTTTCAGGGGCAGCTAGGTGGTGCAGGGCAGCTAGGTGGCGGAGTGAATAGAGCACCAGCCCTGGATTCAGGAGGACCTGAGTTCAAATCCAGCCTCAGACCCTTGACACTTACTAGCTGTGTGACCCTGGGCAAGTCACTTAACCCCAATTGCCTCACCAAAAAAAAAAAAGAAAGAAAGAAAGAAAAGAAAAGAAAAGAAAGGTTTGCCACTTTCTGTTCTAAGATATCATCCTTCCAATTTTTTTCTCCAGAGCTTTTATTTCATTTTTATCTATTCCTTCCTTTTTTCCTCTTTGTGGAAAATCAATTTTTTTCTTTCAGTCTTTATAATTGCTGTGGAGTTACTTTGTCCTTCTAAAATGTATTTGGGTAAATCTTGATTTATAATAAATCTTTATTGTGGTCAAAGTCTTCTTCTGTTTACTCATACCCATCATTAGCACCTTGATTGGATTTTTTGTGTGTTATGTGCTACATTTTGGGGTAAGGTAGTCAGTTCTAGTTGGTGTCAATCTGAGTCAAATGTGTTCCTGTGTTGATCTCCTAAAGTGTTTCTAAACTAATAGTGTATTGATAAATTTTAGGCCTTTATGGATTCTTGAGATTTGGAATGCCTAATCTTTAGACTCCTCTTTAGTATCTTGGGACAGAGCGTTAGAGACCTATGGTCTGCTGGGTTTTATTTGTCCAGATCTGAGCTCCCTAAGGATCCTGACCACCCTGAGACTTTCTTGTGGGAACCCTCCACTCTTGTTGCCTTGGGATACAGTGTTTTGCAGGATAGAGCTATTTCTAGTTCATCTCTGACCACACTTAGAAGCTTCCATCTCATTTGCCTGTGCTGGTGCTATCTTTTCTGATAGTTCCCTTTCTTTTTGCTTATGAGTTTCTGGCTAACTTTGTGGGCAATTCTGGGGCATATGAAGTCACTAATTGGATTCTCTTTGGATTTCCTGATCATTATTTGGTCTGATGATATTTTTAGCTTAGGCTTTTCCCCACTAAAGTTGGTGTGTGGGAGCTAGTAGGCTATTTACCTTCATTTGGTAGCTCAATCCATGAGGTATTGAAATATGTATTGTTAAGAGCTAAAATTCTAGCTAGTCTGTCTAAAATATCTAATGAGTGGTCGCCAATAAATTATAAGCTTTAGCAAGAGTTAGACTTTTAAGCATTTATTAAGGAAAAGAAGAATTTGGTAAAGAGAGAGAGAAAGGCCTAGATTCCTATCTATTAAAGGGAGAGCACATTTCTAGCTCCGCTCTCCACCAGAGTCCAAAGCCAAGAGCGTGAGACTGAGCGCCAGTCTCTTCCTTCCTCCTCCCACTAGCCCGCGTCACTTCCTGACTCCTGGTCTTGCCCTCAAAGACCTTCCCTTCATGGGCAGAACTCTTCTACAGTAAGTATCCAGCAGGTGGCGTCATTCCAATCGTTACAGTCCCCCCTGTTGTTCCTCAAGAAACAAAATGTTTCCTTGACGGAACAGTAAAAACAATATAATAACTATTGCTAACTAATAATATGTGAACAACAATATAGAAAAGGAAGAGAGGAAAGTTTTGTCCAGAGGGGCGATTTTTTGTCCTCATGAACCGACGCTTTGACATTAGTCTTGCAAAGGGAGGGCCTCTGCAGAGAATACATGTTACAGATGGTGTATATTATAACAGAAAGAGAAAAAAAACCAACAAAAACAAATCAAAACTGTTCATTTAAAGTCTCTGAAAGTCTTTTCTCAGATGTCCTCTAGGTGTAGTCGTGGAATGGAAGTCTTTTCAGGGGTTGATGTGTGGATACTGGTAATCAGCCAGGAAATTTCCTACAAAATTGAGCTTAACACAACTTTAAAATAGCTTTGTCAATAATCAAATCAAACAATGAAAGTTCTCAAAAACATGTCTAAGGGAATTCAGAATCTTAGTTGTTACACATGAAACATATAATAAAACAAAAATTGAACCATTCTTTAAAATTATAATATTACTATAGTCCCCCCCTTATGGAGGGTATTTGAGAAGACAATTGCTGCGATATTAATTATTAAAAATAATTTTTATCTTTGTTTCATCACTTTTTGCATCATCTGCCTAATTATCCTCATGCCATTATGAGAAATTAGAAAATCTAATATAATTGGTAACAGGTGTCAAGGCCAAATTCAACACTGTTATTTATCATGACACCTGAGATAATTATGGGGGTTACCATAAAAGAACAGAGAAATGATGGGATATGAGCATTCCCACACTTGAGCAATATGTACTGCCCATACAGTATGCCAGGCTTAAAATAGGTGGATGGAATATATGTCCATGCCACCGAACATATTGGAAGAAACTGAGTCAGACTTAATCAGATGCATGGGATTGAGATGGTCCATGGCATCAGGCATATAGGAGGGAGCATAGAAGCCAGGTGTAGAAGTGAGATGGGTGGGATGAATACTTCCAGCCATCTGTACAATATTGTGGGGAAAAAGAGAATAAAATATTAAACCAAGAGAATCCAACCTCAACATTTGTCAAAAGCCGTTCCCTCGGCCATACCTTGACTTCATGCATGTCTCCCCTCATGTGACAGTTCAGTGTCTGCTCTTGCATGTATTCCTCTTGTGATTGGATGGCATCTTGGCCAACTGGCATCTGATAACTCAGAATAAAGGCAATTAATGTCTTAAATGATAAGTTCCCATAATCCAAGTCTCATATGGATTTAAAATTGAGGATAATAAATGATTGCAAAAAATGTGAATACATCTTGACTCAAAATATAATATATAATTATGCAACAATTTCAAATAATACCCTTTTTTTTACTTAGTATACAATTACTTTTGTGAAAAATCAGAACATACTTAAATACAAGTTAAAGCACAACAGAATCTCAAAGAACTTTTTTTTTTGAAAATAGAAAACTTTTACAAATGTTCCCCTCTTTTTTTTTTTTTTGGGGGAATATGCTTATCAAAAATAATACTTTTAGAATCAATTTACACTTGCCATGGCAACCAATTTGCCACGGAAATGCTTTAAAGAGTTTGATCAAATAATCAGTTGAGAAAAAATAACAAAAACAAACAACTCAGAATATGGGAGCACAATACTCCTAGAATTAACATTGTATAATAAAATCAAAACCATCTTGCAATGTTTCAAAATTAGATAGACAAATGAATAGAAGAAAATACACATGGAACAATAAAAGACAATGAAATTCAAACTAAGGAAGTCTAAATGAATGTGAACTTAATATTAATAAGAGTATTATAAAATATAAACTTGATCACATGACTATAAAAAGCTTTTACAAATATTCTCCTTGTTTTAAAAACTAAATATAAAACACAATCTCAAAAGCATGAAAATCTCTATGAAAATAAACCCATACCATTAATTTCAAAATGTATATGTAATAGCATAGAAATCCTATGTAACCTCTGAACTGATATTAATACTCTGAGTGAATTCAGAACACCTTTGATTCCGATATCTAAAATCCCCAATACTCATATCAATACCTTGCTGCTTACTTCTACATTTCTGTAAAATATATACCCTTCCATGGCAAAAGAGGCAGAGTCTTGAACTATGTTGATTGTCATTCTTATTCAGCTTAAGTTTTTCTTCTTTAACCCCTCTATATTGTCTGTCAGTCTTTCCACCATACAAATGCTTTATAAGATTACTAATTAAAGACAAAAGCAGGTTAGCAAAATTATGAACAAATCGAGCATATCTGGAATTTAAAGGGTTTTCTAAGGTTGTCTCAGAAGCACAGCCAGGCTGGGGAAGGGCTGAGCCTAAAGCTGCAAATGCAGGTAGAAAAAGTTGAGCATGCGCATCAGATCTCTGGACTTCCCAGGCAGGGGAAGCTATGGGCTTGGCCATAGGAGGAGTAGAGGGTGGGGTCTGGAGAGGAGGGGAGGGACCAGCACAATTTGAATCACACTTGATTTTGAACTCAGGCCTGGATTCCTCTTCCCCCACCTTGCCTCCAGGTGCTAGGGGATTCCTCTTCCCCCACCTTGCCTCCAGGCATGCAAAATTAAAGCAACAATTAGTGTTAGAACTGGGAAAAGCTGCAGGAATCTCTTCAGGTTTCTCTGAAAAAGCATGGTTGGGAGAGGGAGAGATATTTCCTTGTGTGAGTAAGTTGCTGGCTCTTTTAACAAAAATAAAAAGAAAAATAGAAAATCCACAAAAACAAAGCATTAACATGATCTTATCTCCCATTTGTCTGGTTAAACAGACCAAAATCAAAAATAGGATAATTAGGGAGTTTAAAAGGTCCATTCGAAAAAATTCAAAGGAAAACACAGCCAGTACACCAGTACTTAGCAGTTAAAGGGAGAGGGAGGGGAAATTTCTTACCCAACCAGAAGATCAGAAGAAGACTGAGGGTTAGCTTTCCTCTTCGTGGTCAGCCATCTGTTAAGAGCTAAAATTCTAGCTAGTCTGTCTAAAATATCTAATGAGTGGTCGCCAATAAATTATAAGCTTTAGCAAGAGTTAGACTTTTAAGCATTTATTAAGGAAAAGAAGAATTTGGTAAAGAGAGAGAGAAAGGCCTAGATTCCTATCTATTAAAGGGAGAGCACATTTCTAGCTCCGCTCTCCACCAGAGTCCAAAGCCAAGAGCGCGAGACTGAGCGCCAGTCTCTTCCTTCCTCCTCCCACTAGCCCGCGTCACTTCCTGACTCCTGGTCTTGCCCTCAAAGACCTTCCCTTCATGGGCAGAACTCTTCTACAGTAAGTATCCAGCAGGTGGCGTCATTCCAATCGTTACAGTATGTAAATGGAAGACAAAGTACTATGAAGGTAAATCTATCAGGCCCTGCTTTTTCATTAAATAAGCAAGAATAGGTTAGTCCCAGAACACATTTTTTCATTGATAATAATAATTTTTATTTAAAGTTTTGAGTTCCAAATTCCTCTTTCCCTCCCTCCCTTTCCCCCTCCCTGAGGTGATAAGCAATCAGATATAGGTTATACATGTGCAATTATGTAAAACATTACCATATTAGTCACTGTGTATAAGAAAACTTGAATAAAAGAAAAAATGAAAGAAAGTGAAAAATAGCATGCTTCAGTCTATGCTCAATCAATATTAGTTCTTTCTTTGGAGATGGATAGTATGCTTCATCATTTGTCCTTTGGGATTGTTTTGGATCATTGTATTGCTAAGAAAAGTTAAGTCATTCACAATTCTTCATCAAACAACATTGCTGTCACTTTGCACAACGTTCTCCTGGTTCTACTCACTTCACTATACATCAGTTCCTATAAGTCTTTCCAGGCCTTTCAGAAATTGTACTGTTTGTCATTTCTTATAGCACAATAATATTCTATCAACATCATATACCACAGTTTATTTATCCATTTCCCCAATTGATGGGCATTCCTTTGATTTTCAATTCTTAGCCACCACAAAAAGAACTGCTATAAATATTTTTGTACAAATAGGTCTTTTTCCCTTTTTGGGGATGCCTTTGGGATATAAACCCAGTAGTGGTAATCCTGGATCAAAGAGTATGTACAGTTTTATAGCCCTTTGGGCATAGTTCCATATTGCTCTCCAGAATGGCTGAATCCATCAGAACATTTTTGCTGAAGAGAACTACTGAAGAAGATTCACTGCTATTTGCTAGCCATAGACATGGGTCCTTATGGGACATGAAGACTCATCACATGCCTTGAGGAACCCCAGAAACATTTGTGTTCCTATGCCCTTTTTCATCATCTTGGGACCTGGTTAGTTGTGTTATCCTTCAATGAAGCAATCTCTGCCTTTGATGGTCTTATATCCTACGGGGGGGGGGGGGGGATAATACATACATACAAATAAGAAAATAGTAAATATATACAAAGTAAATGTGATATGATTTTGGAGGGGAGCACTAACAATTGGGGGATTTGAAAAGGCCTCAAGAAGGAGATGGCATTAGTGCCAAATCTTTAAAAAAAATCAATCAAAAGGCAAACAATCTAAAAGAATTTATTTAGCACTCATTATGTTCCAAGCAGTGGGAACAGAAATACAAAAGTCAGGCACTCCCTTTCCTCCAAGGGTTTCCAATCCACTAGAAAAATTTACATTCTACATTCTAGATAGTGTTTCTAAGTAGAAGTGAGGACAAGCCCAGTAAATAGTCTATGTCAAAACAGAGACGTTTTATCATGTATGAAGAACAGCAAGTAAGTCAACCAGGATGCTGAAGGGAAGTAATGTAAAGTCAACCTGAAAAGATAAATTTAAGACAGATTGTGGGAAGGGAGGGAATTTATATACTAAAAAGAAGAGTTTTTACTTTTATCAATAGAGAGCTGCTGAAGCTTTTTTGATCAGAGGAATGACATAGTCAGATCTATGCTTTAGGCCTATCAATTTGGCATCTATGTGGATGGATTGAAGGGGGAATAACTATGGGTAGAGAAAACAATTAGGAGGCTATAGCAATTGACTAAGGGATAAGTGATGAGAGCCTGAACTTGGATTGTAGCCAAGTAAGAGGAGAAAAGAGGACAGATGAAAGGCATTATAGAGAAAAAAATGACAAGATTTGACAATTGATTTGATTTGGAGGAGGAGAAGTGAAGTGTCAAGGATGACTATACGGTTGTGAATCTGGGTCACTAGAAGGAGGGTGGTGCCCCCAACCACAGGGCTTAGGTAAGGGCAATAGGAAAAGAGATGAGTCTGGGGGGAAATTTGAATTCTCTTTCTAATATACCATACTACCTTTTATCATTGATAAATGTTTTAGGAAGATTGATTTGATAATGTCTGTAAGATGGAATGAAGGGAAGAGATTGGAGACAGAAATGCTGGCTAGAAGACCACTTAATACCTATGTGACCTTATGTAAATTCCTTCCCCTTTTCTGGGGATCAGTTTTCCACTCTGTAAAATGAGGGAGTTGGCTAAGATGGTAAAACATGGTGAATTTCATTTCTGGGGGCAAGGGAGGGTTTAAAAAAATGGAAATGGTAATTCACTGTTAGCCTAGCTGTAAATTGTTTAATTGGTCTATAAAACAATATGTAATTATAAAATTAAAGTTCTAAGGAAGTGAAACAAATATATAACTTCAAGAACCATTCCCCAATATACAAGAGGTCAATAGATCTGAACAGACTTGAAAAGAATCACAGACTATAAATGATCAGATGAAAGCATATTCCAAATCACTAATAGTAAGGAAAATCCAAAACAAACAATTCTAAAGTTTCATATCACATTATGCAAATTAGCAGAGATCGGAAAAGGTGACAAAAGACAAGAACAGTCAATACTTAGAGGGGTTGTAAGAAGATAGGCACATATGTTGTTGATGGAGCTGTGAAGTGGTCCAAACATTATTTCAGTGTGGAACTATTCAAGAAAAATGCCTACAATATCCATGCCTTTTGACCCAGAGATTCCATTATTGGCCTTTGAATTCCCCAAGGCATTCAAAGACAGAGACAATCATTCAGTGAATACCAAAATATTTATAACAGCACTCTTGCTGCTATGATGCCAAAGAACTGGAAATAAAGGTACTGTCCACTGATTGGGGAATAGTTGAAAAAGCAGACTTACTTGCTGTCCTTCATACATGATATAACACGTCTCTGCTTTTACATCAGCTATTCATAAGGTATATTCAGATGCTATGTTACTGTAAAGGAATATTATTATACAATTTTTTTGAAAGATACTGCTTTTATTTATTTGTTTGTTTGTTTATTTTTAGTGAGGCAATTGGGGTTAAATGACTTGCCCAGGGTCACACAGCTAGTAAGTGTTAAGTATCTGGGGTCAGATTTGAATTCAGGCACTCCTGACTCCAGGGCCGGTGCTCTATCCACTGCGCCACCTAGCTGCCCCTACAATTTTTTAAAAAAGCAAATATGAGGAACCCAAAGAAGCCTACGAAGACCTGTGTGAACTGAAACAGAGTCAAATAAGCAGAACTAGGAGCAAAATTTGTATTATTAGATTTCTTTGTCATTAAGTTATTGGTCCAAACTACTTTGACCTAGAGATTCCACAACTAACTATATCCCAAGGAGGTTATTGGCTGTCTGTTGGTTGGAGAAAGGGTCTGACAAAAATTCTGGTATGTGAACTTAAGTAAATATTACTGCATCATAAAAATATGGAATATGTCAAATTTTGAGAAACATCAGTAAACTAGTGTGAACTTATGCAGAGTAATGTAAACTAAACAAAGAAAACAATTTACATGATAACTACAATAATGTAAAAGAATACAACACTGAAAAACTTCAGAACTTATGTTTTCAGACAAGGACAATGCATTAATTTTTTTTGTTTGTTTATCTGTACCTATTTACAAAGGAGGTTGGGGGAAGACTTTGGGAAGTAAAAGTAATGTTTAAAAAAAGGAAAATAACATCAATTAAAATGAATAAAATCAAGGTGTTGGCTTAAGGTATCACCTCATACCCATTAAATTAGCATAGATAGGAAAATTTATTGGTGTAGGGAATGTAAGAAGACATGTAGGCTATTCACAGCTGGTTAAACTATTCTGGAAAACACTTTGGAATTAGGAAAGAAAAAATTACTGCACTGTTTATGCCCTTTGACCTGGAGACCGGGACCTAGGATTCCCAAAGTATTACAGGGTAGTAAAAAAAGAATTGTACTTGGAGTGAGAGTTGAGTTTAAATCCCAGCTTGGTTGCTGAGAGATGTTGGAAAAACACTTTGAGCCTTAATTTCTTTATCTTTAATAGGAAACGAATTTTGGATTTGGGATCAGAGGATCTGGGGTCAAATCCTGGCTCTGCCATATATAACATATGACCTTGGACAAGTCACAACCCCACTGGGTCTCAATAATTTAAAAATAAAAAATAAAATGAGAGGATTGGGTAAGATTATCTTGGGATCTCATAAAGCTTGAAATTCTATATTATTTATTATTGCAGGACTACAGAGGGAGGTACTCAATTAGGAAGGAAAGTATGGAATTGGACAGGAATTAAATAAAGTATTGCTTGGCACATAGCCTCTGGCATGCACTTCGATGTTTCCCTATTGTTTACCGGATAAGGTCTAAAATCCCATGAATGGCATTCAATGGTTCTTAAGAGGTGATCTGGTCCATTCCTCTGTCTCCATCCTATTTTTACACACTTGTCTCTCACACTTTCCTTCATTTACTCTATACAATGACATGCTTTTCTGCCTGAGGTCTTTCATTCCGCTCTCATCTCATTGGCTTCATCTCCACTTGCCTAAGTCGAATTCTTCAAGGCCAGCTGAAATCTTACCGACTCCAAGAAGAGCTTCCACACATCCTCGGTGCTCGTCGAGAGCTTTTTTTTCTTAGAGCGTCAGTAAACAAACAATCGACACTGACTGGAGTCTAGGAATTCTAGTACCCGTTTCTCTTTCTACTGTTGTTCTCAACTAAACTGTGAACTCCCTGAGGGTAAGGACTATCTCAAACCTTTTTGTAACCCTAGCACCAATCACATGCGTATCTCCACCCTAGGGGCTCCGCTCAGACTCTCTCCCAAGGGATTTCCTCTCTCCCCTCCCCCAGGACATTCCCGCAGACTTTACACGGGGTGGAGGGAATTGGCCGATTCAGGTCACAAGTCCTTTTCCAAGCAGTGCTCCCTACTCTAAGGACGGGTCACTCCAGGTGGCCCCAAGGGGGGGCGGGGACGCGCCTAGCTGGGGGTGGGGCTGAGCCTGGGGTGAGAAGCGGGAACGCGCCAGGAGGAGACTGGAGCCGGGGCGAGGACGCGCCCGCGGTAGCGGGGACGAAGGCGGGAGGGCCGGGCGCGTGTCCGCGGCGCCGTGACTCGGCGGCTCCGCAGCGGCTGCAGCGGGAAGACCCGGCCGGAGCCGCCGCCATCGTAGCCGGGCCCCGCCGCCCCCGCCCCCGCCCGGCCCCGCCGCCGTCCCCGGCCCGGCCCCGCCGCTGCAGCTACCGCCGCCGCGGAGATGCTGAAGAGCCGGGGCCGCCGCGCCCTCGGGCCGGGCCGGAGCCGGAGCCGGAGCGGGAGCCGGAGCCGCTGGCTGCCCGCGCTCTGCTGTTTGTTGGGCGCCGTGCGGGCGGCGGCGGGGGCCGGGGCCGGGGCCGGGGCCGGGACCGGGGCCAGGGAAGAGGCGGCGGCGGGGCCAGGGGCGGCCCACGAGGCGCCCTTTGCGGGCCAGGTGCGTACGAGCTGGGTCCCAAGAAGGGGGAGAGGGGCGAGCGATCCAAGTCTGGGGTGTGTAGGGAGGGGACTATGACAGGGGAGAGGGGTCCGACCCTGGGCCCTGCTTGCTAAACCCGCGCGGAGAGGCCCGGGGGACTTGGGGACCAGGGCGGGGTTCTGGACCCGGGGCTCAGCCCGCCGGGAGCACGTGAAGAGTGGCGGACACGGACATGGTCATGGTCACGGGCCCACTGAGGGAGGGCCTCTGGGGCTCAGGTCACGAGTTTAGGAAGGTGGCAAGTGGTGGTAGTGGCGGGGGAGGGGGGGGAATTTACTGGGGTCGTGCTTGTTTTGGGGTTCGCGAAAATGTCGGGATTGCGAGCCCAATCCTGAATGGGGACGAACAGCTGGGATGGAGAAAGGAAGGGAGTCTAGGGGACTGGGGTAAAGGGGTTCCTACTTGGAACCTAGGCGTTGTGCGCGCCTCCAGGACGCACAGGAGGGAGCCTCCTGGTTCAGCACCATGGACAGAGGCAGCGCCTGGAGCAGCCCTCGTGTAGGGCTATGGCTAGTTAGGGCTGGACAATGAACCCAGAGCCGGTGACTTGTGTAAAGGAAGCCTTTTAAGAACACCGAGAGAAGGGCCACCACAACCTGGACTCAGGGGAGAAAAGTGGGGATCAGAGGAACTAGGGGCCTGGAGAAGAAAGAAGATGTACTTGAAAGCTTTCACCCTTAGTTTCCTGGCCTCTCAGTTTCTCTCTTGGCCTCTCCCTATGGCGTCCTCCTTCCCCAGTTGAGCCCGAGATTCTGTTTCTGGGATATCTATGCATGACTTTAGAGGTGCGTTTGGTGAGGGTTTGGTGATGCTCCCTAAACTGGAAGTCAGAATTTAGAGAATGCTCAAACGTCTAGTGATTTTCTACCCAAATTTAAAGTTCTTTTTGTCTCCAAACTCAACCACTTCTTGCAGATAATGAGTTCTGAAGTTTATCCCCCCTTCGTGAGTTTTCTTTTATTTATGCTGAATTTATGTGGGCTAGTGGGAAGACCCCTGGACAGAGAAAGAGGAAAAGTAGGTTCTAGTTCTGACTCTGCTGTTGATTTGTTATATGATCTTGGGCAAGTCTTTCCTCCTCTCTGGTGCCCAGCATCCTCCTTTGCAAGATAAGAGGGCTGAATTAGACTCTTTTTAAGGGATGTTCCAGCTTTAATAACAATTACGTTTAAATTCTAAGATTCAAATAAGATTTTCTATTTTACAAAGCATTTCCCTTACAGTTCTCCTGTGTTGTAGATAGTGCAAATAATACTGTCCACATGTTTCAGGTGTGGCAACTGAGACCTTAAAAAAAGGGAAGTGGCTTGCCCAAGGTCATATGACTAGTAAGCTAATAACCCAAACTTAGTTTCTCTGATTCCAAATTCAAGGCTCTTTCCACTTCATTTGTGATTCTTTTGATCTTTGAAGCTTCAACAAGTGTACTAAAAATGTGTTAGGTGAAAAGTCCATGTTTACCCCTAAAATAGTAGGATGAGGGATTATCTTGGCATCTGATTTAAAGAGTTTGAACCTGATGAAATCTTGTTCCCTACAGGGCAGCCCCGTAGAATATTCAAATGTTCCAGTTTTTTTCCAGTTCATTTGTGTTAGAAAACATCCAGGCTTGCTTCCAGTTTGATCTGATCCCCTAGTGTTCCTTTAAAAAAAAAAACTTTTGGTTTCATTCATGGTTCAGTTAAAATAATATTTGGACTCAGTTTGGGGTTTAGCAAATTAGTTCAGCTCGTCCTGATTTTTAGGTCACGGTTCAGTTCAGTTCAAGTTCCCAACAAATATATTTTACTTCTTCCCAACTTTTAATTAGCAGCAACGTATGAAAAATAATACTTCACATCTGTATAGTATTTTACCATTTGCAAAGCTATTCATTCATCAAACGTCTATTAAATAGCTTTCTCTTTGTACCATTGAAAGATTCATTGTCTGGAGGTGATCAGGAAAACTTTTAGGAAAGAGGCAACATTTGAGGCAAACCTTGAAAGATAGGTAGTTGAAGATGGGGGTGGGGCATTCTGACCATAGGTAACAATCAAAAAAGACATGAAGGTCAGGTAGTGGGAGAGAGTAGCACATCTTCAGGAGAATTATCCAGTATGAGTCCAGTACAGCACATGATGGAGAGTAGTAAGATAAAGCTAAGAAGGGTATAGTAATATACTGGAGAGCCTTGAATGCCAAGCAAAGGAATTAGAATTTTATTTAGTAGGCAATGGCAAGCCATCTATAGTTTTTGAAAAGGTGACAAACAGTTATGTGAAGGATGGTTTAGAGAAGTTAGACACGAAAGGCAGTAGTCCAAGTAAAAGGGAATGAGTCCTGGAACTCAGTTATGGCTAGCATTTTCACATAAGTTTAATCATGTGATCTTTCTAATCTCTGTGAAGGAAGCAAGACAAATGTTATTAGCTCTTTTGTTCAGTGGAGAGAACTGAACCACAGAGAGATGTGACTTCTCCAAGGTCAGATAGCAGAACCAATGTTAGAACTTGGGGGTCCTGAGTCCAGTGCTTGTTCAATTATGTGCCTTTCATTGTTATAATTAATAATATTACTTTTAAAATGGCATTCCTAATACTTTTGGTAGCTATGATCATAGAATAGCATAGATGGAAACTATCTAGACCAAACTCCCATTTACCTGACTTACCGATTCCTTTCTCTTGTCCATTAATAGTCTCAGATATGAGCTGTGGCTGTCTGACAGTTGGTATTGGTCACTGTGAAGGAAAGGGAACAGGGTAGGTGGTGGTCTCCTGCCCTCTCTGGGAGAGAATGGATCCAATTTTTTGTCTATACTTTGAGCTATAGGAAGAGCTAGCACAGGTGTCCTTTGCACTTACTATGTGAGAAACATCCCCCCCACCTCGCCCCATCATCCTCACTACCATCATGTATTACCTCAGCTGAACTCCTTATAGACCCAAGCAAGGGTGTTTGCTCTGGCCTCATGGACATAGGCCAAAGATGTAGTGCAAATCCCTGTGGAATTCTCCCTATGGAAATTCTAATCCTCCCACTGGGAGGCTAACTTGGTGCAAGTCAGACGTCAGAGTCTAAGGATGACCTGGAGCTTTCTTTTTGTAATCAAAGATTTAGGAGGCAGAAAAAACCCAGTTGTTGGAAATAAACAAGTATTATGACTTTGAATCATAGACTCTCAGTGCTGGAAGCAATCCCAGGGCTCATCTGGTCCAACTTGCACCTGAGCATGAATTCTTCCTCTAATATCCCTGACAAATGTTCATCTAGCCACTGCTTAAAATGACAGAGAGCTCAATCCCCACCCCCACCCCCATTGTTGGATGGCCCTGATATTTAGAAGTTCTTTCTTATACTTGGGCAGCTAGGTGGCACATGGATAGAGCACTAGTCCTGGAGTCATCTTCCTGTTTGCCTCAGTTTCCTCATCTGTAAAATGAGCTGGAGAAGGAAATGGCAAACCACTCCAGTATCTTTGACAAGAAAACCCCAAATGGGGTCACAAAGAGTCAGACATGTCTGAAAAACAGCTATAACAATTCTTATACAAAGCTGAATTTTGCCTCCCTGAATTTTGCTGCCTGGCTGTTCTTGAGGAGTTTGGATAGGCAAGCCAGACTCTGATAACAAAACCTCCATTATGAATCTATATAAAACCTTGGAACTTCTGACAGATCCAGGAATAGGTGAATTCTGTTGGACACATTAAATTTGGACTTTAAATTGTTTCCTTCTACTTCTTTGAAGGTGTTCAGTTTCTTTCTTTCTTTTTAAAGTAATAAACATTTTTTATTTATAGTTTTAGGTTCTAATTTTATCCCTCCTTCCCTCCCTCCCCTCCCCCTTCCCTGAGGTGGTAAGCAATCAGATATAGGGTTATACGTGTAAGATTATGTAAAACATTACAATTTTAGTCATTTTGTATAAGAAAACTTGAATAAAAGAAAAAGTGAAAGTGAAAAATAGCATGCTTCAGTCTGTGTTCCATTAATATCAGTTCTTTCTTTGCAGGTGGATAGCCATGTTTCATCAATAGTCCTTTGGGATTATCTTGGATTATTGTATTGTTGAGAATGGTTAAATCTTTCACAGTTCTTCATGAAACACTATTGCTGTCTCTGTGCACAATGTTCTCTTGGTTCTGCTCACTTCAGTATACATCAGTTCATACAAGTCTTTCCAGGCCTTTCTGAAATCATCCTGCTTGTTGTTTCTTATAGTACAATAATATTTCATCACCATCATATACCACAGCTTGTTTAGCCACTCCCCAGTTGGTGGGCATTCCTTTGATTTCCAATTCTTAGCCACCAGAAAAAGAGCTGCTATAAATATTTTTGTACAAATAGGTGAAAGTGTTCAGTTTCAACAGTGAACGGCAAAAAGAACCCAAAACAAAAAAACAAAAAGGGCAGCTAGGTGGCGCAGTGGATAAAGAATTGGCCCTGGATTCAGGAGGACCTGAGTTCAAATGTGGCCTCAGACACTTGACACTTACTAGCTGTGTGACCTTGGGCAAGTCACTTAACCCTCATTGCCCCGAAAAAAGAATCAAAGAACAGTGAATGGGAATCTTACATCATCAGTAAACAGTCATAGGTCCTCAAAGAAGAAGCCTTTGCCCTGGTTCTTGATTTCTGAGAATCTGGGTTTGAATCCTGACTTTGTTATTTATTCTTTGTGTGACTTTGGGCAAATCACTTAACCCCTCTGGGCTTCAATTACTCATTGGCAAAATATGGGAGTGGGACTAGATGATCTCTTAGGTCCCTTCCAGGGCTGAATACATGATCCTATGGTCCCCTCTCTCCTCCCTCATCCCCTCCCCTACATGTAAGTTGTGGCCATTTATAATCACAGAATTCCAAGCTGGAAGAAACTTCAACCCACAGAATGTCAGAACTGGACAGATCCTTAGAACACAGAACATGGGTTTGAGAGCTAGAAAAGACCTGTGAAGTCATCTAGTAGAATCCCTTCATTTTACAGATGAGAAAACTGATTCCCAGAGAATTAGTGATTTGCCCAAGATCCCACAGAAAGCAAGTAGCAGAGATAGGATTCAAATCCAGATCTTCTGACTAGAAATCCTGTGTAATTTCCACTTCACACCATGTTGTATCCCAGGGAGGGAAGTGACTTGCCCAAGGTCACATAGAGAGTTACTAATAAACCCAAGCCTAGAAATCCTGATTCCTATCCCAGAGCTTTTCCTACTATTCTGTTACCTCATAAGCAGAAGAAACCAAAAGTATGCTGGGATCCTGTGCCTATGGTACAATGGAAAGACCCCTAGTTTTGGAGCCTGAGTATCTGGGTTCAGGTTGTGGATTTATCCTTTACTATCTGTGTGAGCTTGGACAAGTCCCTTCACCTTCCTAGTTCTCAGTTCCTTCATCTGCAAAAATTAAGGGACTAGACTAAATGACCTGTGAGATTCCTTCCAGCTCTGAATCTACAATTCTGTGATCCTTCTTAGTTCCCCTTCCTGGAGGAAATTCACTTTCTGGTCATAGCCCTAGCTGTAGGCATTGGGTTCGGTCCCCTGGAATCTCCTATCTGGACTTTAATCCTGAACTCTGATGACTGGCCTTGAAGAGTTTGAGAAGACCACCCATACTCTGACCTAGTTCTGTTTCCCATCTTCTAAATCTTGCTTCAAGGTTTTCCTTTATTTCCTAGTATTAGATCTTCCCTGGATCTTCAGTGGAAGGAACATTGGAAATTTGTCTTGCTTGACTGTGTGTATTTGGATTTTTTGTTTGTTTTTATCATAAAAGTATTTTATTATTTTCCAGTTACATGTAGAGATAGTTTTCAACATAAAAGATTTCTAGTTCCAAATTCTTCCCCCTCTGTCCCTTCCTTCCCAAGACAGAAAGCATTGACTGTGTATATTTGTTACAAGGAGTTTGTTTTTCTCTTTTTCTTTCTTTCTTTCTTTTTTTAGAGATAGGGGTGGTAGAAGAAGAAACAAGAAATGATTATTTATTGAAAAAAGTAATTTAATGTGTTTTTAAAAGAAACAATAAAAAAGAAGAATGGATCAGCAATCCAGAGAGCTGATTTTGACCCTTACCTCTGCTGCTTGCTAGTTATGTGAACTTGGGAAAGTCACCCTTTTTCTGAGCCTCAGCTTCCTCCTCTGTAAAAACAGGAGGTTAGGCTAAATGATCTGCAAGGTCTTTTCCAACTCTAAATCCTATGATTAAGTATCCACAGGGTGTCTTTTGGAATCCTGCCTTTCTTTTGTCACGTGATCAACTTTCCTCCCTCCTGCTACCTCCTTCTGTCCTCTGATCTCTGCATGAATTATGCTCTTAACTTGGGTCTTCTAGGTCTCAACGTTCCATCTCTCCTCTCAGCTTCTTCCCTCACACCCCCATTTCAATACCTTCCCCTTGCAAACCTTTGCAACTGCCTCATCCATTTATGGTGCCCCATACCACATTAGATCTTGAATCCCTACAGAATGGACAGAGTTAACTCCACTGAGCATGTTATCTGGACCCCTCTCACATCACTTACTACAGCCTACCTTGTACATATCCTGTCTCTCTTATTAGACCATAAGTAACTTGTGGAGAGGGGCCAAGGTAGTGTGGAATAGGAACTAGAATCCTGAGCTTAGAGTTCTCAGTTCTGAATTTGAGACCTAGCCCTGTATGTTTATCATAGGGAACAAGTAATGCTAGTGTTTAATAATTACTGATGTTATTGTTTGGCGGGATGATGATGATGATGATGAAGGTGGAGCTGATAGATCAAGTCTTTGTAGCCCTGTAAGGCTTACAAAGTGCTTTCCTCACAATAATACTGTGAGATAGAAAGCAAGTATCATTCATATTTTACTGATGAGGAGACTAAGCTTCAGAGAAGTGAAGTGACTTGCTTTTGGTCACATAAGTAGTTGGGACTTGAACTCAAGTCTGCTTAATCCAAATCCAATGCTTTTAGAGGGCAGGAGCCAAGGGGATTAGCAATTTACAGAATGCCCTATAGTGTAGATCATCCAGGGACAGTGGGCATTGTCAGACCTAAGTAGATTAATAAAGTTCTAAACAACAACCAAAAAAGTGGGTAGGGGTAAATGGATCAGCTTATAAATTATTTTGATACATTATCAATTTAATTTTATCTAGTAGCCAAAAATGATCCAAACGATCCTGGCTCTGCCACTTTACCTCTGGGACCTTGAACTAGTTATCCTCTATGAATTCCATTGTCCTCCTCTGTAAAATGAGGGGGTTGGAGCAGATGAGACCTTTCTGAGATCCCTCTCTGCTCTAGAGCTCTGATCCTAGGGTCTTCTAATAGGATCTGTGGTTTTATTAGTGTGGTCCCAAATACCAATCCCTGTGCACCTCAACTGATGGTCGTCATAAGTTTCTTTGGCCAAAGAAGTCTATCTTTTGGTGGCCAGCCCTCTGGTAGCAACCATTTACCCAGGCTGGTCAAGAGAAGACAGACACATAGTATGCCATGGATTGGTACTAGGAGCCTTGGTAGGGATTGCCATAATTTGTCTTCCCCCAAATATAATTAAGAGAAAATTAAATTAACCAACCTCTAAGTGCATACTGTATGCAAAGTTGTATGCTAGGTGTTAAGGTAGGTGTAAAGTTGCAATGACATAATGTCCCTGCCCTTATGGAACTCACAATCTTGCAGGGGGGATAAGATATCAAAATAAATTACAATGTACAATGATGCATGGTAAGTACTTGAGAGAGGTACAAGCAAAGTGTTGTGCGTAGTCCAAGAGGAAGATCATTACCTAAACTTGGGGGGCAGGGGATGGGGAGGGGAAGAATAGTACTCTTGATGGGAAGGCTGGTGGAAGAGACAGCATTTGAGTTGGACTTTAAAGGACAAGTATAGTTTCAGCAGGTAAAGAGAGAGAGGGGTCATTTCTGGCAACGGAAGCAGAATGAGCAGATGTATGTTTGTTGGACGAAGGGTAGTCCAGTTTGGCTGAAGCATACAGTGCCTAGAATATAGTAACATGGAATAAAGCTGGAAAGGTAGGATGGCACTAAGGCTTGGAGTGACCTGAATGGCAGTCAGAGAACTTTGAGTATTAATTGGTAGACAATAGGGAGACACTGAAGATTTTTGAGCACAGGAGTGGTCATGATCAGTGAGAAAGATTATTCTGGTAGCATTATTAAGGATGGATTGGAGGAGGGGAGAGGCAGTGGAAATAAGATAATTTATTAGTCCTGGCAGGGGGTAATTTAGACCTATATTAGGGTGATGGCATTAAGAACAGAGAGGACAAAAAAAGGAAAAAAAAGAACAGAGAAAAAAGGGCAGATCTGAGAGAGATTATGAGATGGAATCTATAGAACTTGGTAATTCATTGGATGTGAAAAGTGAGAGAGAGGGAAGAGCCAAAGGTCAACACAAGATTGTGAACATGGGAGACTAGGTGAATTGTGGTGCCACAGAGAGAGAGGGGAAAATGTAAGGAAGAATAATAATGAGCTCTCATGGACGTGTTAAATTTAGCAATGTGAGACATTCTGGTAGGGATGTTCTCTGGGCCCTTGGAGATACAGGTCTGGAGCTCAGAAGAGAGGTAAGAACTAGAGATAAAGACTTAGAAGTGAAGCCATTCACAAGAGAGAGTGAGATGACCAAGGAAGAATACAATGGAGATAGAAGAGAAGAGGGACGAGAGCAAACCTCTGAGGAACATTGACATCAACAGGATAGGAAGAGGATGGGAACATGGGGAAGGAAATAGAGAAGGAGCAGCTAGAGAGGTAGAAAGAGAACAGAGTCTGCAAAGTGTGGTCTCTGTAGCCAAAGGAGGAGCAGGCATATTTAGTGGATGTGAGTGGTCAATAGTACCAAAAGCCACAGAGTGACTGAGGAAAATGAAGACTGAAAAAAAAAAAAGACAACTAGATTTGCTCGATAGGAGCTAATTGTTGACCTCGGAAACAGCAGTTTTAACAAAGTGGTGGGTGGGCAAAAATAGATATTGAGGGGTTGAGGAGAGAACATCAGTGATGTGAAAGTGTAAGCAGTTTTCAAGATGTTTAGCAGTAAAGAGCAGGAAAGAGGAGGGGCTCGATGGCTATGTTAGGATTGGAGAGACCGGAGCATGTCTATAGGAGAAGGGGTCATATTTGGTTTTGGTTTTTGTTGTGAGGCAATTGGGGTTAAGTAACTTGCCCAGGAGTCACACAGCTAGTAGGTGTCAAGTGCTGGATTTGAACTCAGGTCCTCCTGACTCCAGGGCTGATAGCTGCCCCTGAAGGGGTCATATTTGAATGAAGATTGACTGTACATGTTAGGGAGAAAGCAGGACCATTGGAAAAAGGTCTCAGAGGAGAGGAATTCGCCTTACACAGGAGCAGGAACTTCACTTCTGGGATCAGAAGAGAGGAGGAGGGAATGAGTGATGATGTCGATAATGGAGGAAGAAAAGCTGAGGGAGCTCATGTTGGAGGGCTTCTAGATGCATTTGGTTTTAGGGTGTGGTTGGGAGCCAAAGAAGAGGACAGGTAAAAGGGGGAATCTGATAAGGAGTATTATTAATCAATTATACATTACTCTGCTCCATGCACTCTACAATCCAGCCAAACTGGCTATCTTACTGTTGCTTATATAATGTTCCACCTCCTTTCTACATGTCTTTGCCCTGGCTCTCCCCTGGGTTTCATGTGAAGGAGAGAGTGCAAGAGGTAGGAGAGGAGATTGTAGTAGAAGAATAGAATTTCAAAGGTCTGTATCTTAGACATGGCAGAGTTCTGGGGTGGGTGGCGAAGGGTCAATGGTGTAAATTAATACATTGGCTTCAGGACATAGTTGAATAGGGCTGGTGAATGATATTAATGGGTTAAGGAGATTGCAGGATTGTGGGGTCTGAGCATTGGCGAGGGGCCATCACTATGAATATTCTAGCCCTTCACTATAATTGTGGGGTTGAAGGGGATGGGATGGAACCGTGGACAGTGAGTTCCAGTACTAAAGTCATTGAGAAAGTTGGGCAAGTGAGCTGGGAGTCAAAATCAGAGGACTTAATGGAAGAGCCAAATTTCCCCAAACCATATATACTTGACATAATTCAGAGTAAACAATTATTTCCACTTGGGCACTAATGCTGATCAAATAGTTCTTCACTCGGCCAAGAACAACTCATAGTCATTTAGTACTTTGCAGTCTGCAAAGTGCTTTACATTCATCACATCGCTTGATTCCCACAACAACCCTGTCAGATTGCACAAATGTATAAATTAGTAAAATAACTCTTAAAGAGCAGGATGTACTAAAGCCAGGGCTCTGTGGAGCCTTCCAGGAATGAGTCATCCGGAGAGCCCTTTCCCAATAGCCAAGGGTTTACCCCTTTATGCACCAGAGCTTTTATTTTAGCCACTGGAGGGGGACGGGGGGGGGGAGAAAGCTTTCTATTATGTATCATACACGTATCCCCTTCTTACCCAAGGCACTGAGTGTATGCAACCATGATCAAAGTTGATGGTGAGACTGACTTGGGTAACTGTTTGCCCCTGCAATAATTAATTTAAGGTCATTGTGCTTTGGGAATTCTTGGGTCTTTTTTTTCCCTTCTAATGTTTTTTTTTATCCTCTCTTCCTATTCTAGCTATTCTGACTATGTCTTGCCTCTAACAGTTCCTCCTCACTTCTAATTTCTTGTGGGTTAGGAAATCAAATACTTAACAAATCTAGCTTGTTAGAATTGTGTGTAAAATCAGAATCACTGGGCCATGAGTAAAGTGTTAAGGGACTCCCAGGAGTAAAGTGTATAAACATTGGTTCATGGACTTTGTGCCATTGATTTTAGGGTCTTTTTTTTTCTGAAGACTGCCACTCCTTGCACAACCCTTTCTACCTCTGACCCCAGTAGATGGTGATCCCTCCTAACAAGCCTGGAACCCGATCATTGTGCTGGGTGGTCTGTCTGAAGTTCCAGTCAGTAATTTTCCTACCTGGAACCTAAAGACAAAATGCATTACATTCATTTTTAGTCACACTTAGAATCTTAAAGTCTCAGAGCTAGAAGAAATCTTTACAATAGCCTTCCTAATGCAGGATCATTCAGCCTCAGTTAAAAGAACCCATAGTTTTCAAGAGAGTCAGACCTTCCAAATCCTAATTTGTCATGTGTTCTCTTGGTCTCTGTCCCTGTCTCTTTTTGTCTCTGTCTCTCCGCTTCTCTCTCTGTCACTCTACATATATATACACACATGTATATATGTGTGTATGTATGTGTAGAAATGTATAGGTATATACATGTATGTGTAGAAATGTATATGTGTAAATATTTGTAGACATACACATATAAATATACATGTATGCATATTACATACTATATACATGCATATGAATCTATTATATGTGCATATATGTATGTATGCCTCTTCTCTCTCCTTACTGCCCCCTCCCCACTAGGCCCTTTCTATCTGTCTCTCTTCTTTCCTCTCCCTGTCTTTCCCACTTTCTTGATCTGCCTCCTTCACCTCCATCTGTCTCTCCTTTTTTACAGAGCTGGTTAAAGTCTTACGGCTATCTGCTTCCCTCTGATGCCCGGGTACCCACGATGCCCTCAGGGAAGGTCTTGCAGTCAGCGGTCACCACTATGCAGCAGTTTTATGGGATTCCTGTCACAGGAGTGTTGGATCAGACAACAATTGAGTAAGATTCCCACGGGATGTTGTGTCCCTTAGCTTTTCAGACTTCCCTCTGGACATGATAAGGCAAGACGCCTTCTATGTTTTTCCTTGCTGCTGTTCTCACATTCCATGCCTGGTCCTTCCTTGGGGCCTCTGGGCCTTCTTTCCTTCCCTCTGATCTATGCCCTCTTCTTTCCCCGATCTCAGCCACCTAAATCTTCCAAGTTCATTGACGCAACTCAAATTCCGTCTCTTCTATGAAGTCTTGCGTGGTCCCCCTGGTCCACACTGAGCTCTCCCTCTTTGGAGCTCTTACTGCCTTGATCCATCTCCCCAAGGGGCCTAGGCTTCTGTATGCAGCAAGCAGTCAGCCAATCAACAAGCATTTATTAAGTGCTTACCATGTGCCAGGTTCTGTGCTAAACCCTCATCAAATATTGATGGAATGAATGAATGTATGAATGAATGATCAACATGAATCCTTAAAAAGTAAGAGTATTCCTCCTGTTATCAGAGCTACCTACTAGAGCAAAAGGCAGGAGCTCTTTGGGAGAGTAGCTCTGCTGGCCAGCAGGGAAGCAACAGAGCTCGAAGCGACTGCAATTCTGAATATATTTAGCCTTCATTTATCATAATGTATAATAAAATCAATGCTTTTATATACTCATTAGATTTAGAGCTAGGAGGGAACTCAGAGATCATCGGATAGACTTTGTTCTGAAGCTCCCTAATGAATTAATCCTACATTCTTGCGTATGATGCTATTTATTTGGTGTCATACCCCGATAGTCTATAAACTACATGAGGTCAGGGATCCAATTTTTCTCTTTATTTTTTAAGATGAGGAAAATGGGGCTCAGGAAGGAAACCAACTTGTGTGATGTCACACAGGTAGCAAATGATTTCTTCTGTTAGAGTATTAATATAACAAAGGTTGTCATTTATGTCGTGCCTTGCATCCATGACATTACTTGAGCCTCAGAATAGCCCTGGAAGGATCACAGCTCACAGTGTTATTACCTTCATTTTACAGACAAGGAAACTGGGACTTGGCTGGGAGGGGGAGGGGTAGTGTGTGCAGTGACGTACCTGGTGTCACACTAGTAATAAGTAGCAGAGTCAGGACACTAATCTAGGTCTCCTGTTGTCCAGTTGTTGTACCTGCTGCCTCCTTTAGTGATACTAACAGCCGTAGAAGCTTTACTCTTAGGGGCTCTAATCTCCCTGGAAACCACCAATCCTACAAGGCTTCAAGCTTCTGT
The DNA here is from genome assembly GCF_019393635.1 of Dromiciops gliroides. Lineage (NCBI taxonomy): Eukaryota > Metazoa > Chordata > Mammalia > Microbiotheria > Microbiotheriidae > Dromiciops > Dromiciops gliroides. Next base: position 360,761,076 of record NC_057862.1, read on the forward strand.
TCTAGGTCCTCTGGCTCCTTGACACTGAGGGCCCTTCTAGGCCCAGGGAGCCAAGAACTCAGCCTTTTCTATCCATTCTCTGTAAAAGAAGCTAGCTCAACAGAAGTATCCATATCTATCCTAACATATCCCATCTCCTACTGCCTTGCTTTTCCATTAGCCATCTCTCAGACCTGGAATGTTATTCTTTTTCACCTCCTCTCCTTAGAACCCCTAACTCCCTTCAACTCAGTTGCCACCCCTTACAAGAGCCCCTCCCCAGTCCTCCCAATTATGACAAGTCTTTCCCCCACAAATCTCTCTGAATTTATTTATATGTAAAAAAATATAATCAATAAATTATTTATGTTAATAAATAGCATTTCCCCAGAGTAGACGGCAAGCTCTTTGAGGGCAGGGCTAGTTTTGATTTTGTCTTTATCTCTCCAATACCTAACACAGGATCTGGAACTTAGTAGGTACTTAATAAACGCCTGGTGAATTGAATTAAGAGATCTCAGGGGCAGCTAGGTGGTACAGTGGATTAAGCACCAGCCCTGGATTCAGGAGTACCTGAGTTCAAATCCAGCCTCAGACACTTGACACTTACTAGCTGTGTGACCCTGGGCAAGTCACTTAACCCTCATTGCCCCCCCCCAAAAAAAAAACAACACAAAAAAAACCCAAGAGATCTCGGGAGATGCCAGTAAGAGCAGGTCATTTCCTCTCTCTGGGATCCTGTTTCTCTATCTAGAAAGTAAGAGATTTGAAGTAGATGATCTAGAAGCCCCCTTCCAAGTCAAACATTCCAGGACTGAGCATAAGTCTGGATCAGCTGAGGCTGCCTTGCAGAAGCTGGGGTTATTTTGAGTCCTGGTAGGGTGAGGCACAGCAGAGCATGACATGGCAGGGAGATGGCCACTGCCGAGGGGCCACCTGGCAGTGGTTTCTTTTGTGTTCCAGAAAGACACGGGTGCATTGGCTGGGGTTCAGCTAAGGGCAGTCAGATGGTAGGAGGAGGCAGAGGGGAGGAACTGGGGAGAGAAGAACGCATCTCCCACTTGCCTGTCTGTCAATCATCAGTTTTCTCTTTGGGGGTGCGGGGGCAGGTGAAGGCTCAGCATTCTCCTCATTTTGCAGATGAGGGAACTGAGGCACAGAGAAGCACTCCAAAGTTCCCCGCCCCCCATCCATCTAGAATTAGAAGAGGAAGCTCAGGGATTGATAGGAGAGCTTGATTAACAATCTAAGGCCTGGGGGCAGCTAGATGGCACAGTGGATAAAGCACCAGCCCTGGATTCAGGAGGATCTGAGTTCAAATCTGGCCTCAGACACTTGGCACTTTACTAGCTGTGTGACCCTGGGCAAGTCACTTAACCCCCATTGCCCCACAAAAACCAAAACAATCTAAGGCCTATATTTGAAAGGCATTTCCCCCATAGCAATCCTACAAGATAGAATAAGTATTTTTATTTTTGATTTTTTGGTCTACCTCTGTGGTTTCATCAGTGTAAGGAATTTCTGATATGGAAAACTTCAGCCACAAAGGCAGCTGGTGGCCTAGTGGATAGAGAGTTGGGCCTGAAATCAGGAGACCTGAGTTCAAATGCGGCCTCAGACATTTACTAGCTGTGTGACCCCAGGCAAGTCGTTTCACCTCTGTTGCTTCAGTTTCCTTGATTATAAAATGGAAATAAAAATAGTACCTGTCTCTCAGGGTTGTTGTGAAAATCAAATGATATGGTATTTGTAAAAAATGCTTAGCATGATGCCGGCGCATAGTAGGTGACACATAAATGCTCATTCCTTTCCCTTTCTCCCTGCTACTATCAGGAACTCTTCTGTAAACTTATGATCTTAGGGGGCAGCTAGGTGGCACAGTGGATAAAGCACCGGCCCTGGATTCAGGAGGACCTCTGTTCAAATCCGGCCTCAGACACTTGACCCTTACTAGCTGTGTGACCCTGGGCAAGTCACTTAACCCCCATTGTCCTGCAAAAAACCAAAAACTCATCATCTTAGACAATTGCTCAGGTCACTGAAGAGCTTAGTAATTGGTCCGTGGAAACATTGCTAGCATGTGCCAATGACAGAACTTGAACCCAGAGCTTCCTGATTCCAAGGTTGGGTCTCTAGCCACTATGCCATAAAGGCTTTCAGTACAAGTATTATCTCTGATTTACATATATGGAGGAGCTGAGGCCTACTGAAGGAGCTAGGTGTTACACTGGATAGAGTCCTGAGCCTGGAATCAAATCTGGACTCAGGCTCTAGTCACTTCATCCTATTTGCCTTAGTTTCCTCATCTGTAAAATGAGCTGGAGAAGGAAATGGCAACCCACTCCAGTATCTCTGCCAAGAAAACCCAAACTGGGTCATGAAGGTTGGACGTGACTACAAGATAGAGGTAGGGTGACTTGCCTAAGGTCATAATGAATTGGTGATGAGTTGGAACTAGAATCCTGGTCTCCCAGCTTCCAGCCAAGTACTCTTAGACATCCTGTTGGAGCCTGTCAATCTCCCCACCTACTATGTGCCAAGCCCACTTTCTACAGGAAGCCTTTTCTGATTTCCCATCATTCTAATGCCTTCCCTCTATTGATTATTTCAACTATATCTTGTCCATAGTTTGTCCATAGTTCTTTGCATGTTGCCACCCTCATTAGATTGTGAACTGCTTGGGAGCTTTTTTTTAAACCTTTCTTTGTATCCTGAATGCTTAGCGTAGTGCTTGGCACATAACAGGAGATTACTAAATGTTTATTGACTGACTCACTGACTGTGGGGTCACAGACATGCAGAAGGCATGGTGCTTGCTCTCCCAGGATTTACAACCCAACTGGGGAGACCATAGAACTAGTCAGTTCAAATAAAGTCTCGCTATTTGGGGGCGGGGTGGTGGCGGGGCAGTGAGGGTTCAGTGACTTGCCTAGGGTCACACAGCTAGTAAGTGTCAAGTGTGTGAGGCTGGATTTGAACAGAGGTCCTCCTGAATCCAGGGCTGATGCTCTATCCACTGTGCCACCTAGCCGCCCCCCCCCCACTAGTCCTAATGACTATTATTGGCCCGGAGAAAATTGCCCTCCTTTTCATAGAGAGGTGGGACACTGAGGGTACTAAATGTTGCATGCATTATAAGAGTAGATCAATAATATGTCATTTGGTTTTGCTTAACTGTTGAATGGCTTATTGGAAACTAGGGGGCATACCTGGAAATGACTGGGATGTACAAACAAAAAGCATTGATAAAATTCATTATTATTTTTTTGGTCATTATTATTTTTTAAAGAATTGCTAGGTATCTTCTCAAATTAGAGTCCACCTTTACCCCACCCCCACCCCCACTGTATAGAACTGGGGACAAACCAGTACCATGACTGGGGTCTGCTATAATACAAATGGAAGGTATCAGAGCTTTCTCAAAATCCTTTTCATGGGAGTCTTACCTTGCTGAGGTGATTCTGGGAGTCTTTCATGACTTGGATCTAACCTCCCTTTCCAAAATTCTGTGGTCTAGCCAAACTGGTCTTGTTCTTCCTCACACACAACATTCATCACTCATTTTCTTGCCTTTTTACTGGCCTTTTATGCATGCATAGAAAGAAGGAAAAAAGGAAAGGAGGGTTGGAAGGAAGGAAAGAAAGAAAGAAGGGAGGGAGTCAGGAAGAAAGGAAGGGGAGGAGGGCAGGTATTATTATTCACATTTTATAGATTTGGACACTGGGAAAGGAAGGAAGGAAAGAAAGGAAGAGAGGGGAGGGAGGGAAGGAAGGAAAGAAAGAAGGAAGGGAGGGAGGCAGGAAGGAAGAAAAGAGGGAAGAAAGGAAGGGGAGGAGGGTGGGAAGGAAGGAGGAAAGAGAGAAGGAAGGTAAGAAAGGGAGGAAAGAAAGAGGGAAGGAAGAAAGGAAGGAAGGAAGGATTTACTAGGTACCTACCATATACCAGGCACCATGCTAAGTGCTTTTACAAATGTAATTTTATTTGATCCTTGCAACAACCCTGAAAAATAGGTGCTATAGTGTTTTTATTATTATTATTATACAGTTGAGGAAACTGAGGTAGACAGAGGTGAAGCGACTTGCCCAGAGATCACTCAGCTAGTTTCTGAGGTTGCATTTGAACTCAGGTCTCCCAGGTTCCAGGCTCAGTGCTCAGTACATTATACCACTTAGTTGTAGTTTCTCCTTATCAGTTTCTTAGACAAGCAATATCCCAGGAGTGGAGGAGAACAGCACAACTGATGGAAATTTCGATTGCCCTGTAACCTTCTGACTTTGTAATTGGGTCTCCTGAGTGGACCAACCAACCAGAGGAAGAACCCTGAGCATTTAGGTGGGGCTGGTTCTTGGCCCAGCCAGCAATGCTTCTCCTCATCGGTTAACACGCTGTCATCCAGTTTACTCATTAGTCTTGTGGGTTTGATTTGTGGAAGTCTATTCTTTAGAACCTGATCTCCCTGGGTGAGCCGACAAAACTTAAGTTTCTAAAGGCCAGAGCCCAGGTTCCTTGACAACCCCGCCCCCTCCATACACACACACCCCAGGCAGACTATCCTTGAGGATGTGATCATCCAGTTGTCTGGTCCTAACCACCTCTACCAGATTGGCTGTATCAGCAACAACTCAAAACCAATCCCAGTTTGCCCCTAGGCTGTGGTCCTGTGCACAGAGCCACTTGTATGGGCTGCAGGGGTAGGGAAAGGGATGGGAGGAGAAGCTCTCCTCCCTTCAGAATAAGACCTTGGGAGACCACAGGGAGCTATGGGAACCAGAAGACCTGCAAATTTTTATGAAAGACAGGAAAGCAGCGTTCTGGTGCAGGCTTTGCTGCTATCTAACTTACTGTGTGTCCTTGAGCAAATTGCTCCCACCTCAGGACAATAACATCTCGCAATTGTAGCTACAAAATGCTTACATCCATTATTCCATTTGAGTCTCTGACAGCCCTTGTTGGAGAGGCTGGGCAGGTATTATTCCTATTTTATAGATTTGGACACTAGGAAACTTCAGTGACTCATCCGAGAGCACAGCAATCCATCAGTCAACAGGCCTCTTGTAATTGGGTGGCAACTATATGCCAGGCACTGTACTAGGCACCAAGGATACGAAGTTATAGAATAACAATAGCAACAACGATAATAACAACTAGTATTTCTATAGTGCTTGAAGGTTTGCAGAAGCGCACTTTATGGCAGGTACTCTTATCATCTCCATTTTATAGATGAGGAAACCAAGGATGAAAGAGATTAGCTATCTTGCCCAAGTTCCCAAAGGTGGTAAATGTCTGAGATGCATTTCCAGTAGCTGCCCAAGTCCTTATCCTCAAAATGTTGTATGTGTATGGATAGACATCTAGGAATTGTAAGCGACAGACCTGGGACTCGCAGGATCATAAGATTGTAGGTTCAGAGCTGGAAAGGACTTTAGAAATAATTGAGTCCAAACCCATCATGTAATAGATGAGGAAACTGAGACTTGCCCGGCTAGTAAATGTCTGAGGTGGAGATTTGAACCCAAGTCTCCCATATTTCCAAGGGCCAGCACGCTCTCATTTATGCCACTCAGATTGAGATTTCCATTCTCCCCAACCTGTGCCTGTCCTGTCACTACATGGCACTGCCTCCCCAGGTGATCTCTAAGGGCCCTTTCAGCCTTACCTTTGGTGCCTGTCTCTTGAGCTCCCTGGCCAGTGTGTACATGTATGTTCTCCCCATCCAGGTGGATGAAGAAGCCTCGCTGCGGCGTCCCTGATCATCCCCACCTGAGCCGTCGTCGCAGGAACAAGCGCTATGCACTGACAGGGCAGAAGTGGAGGCAGAAACACATCACGTACAGGTAAGTGCTGTGCCCTCTCCCTATGTTCCTGCCTGGTGGGTCTGGCTCCATTCACTCTCACATCCACAGGAGAAGGTGGCAGCTTCTGGCTCTCGGGGCCCTGGAGCTAACTGTGATCTGAGGCTCCCCTTCAGTGTGGATAGAATCAAGGCTCTGTGGGGTAGAAGGCCCAGGGACATGGGATTCGGGTGTTAGCATGGCCTGGTGGAAGGGAGCTGGATTTGAAGTCAGCAAAAGAGACTCCTGACTCTGCTACCTTCTACCTGCGTGAGAAAAGCACCTTTTCTCCTGGCCTCAGATTCTTGGTGTGTAAAATGGAATTGGACTAGACAGTCACTAAGACCTTTTCCTGCTCTATGTCCTCTGAGTCACTGAATCTGCCCTAGCCTTTGACTTGATGGGTGTCGCATGTACCCAGCTGGGAGACTCTTTTTAGGAGAGTCTGGATCTGAGAGGACGTATGCTTGGCTGCCTCCCATCCCTAACTCTCTCCCAGCTCTGATTCCTAGCAGTCCCACCCTGACAGGCAAGGTGCTGATGTTATTATACACTATATAATGATGATGATAACGACGACAATGATAACAATAATAACTATTATCATTGTTATTGTTCTTATCAATGTTCTTATTGTTTTATTATCGTTATTGTTGTTGTTATCAATGTTATTATTGTTTTTATTATTATTGTTGTTGTTGTTGTTGTTATTACTGTTCTAGGACTGGGCTCCAGCTCATGCTGGGGTCCAATGGGTCCGAGCCTGGAGTCTGTCACGAGGCACCATCCTAGGGGTTGGTGGGTCTGGTTCAGAGAGCATATCTTCTGAAGCATTCAGAGGAGGGTAACTCGTATGCTCTGAGGACCAGAGATCATGCCATTGAGAGATTGGTTGAAGGAGCTGGAGATGGGTCGGGAGTGGGGAGGGGTTGGGGGCAGTACAATTGCCGTCTTCAAGGATCTTAAGGACTGTCTGAGAGAGATGTTCTAATGGATCCAGAGAGCAGAACCAGGAACAAAACAGATTTGACAAGGAGGCAGATTTCTACTTTGTGGAACAGAGAACTCACTGAAAATGTGTGTTGCCCCAAAGTACAATGAGCTACCATGGGGGTGAATGTTCCATCCCTGAAGGTCTTCCAGGAGAGGCTGGATGACCATTTGTTAGAATATTGAAGAAGGGATTTGTGTTCAGGTACCAATGGGATTTGATGACAGAGACATTCCTTCTGATTTAGATTATATGATTCTAGGACTGGAAGCAGGAGCTGCATAAACTCAGGTTCCCCTAACTAGTTGTTCCCAGGGTTCAGGGCCAGGCCAGGCCAAACATCTCCAGGAGCTGTAAGCAGGGCCCACAATTGATGGAGCTTATCAAAGAATGGGAACTTAAAAGGAACCAACTGGCAGAAACTTGGTTTCTGTTCCTTTGAGAGGCAGAGTGGAACAGCCAGCCAGAGTCTTAGGAACTGAGTTAACAGGTTTGGGTTCTAGCCCCGAGTCTCCCACTGACTTGCTGTGTGAGCTTGGACGAGTGTCCCGAGTTCTCTGGGTCTCCGTTTTTGTCTTCCATAAGTAATAGTAACTCACATTCATATTAGCATTCTGAGATTTAACTAGTGCTTCTATATATCATTGTATTAGATCCTCAAAACAGCCCTGTAAAACAGATGTTATTATCTCTGATTTCTTGATTAGGAAACTGAATTTTAGAGATTAAGTGATTTGCCCACAGTCACACAGTTAGCAAACACCCTTAAGCAGTCTTGGGACGAGGAATCTTCTGACCCCAAGACCAGCACAGCTTCGCTGTACCCCAACATGCCTCTTAATAAATTCTCCAATCCCTCACCTCCCCTGAAGAGCAAATGAGATGATGCATGTGACCTTTCGACTCACATCCTGAGGGTTTAATGTGATGAATACCATTGAGAGGAGGGAGGAGGAAGTGGATCCAGAGAGAAAGAGACTGGCCACAGGAAGGAGAAGTCAAGCCCGGCAACAATTGGCATAGCCTCGCAGCCTTTTCCTTAGTCTTGGGAGGCTCTGCCTCACTCTCACTGATCTTTTCCTTTCTCCCCAGCATTCACAACTACACCCCCAAAGTAGGCGAGCTGGACACGCGGAAAGCCATCCGCCAGGCCTTTGACGTTTGGCAGAAGGTCACCCCACTGACGTTTGAGGAGGTTCCCTACCACGAGATTAAAAGTGACCGCAAGGAAGCAGACATCATGATTTTCTTTGCCTCTGGTTTCCACGGTGACAGCTCCCCCTTTGATGGTGAAGGGGGATTCCTAGCCCATGCCTACTTCCCCGGTCCAGGGATTGGTGGAGACACTCACTTTGACTCCGATGAGCCGTGGACACTGGGGAACGCCAACCATGATGGTAAGGCCTGTCTCAGGCACAGGGTGATGGTCTCTCCTTGTTCAGGGGGAATATCCTAAGGGTTTGGGGGATATGGTGAAGATCAGACACAGGCGCTTCCCTTACAGAGCTGCCTATCTAAAGAGTAACATTTATTCAACCAATATTTATCCAGCAGAGCCCTGTGCCAGATATTGGAAAGGATCCAAAAATAAACAGACATGGTCCCTGCCATCATGGAACCTTCAGTATGAGGGGAGGGGTAGGTTTGGTAAGGGAAAAACACACACACACACACAAACTTATAATAGTAAATTGAACACAGAAAGGTATACCCGAAGTGCTATTCTGAGGAAGGAAAGAGCCTGAGTGATCAAAGAAGGCCTCGGGAAGGAGGTAGTATTTTAACTGGGTCTTAGAGGTAAGGGAGAAATAAGAATACAAGGACATAAGATCAGTTGAAGGAATTGTGGGATATTTTTAGCCTAGAGGGGACCTAAGGAGGATAGGAGAGCTGTCTGCAAGTGTCTTCCAACTCTGACATTCATTGTTTCCGTGGAAGCGTTTGAAGGCTGTCTGTCACTAGAGGAGACAGATGTAGGAGCAGTAGGGGGAGGCTTGAAGGGAGGGAGGGCTCAGCTCCAGGTGAGGAAAAACAATGCTCCTGACAATTAGAGCTCTTCAAAAGTGGAAGTCCCCTGGTGCAGCTAGGTGGCAATGGATAAAACACTGGCCTTGGATTCAGGAGGAACTGAGTTCAAATCCAGCCTCAGACACTTGACACTTACTAGCTGCTGTGTGACCCTGGGAAAGTCACTTAACCCTCATTGCCCTGCAAAAAAAAAAAAGAAAGAAAGAAAATTAAAAAGAAAAGAAAGTGGAAGTCTCCCATTTCTAGAGGTCTTTGAGCAGAGACTAGATGACTCCTTCTCAGGGACGCTCTAGAGGGATTCCTACTACAAGTGTAGCAAGGTCATAAAGATCTCCAAGGGACTTTCCACCTTTGAGATTCTATTGTTCTATGATACAAATTGGGCCCTCTGTTTCCCATCTCTCCATCCTTTGTGAGCTGTTAAAATAGTCTTACAAAGCACAAGCTTGACCTTGTCATTCCTCACCTCGAGGATCTTCACTGACCCCCCACAGTATCTAAGATAAGAAAAAGCTGCTCTGATGGGTCTGGAAAGACCTTCACAATTTGGCTCCAGACTATCTTTCCAGACTCATTGAGTATCACCCCTTTTTCTGTGCCCCGCCCCCGCTCCCACACTTCATGGTCCATCTAAACTAGCCAATGTGCTGTTTCCTTTATACTACATTCGATGTCTCGGCTCCATGCAGGCTCTTCCACAAACTGGGATGCACTTCCTACTTCCCTCCCTCCCCTTCTCTGAGTCCCTAGCTTCCTTCAAGGCTTAGATCATCTCTTTTCCCATTTTCACTAATTGTTAGTATTTTCTCCCCTGAATTATTTTGCAGTCACTTCTCTATTTACATGTTCTCTCCTCTAAGACGGTGATTCTCAAACTTTTTGGTCTCAGGACCCCTTTATATTCTTTTTTTTGGGGGGGGCAGGACAATAAGGGTTAAGTGACTTGCCCAGGGTCACACAGCTAGTAAGTGTCAAGTGTCTGATGCTGGATTTGAACTCAGGTCCTCCTGAATCCAAGGCCAGTGCTTTATCCACTGCACCACCTAGCTGCCCCCTTGGGCCTCTTCACACTCTTAAAAATTACTGAGAACCAGCCAGAGAGCTTTTGTTTATGTGGGTTATAGCTATTGATATTAGAATTATCATTAGAATTAGAATATCATATTAGAAATTAAAATGGTTAAATGCATTTCTTTCTTCCTTCATTTAAAAATAACAATAACATTTTAATGAAAATAACTACACTTCAGCAGCAAAAAAAGTTTAGAGAGAAGAGTATTATTATTTTGCATATTTTTGCAAATCTCTTTAATGTCTATCTTAATTGAAGACAGCTGGATTCTCCCAGCTTCTTATGCATACAGTCTGTTGCAAGAAGTTGTTTTGATTGAAATATATGAAGAAAACCCAGCCTCACACAGATATGTAACTGGGTAAGGGAGGAGTTTTTTAATAGGCAAATAATGTCAGTATTATTATGAAGATGGTTTCAACCTTGCAGACCCCTAAAAAGATTCCTAAACCACACTTTGAGAAGTACTGGCCTAGGAGGATGGAAGTCCTTGAAGGTGACTATTTTGCCTCATCACCTAAGGGTGCCTTACACACACAGAAGATGCTTAACAAATGCCTGCTCTGCAGTCCTACTCCAAGACTCTGTTCCTGATAAGACTGAGAAATATACTAGGGTAGCTAGATGGCACAGTGGATGAAGTGCCAGGCCTGCTGTCAGGAAAACTCATCTCCTTGAGTTCAAATCCAGTCTCAGTTACTCTCTAGCTGTGTGAACCTGGGCAAGTCACTTAACCCTGTTTGCCTCAGTTTCCTTATCTGTAAAATGAGCTGGAGACAGAAATAGCAAACCCCTCCAGTATCTCTGCCAAGAAAACCCCAAATGGGATCACGGGTCAGACTCAAATGAACAACAATGATAAATATACTATGGGAGGGGGGCAGCTAGGTGGTGCAGTGGATAAAGCACTGGACCTGAATTCAGGAGGTCCTGAGTTCAAATCTGACCTCAGACACTTGACACTTACTAGCTGTGTGACCCTGGGCAAGTCACTTAACCCTTATTGCCCCGCAAAAAAAAAAAAAAATATATATATATATATACTATGGGAGGCTTACCTTCCTTATCCTCATCTAATGGATGTCATATTCCCATGTGTCTCAAATTTTCCTTAGTAATGTTCTGTCACTCAGCTTGGGGGAAGTTCTTTTATTAATCATGTGGATTATCTCACGACCTACTTCTGAAAAGGGATCTCAGGAAGCCTAGGTGAGTAGGGAATGACATCCCTGTATTGTCCTTCAGAGTCTCGGTCCCAGGAGGTCATTCCCTACTCACCTAGGCTTCCTGAGATCCCTTTTCAGAAGTAGGTCGTGAGATAATCCACATGATTTAAGTGTTAAGTGTCTGAGGCCGGATTTGAACTCAGGTCCTCCTGACTCCAGGGCCGGTGCTCTATTCACTGCACCACCTAGCTGCCCCTCAGTTTTCTTAACTATAAAATGGGGATAGGAATAGTACCTACCTCCCAGACTTGTGATAGGAACCAATGAGATTTCTAATGTGCTTAGCTTAGTGCTGGTGCATAGTAAGCTCTATGTAAATGCTAGCTATTATTATTTTTTGTTTTGTTTTGTTTTGTTTTTTTGGCGGGGCAATGGGGGTTAAGTGACTTGCCCAGGGTCACACAGCTAGTAATTGTCAAGTGTCTGAGGCTGGATTTGAACTCAGGTACTCCTGAATCCAGGGCCGGTGCTTATCCAGTGCGCCACCTAGCCGCCCCCAATGCTAACTATTATTAATTGGCGGGGAGAAGGCCAGTTTTGGGATTCCTGTACGACTGGATAGGAGGGTTGCTTGACAGGCAGGACTACTGGTGCCAGCTTTTCTGGGACTCAGTTTCCCCATCCTTCTACCAATATAAGCTGACACCTTATCAGCAACTTAGCCTTAGAGAGTTGTCTGGGACATTGAGATTAAATGACTTGCTCAGGGTCATACGACCAATATGTGTTAAGACCCGAACCCATGTTTTCCTGGTCCAGAGGCTGGCTTTCTATTCACTGCATCCATTGTGGCTCTTTGTGAGGTTAGTACAGATATTATTATCATCTCTATTAAACAGAATTAAAATTAAAGCACCAGGGGCAGCTAGGTGGCGCAGTGGATAAAGCACTGGCCCTGGATTCAGAAGGACCTGAGTTCAAATCCAGTCTCGGACACTTGACACTAGCTGTGTGACCCTGGGCAAGTCACTTAACCCTCATTGTCCCGCAAAAGCAAAAAAAAAAAAAATTAAAGCGCCATTGAACTCAGAGTGGTTACATGACTTACCCAGGGTCACAGAGCTAGTAATTAAGTGTCTGAGGAGATATTTAAACCAAAGTATTTGCATTCATAGAATACCAATCCAGGATGTCTAGACATGCTGCAATGAGCATTTTCATTGGTTGTTGGCACCCTTGGTTAGCTTTTCCTGCTGATTGGAGATCTGGGAGGCAGAGGAATAAATTCTTCCCCAAAGTTAGAACTTTCCAGCTAACTCCTCATATTCCATTTCTTTGGTTTCAAGGATTTTTTCTGATGTCCTTCTCATCACCTTTTTTTTTTTTTTTTTTTGGTGAGGCAATTGGGGTTATGTGACTTGCCCAGGGTCACAAGGCTAGTAAGTGTTAAGTGTCTTCCTGAATCCAGGGCCGGTGCTCTATCCACTGTGCCACCTAGCTGCCCCCTTCTCATCACCTTTTGTGTATTATTTTCCCCCATTAGATTGTGAGCTTCTTGAGGGTCAGTACTGTCTTTCTTTTTCTCATTTGTATCTTCAGCTCTTAGTACAGAGACTAGCATATAGTAGGTACTTAATAAGTGCTTATTTCCTCCCTCCCTCCAGACTCCTAATAGATCAGGATTCCCTTTTCCTCTTCAGACCTTTTTCTTTGTTTTTGCAGTGAAGCAATTCAGTTGTTTTTCCTTCCTTCCACCCATCCTTCTTCCTTCCCTCCTCTCTCTCTCCCTCTTTTACTTCTTTTGTTTGTTTGTTTGTTTTGTTTTTGTTTTTGTTTGTTTTTGTTTTTGCGGGGCAATAGGGGTTAAGTGACTTGCCCAGGGCCACACAGCTAGTAAATGTCAAGTATCTGAGGCCGGATTTGAACTCAGGTACTCCTGAATCCAGGGCTGGTGTTTTATCCACTGCGCCACCTAGCTGCCCCTTACTTCTTTTTTAAAGACGTACTTAATTCATTCTTCCTAATAACCTGAAGAATGAAAGGATGAACATCTTGAGCCCCTCTCAGTTTTCTAAAAGTCAGGTGGCCAGTCTGCATTTAAGCATATTTAGCTGTTATTTGACCAATCCACCCCCCAAGTTGCTTGTAAATATTTTGCATTTACTTTATGCATATTTCCCCCTATTTAAATTGAAACTCTCTAATGACAGACTCGTTCATTTTTCTCTTTTTGTCCCCAGTGCACAGTACAGGATCTGATACTTTGTATGTTTAAAGTGGGCCTGTGATTTCACGGACATAGGTAGCTACTCAGGAGGCACTTCCTCTACCAATACCGGTCAGAACCTTCTCTGCCATTTATAGTCCTAAAGAGTTGTCCAGAGCACGGAGAGCCCAATTGACTTGCCCAAGGTCACCCAGTTCTCTATGTCAGAGATACAACTTGAACCTGGTTCTCCTTAAGGCTGAGGCTGGCTCTCTCTGCTATGATTCTACCTCTCACTTGGCACATAGTAGGTGGCTAATAAATGTTTATTGAATGAAGGAGGACCTAACCCCACCCCAGTCAATTCCAGGAATGCAGGGGGCAAAGATCAAACCTTTACCAGTATAGAGCAGGAGAATCCATGCCTGGAATTCCTAAAGGAGCCCAGGGAGGTTAGATGATTGCAAGTCATGAGTCAAGTGGGATAAAAGAGACCCAGGAATAAAACAAGCTAAGGTGACAGCCAGGAGACACGGCTCCAGGCTTGATCACACCTTCAGTTGACTGTGTGATCTCTATTCATGCGACCTAATTTTTACAGCTGAAAGGGAGAGGGAGAAGGAAAGATGATGCTGAGGTTTTAAACCCGGGGGCCTGGGAGGATGGATATACCCTTGACAAAAATAAGAAAGTCCAGAAGGAAAGCAGGCTTTGGGAACAAGAAGATGTTAGATAGTTTGGGTTGTAGGGAATGGTCTTACACACAAGTGGAGATGTCTGGCGGGAAATTAGAGGCATAGAATTGTAGAGGTTGGGGTTGAAGGGGTTGCTTCAGGCATCGCCCACCTGATAGTCAAAAGTATGAGAGTAGAGAAGATTTCTGAGAGAGAGAGAGAGCACAAGATCAATCAGTCACCAAGTGCTAGAGATACAAAGACAGAAATGAGGCTATCCCTGGCCTTCTGGGAGAGGCTCCATGTACATATGTATGTATGTGTTGGTGTACATATAAGTATGTGTATATACACATATATACATATGCGTGTATATGTGTGTATATGAATATGAAATAAGGAGATATGGAATGGGCAGCTGGGTGGTATAGTGGATACAGTGCCAGGCTGGAGTCAGGAAGACTCCTCTTCTGAGTTCAAATCTGGCTTCAGACACTTACTAGCTGTGGGACTCTGGGCAAGTCACTTAACTCTGTTTACCTCAGTTGCCTCATCTGTAAAAATGAGCTGGAGAAGGAAATGGCAAACCATGCCAGTATCTCTGCCAAGAAAACCCCAAATGGGGTCATGAAGAGCCAGACACAACTGAATAGATAAAAGAACAATTGCAAAATAAATACAAGGTGGTTGAATACAAGAGAGTTTTGGGAGGAGGGCACTAGCAGTTGGGGGTGGGGGGAAGGTCAGAGATCAGTAAAAGCTTCATTTAGAAGATGGTGCTTGAGCTAAGTCTTTTTTTTTTAATTATAAAAGTATTTTATTATTTTCGAGTTACATGTAGAGCTAGTTTTCACCATTTGTCTCTATAAGATTTGTAGTTTCAATTTTTTTCCCTCCCTCCCCTCCTCCCCAAGACAGCAAGTAATCTGATATAGGTTATATATGTATAATAACATTAAACATAATTCTGCATTAGTCATGTGATAAGAGAAGAATCGGAGCAAAAAGGAAAAACCTCAAAAAAGAAAAATAACAGCACCAAAAACAAAAGAAATAGTATGGTTCAATCTGCATCCATATTCCACAGTTCTTTTTTTTTCTGGATTTGGAGAGCACTTTCCATCATGAGTCCTTTGGAACTATCTTGTATTGCTGAGAAGAATCAAGTCTATCACAGCTGATCAACACATAATGTCGATGATACTGTGTACAATGTTCTCCTGGTTCTGTTGAGCTAAGTCTTGAAGGATAGGAGGGATTCTGTGAGAAGGGAGGGCACCCCAGGCATGGGAGATAGCCAGTGCAAAGGCATGGATATGGAAGATCCAGTGGATAAGAAGAACTGGGAGAGAAAGACTCTTCTATGGGCTCACCTCACAACTGAGTGGAAGGAGGAGGTGGAACCAGAGGGATAAGAGATCAGGACTGGAGATAGGGCATGCTGTGCTAGCATCCTTGGTCTTATTCTGCGATTCTCCAACCCTGAATTGAAATTGAAAGTAAGATTCAGGGGCAGCTAGATGGCACAGTGGATAAAGCACCGGCCCTAGGTTCAGGAGGACCTGAGTTCAAAACCAGCCTCAGACACTTGACACTTACTAGCTGTGTGACCCTGGGCAAGTCACTTAACCCTCATTGCCCCTCAAAAACAAAAAAAAAAGAAAGTAAGATTCAATCCCTAGTTTTCCTAACCTTAAAGTCAATTCTAGTCAGCAGATCATATGCCATTCCCTACATCATCATTATCATCATAACTAACATTAATATAGTGATTACTATGTTCCAGGAACTATGCTAAGTGTGTTACAATTATTATCTCATTTGATCCTCACAACAATCCTGGGAGGTAGGTACTATTATTACCTTCATTTTACAGATGAGGAAATTGAGGCAGACAGGTGAAGTGTCTTACCCATGGGGTCACAGAGCTGTGTCTGAGATTGGATTTGAACTCTGGTTTTCCTTACCCTAGGCCCAGTGCTCTATCTACTCTGCCATGAGAGGCCCTAGGAATTCCCTGGATCATGGGAGTCTGTCTCCTGACCCCAGGACTTTTATGAAGTCGCCAGGCCAGAAGGACTTTGGAAGTTCACACATAAGGCAATAGTGAAGATCAAAAAAGATGTTTATGAAGGGCTTTGCAAACCTTAAAGCTCTGTATACTGTGAGCTGTTAGAATTATTATTATTGACAATAATAATACTGTAAACCCATTGGTATGCTTCTCCCCTTAGAGCAACACATATAAGAAACTATGATGGGGCAGCTAGGTGGCACAGGGGCAGCTAGGTGGCACAGTGGATAGAGCACTGGCCCTGGAGTCAGGAGTACCTGAGTTCAAATCCGGCCTCAGACACTTAACACTTACTAGCTGTGTGACCCTGGGCAAGTCACTTAACCCCAATTGCCTCACTGAAAAAAAAAAAGAAACTATGATGGGCAGCTAGGTGGCGCAGTGGATAGAGTACTGGCCCTGGATTTAGGAGGACCTAAGTTCAAATCCGGCCTCAGACACTTGACACTAGCTGTGTGACCCTGGGCAAGTCACTTAACCCCAATTGCCTCACCAAAAAAAAAAAAAAAGAAACTATGACGAACAATTTTTAATTTTGCCTGCAGAGTCCTAGCTAGATATCAGAATAGGAGGGAAAGAAAATTTAGATAAGACAAGGTTCCTGCCCTCATGAAGCTTATAGTCTAGTCTGGAACACAAATACAGAAAAGCATAATAGATGATGATTGATGTGACATGATATGATATGATAATTGAATTGGAGATTTACAAAGCAAAGTGGTACCTGAGGGGTAAAGAAGAGAAGGTTTCCTGGAAAAGGTGGCACTAGAGTTGGGCTTTCAGGATAGGAATTCAACCAGGGAAATGAGAAGGGGGACATTCCAGGCAGTAGGAATAGCTTACACAAAAGCTGACTGAGCTTATTCTCTAGTTCTACAATCTCAGTCTTACCACCACTAGTTAGTCAGGAAACCATCCTCCTATTCCTGTTGCCATCACTTTGTACAAGGGATCCCTCACATCTGGAATGCACTCTCTACTCTATCTGATTATGAAAGTTGTTGTTTGTCCTTCATTCTTTTTTTTTTTTTGGTCCTTCATTCTTTTGTTTGTTTGTTTGTTTGTTTTTGTTTTTGAGGGGCAATGAGGGTTAAGTGACTTGCCCAGGGTCACACAGATAGTAAGTGTCAAGTGTCTGAGGCTGGTTTTGAATTCAGGTCTTCCTGAATCCAGGGCCAGTACTTTATCCACTGAGCCACCTAGCTGCCCCTTTGTCCTTCATTCTTGAAGAGGACCATGACATGAAGGTGATGTCATGACTTTGCACTGAAGTGGATTTTAGTGAGGGAGGGCTGTGCAAGGTCACCAACCTCACTCTCCTCCAGAGCAATATATATATATATATATATATATATATCAGCATGACTGGAAATGACCCCAGATGTTTTAAGGCAAATGGGGTTAAGTGACTTGCCCAGGGTCACACAGCTAGTAAGGGTTTGAGATGAGATTTGAACTCAGGTCCTCTTGACTCCAGGGCAAGTGCTCTATCCACTGTGCCACCTAGCTGTACCAACTTCTATCTGACAGAATGCCCAGATTCCTTTATAATAATAATAGTAGCTAATACTCATATAGCACTTTAAGGTTTGCTAAGTGCTTTACATATATTCTCTCATTTGAACTTCATAGCAGCTCTGGGTGGCAGGTGCTATTATTGTCCCCATTTTTCAGATGAGGAAACTGAGGCACACTGAGGTGAATGACTTGCCCAGAGTCCCATAGCTAGTAAGTGTATTCAAATTTCTGTCTTTCTGATTTCAAATTCAGCACTCTCGCCACTCATTAAAATAGTATTTAAAAAAAGAGTATTTAGGGTTTTTACATAAACCCTGCCTCCTCAGAGCTCAGATGAAGTGCCACTTCCCACCTGAGGCCTTTCCTTATGTTATTAGCACTCTCTCACTCTGGAAATTACTTTGTCTTTGCATATATTTAGTATCTGTTTGCTGGTGTACCTACTCTGTCCCCATTTAGATTGTAAGCATGAGGACAGGGACAGTTTTATGGGTGTCGTTGTATTCCCAGCACCACACACAGCATCTGGCACATAGTAGGTGCTTAGTGAATGCCTGTTGAATTGAATTGAATGAAGGTGGAGAGGACGGAAGATATTATGGATAGAAAGAGAACAATGTAGTTTGACTAGAGCATTGAGTGCAGGGAGGGGAGTTTGTAAAATTCACCTGAAACATTGGGGTGGCACCAGATTGTGGAGGGCCTTGAACTCCCTAGCTGCTCCCTAGGGGCTCTCAGGGCTGAGATCTTTGAGACAAACCCCTGGGGAAGTAAGCAATCAAAAGCGCTGCACAGAGATACCTGGGAGCAGGGCCAGGAAAGAGCCCCAGGGAACCCGGCTGCTTTCCTGCTTTGCCCGCTGCTTTGCTCAGGACAGGTCTCAGGGATGAGCTCATACTTCCCCTGCCCCTGCCAGGGGCCGAAAAGCCAAGGGAGGACAGGGGCTCAGCCTGGTTCTTTCCTATGCCCAAAGCCAGCTTACCCACCTCCAACAGAAGGTGAGCTCCCAGGTTGCTGGCCAACCTTGTACTGATCTTGTCCTGTCTCCTGGAGATGTGAAGACATTGGCTGTAAACAGCTTCTCCTCAAAGCAGGCTTTGCTCAAAGCATTTGTGCTGTCTGTGGGGCCCTGGCAACCTGTCTCCAAGCAGCAGGGTTAGGGACCATCTTCATGGGCTTGGTGACTTGGTGTTGAACCCCCTTCACAACCTGCCATTACCTCAGCCCACCTTTCTAGTCTTCTTACACTTTACACCTCCCTACCGACTCTGATCCAGTGACACTGGCTGTCTTGCTATTCCTTGTTCAAAACACTCCATTGCTCAGCTCCCCCCTCTTGGAATATGCTCCCATATCATCTGAGTCTCCTCACTTCCCTTTTGTTGTTCAGTCATTTCACTGTGTTGTAGGGGCCAAATTTAATATGGGGAGAGTTAATTGAGTGGCTCGCCATAATATTGGAGTTCAGAAAATAATGAGGGACCTCTAGGTCCAAAGTTTCCTCCCAGGCCAATAAGAAAGGGGATCAACAGCTTCTTTTCCACAAACAAATCAGGTTTTATTAATGGGAATAAAATACACAGCAAAGGTGAAATTAATTAAGCCAATGACAAGGGAACAGGGAAAAAGGAAAATGGATATTCTCCCTGGCTCTAGCAAAGGACGACACAATCCCCAAACTTGCTTCCAGCTCAGCAAATTCAAAGAGTTGGATTTGTTTTTATTAACTCACCACCTGGGGTCTGTAGTTTCAATAGGAAACAACTGTGTGGCCTCTCAGCCGTCTCCTCCCAGAAGCTCACCAACAGGAAAGACCAGCTCCCCTCAGTGAGCGTTCCTTTTTCTACTTGTACTTTCCCGCCCCCAAAAGGGAGGTCCTTCAAGCTGGATGTGGAGAGTGGTTCCCCTGCTGACATCAGCAGCGTATGTCACTCAGGGCAGGCCAGGTGTGGCCCATATTCAATCATCCCTAGCCAGTTTCCCAAACAGTACGATCATGACTGAACAACAAAAGGGAAGTGAGGAGACTCAGATGATATGGGAGCATGTTCCATGAGGGGAGAGCTGAACAACGGAGTGTTTTGAACAAGGAATAGCAAGACAGCCAGTGTCACTGGATCACAGAGTCGGTAGGGAGGTGTAAAATGTAAGAAGACTAGAAAGGGGGCAGCTAGGTGGCACAGTGGATAAAGCACCAGCCCTGGATTCAGGAGTTCCTGAGTTCAAATCCGGCCTCAGACACTTGATACTTACTGGCTGTGTGACCCTGGGCAAGTCACTTAACCCCCATTGCCCCGCCAAAAAAAAAAAAAAAAAAGAAGACTAGAAAGGTGGGCTGAGGTAATGGGACCCCGGGTGTCTGCCAAATTCCATGATTTTATCACAGTGTCCAACTCTTTGTGACCCCATTTGGGGTTTTCTTGGCAAAGATATTAGAGGGGTTTGCTATTTCCTTCTCCAGCTCATTTGACAGATGAGGAAACTGAGGCACACAGGGTTAAAGTAACTTGCCCAGGGTCACACAGCTAGTTAGTGTCTGATGCCATATTAGAACTCAGGTCTATTATTTGTTTGCTACACAAACACATCCACACACACAAAAGCAAAATAATCTCTGCCCTCAAAGAACTTGTTTTTTAAAATTATTTCTCTTTTCAATTTATAACCATTTGGGGTGGGGGTGGAAAATGGTGCTAAATTAAAAAAAAAAAACCCAAGCATTTATTTTCTTCCCCTCCCAATTCCTCTATTGTTCTTCAGCTGGAAAAACAAAAACAAAACGTTTGTAACCAATACGCTTAGTCAAGCAAAGCAAATTGGCCTGGCATTGACCATGTTTAAAAATGTATGTCTCAGGCAGCTAGGTGGCACAGTGGATAAAGCACTGGCTCTGGATTCAGAAGGACCTGAGCTCAAATCCAGCCTCAGACACTTGACACTTACTAGCTGTGTGACCCTGGGCAAGTCACTTAACCCTCATTGCCCCACCAAAAAAAAAAGAGAGAGAGAGAGCTACATTATGAAGGGCTTTGAAGGCAGGATTCTGAAGTTTTTCAAAGTTGTTTGTCTTTACCATACTGTTGTCATTGTATAAATTGTTCTCTGGTTCTTTCCTGCTCGCTTCATTCTGCCTTAGTTCAAATCAGTCTTCCCAAGTTTCTCTGCACCCACCCTCTTCATTGTTTCTTACAGCACAGTGATATTCTATTACACTCATAGGCAGGCAGTTATTTGTTTGGTCACTCTCCAATTGATGGACATCCCCCCTAGTTTCCAGTTCTTTCTTACTACAAATATATAGAGCTGCTATAAATATTTTACATGAGTTCCTTACCTCCTTTGATTGCTTTGGGGCATAGAACTGGTAGAGATATTGTTGGGCAAAAGGAATGCCCAGCTTAATAGCTTTTTGGACATAGTTCCAAATTACTTCCCAGAATGCCTGGCCCAGTTCACAAGGGAGTGTACATTTCAATAGAGAGATGATGTGCATATATATATATACACACACACATATATATATTTTTTGGTTTTTGGGGTTTTTTTGCGGGGCAATGAGGGTTAAGTGACTTGCCCAAGGTCACACAGCTAGTAAGTGTCAAGTGTCTGAGGCCGGATTTGAACTCAGGTCCTCCTGAATACAGGGCCAGTGCTTTATCCACTGCGCCACCTAGCTGCCCCTATATTTTTTATATATGGAATATGAGCAAAACTGACACAAAGTAATTTTGGGGGGGAGGGCCGTAACAGCTGAGTGCACCGGGAAGGTAGGGCTTCAGTTAAGGTTTTTTTGTTTTGTTGTTGGTTTTTTGTGGGGCAATGAGGGTTAAGTGACTTGCCCAGGGTCACACAGCTAGTAAGTGCCAAGTGTTTGAGGTCAGATTTGAACTCAGGTCCTCCTGAATCCAGAGCCAGTGCTCTATCCACTGCACCACCTAGCTGCCCCCTTGAGTTAAGTTTTGAAGGAGACCTGGAATTCCAAGAAGCAGTAGTAAAGGAGCGAATTCTAGGATTGATGGAAGACAGCCTATGCAAAGGCACAGACACTGCAGTTGCAGTGCCATGTATGAGGAACAACAGTAAGGCTTGCTTCTGACACATTGTGACTGTGTGTCCCTGAGCAAGTCACTTAACTTCTTGATGATCCAGGCAACTCCAGGACTTCTTATCAAATAGTTCCCCAAAGCAGTGAAAGCATAGGCCAGTCCCCCAAAAGAACCTATTGGCTTCCTCAACCCTGTCTTGTCTTGCTTCTGAACTCTGCTCCATCCTGGCTTCTAGTCACTATTTGTTCTTTCACTTCTCTCTACTTGGGGATACAAATATCTTTTTTTTTAATTGAGGTTACATTTTGTTTTTACACAATACATTCTTCCCATCAAATATCCAAATAAACCTTTACAAAGTTGACAGGGGGTAGGGGTGGAGGAGATAGTTATATTATTAATTATTAAAAGAAAGATGTGTTCTTTCATGTTATTAGTATGTTCGTTAGCATTGGCTGTTGTAGCTGAGTGGTGTTCCATTGCCTTTCCATGCTGATCATCCATTTCCCTTGCCATAATCCTTACATCTGTTTTTAGTTGGGCCTTGCTTTCATATTCTGCCTCATTTGATACCCATCTTTAAGGCTCTCTCTGAGTTCTTCTACATATCTGTCATTCCTCATAGGTCCATAATATTCCATTACCTTCATGTTCCACAATTGGTTTGGCCATTGACCAATTATTTTGTTCTTAAAGTTTTGTTATCACAAATAATGCTGCTATGGATGTGTCTGTATATATGGACCTTTTCATGCTGGCAGTAGTTGCTGCCAGAGGTATAGTATAGCAGTGGCACAGTAGAAAGAATGCTGGGCCTGGAGTCAAGAAGACCTGAATTCAAATCTCACCTCAGACACTTACAAGCTGTGTCACCTTGGCAAGTCACTTAAATCTCTCTCAGACTCAGCTTCCCTATCTGTAAAATGGGAACGATAGGGAGCAGCTAGGTGGTTCAGTGGATAAAGCACTGGCCCTGGATTCAGGAGGACCTGAGTTCAAATCCGGTTTCAGACACTTGACACTTACTAGTTGTGTGACCCTGGGCAAGTTATTTAACCCTCATTGCCCTGCAAAAAAAAAAAATGGTAATAATAATAGTACCTACCTCACAGATTAGATATGTAATGCATTTTTAAATTATTTTAAAATTTTTATTATTTATTTTTACTATTTAAAAATTTTTTGCATTCCAAATTCTCTCCCTTGCTTCAGTCCCTCTCCCATCCATTGAGAAGGCAAGCAAGATGATATCAATTATACATTTGACATCATACAAAGCATATTTCCATATTAGCCATGTTGCAAAAAAACAAAAATAAATAAATTTTTAAAATTATACTTCAGTTTGCACTCAGTTCAGCAGTTCTCTCTCTGGAGGTAGATAACATTTTTTTATCCCAAATCCTTTATTGTCTTGGATCATTGTCTTGATCAGAATAGTTAAGTCTTTCACAGTTGATCATCCTTACAATATTGCTATTACTGTGTATGGTTCTGCTCATTTCACTCTACATCAGTTCATATAAGTCTTCCCCAGGTTTTTGTGAAACCATCTTGCTCCTCATTTCTTTTCTTTTCTTTTTTTTTTTTAGTATTTCATTTTCCTCCAATTACATGTAAAAACAATTTTTAAATTTATTTTTAACATTTTTGAGTTTCAAATTCTTTCACTCCTCTCCTCCCCCTTCGCTGGGAATGAAAATAATTTTATATAGGTTATACATGTGCAGTAATACAAAACATATTTTCATATTAATCATGTTATAAATGA
Source organism: Dromiciops gliroides (assembly GCF_019393635.1). Lineage (NCBI taxonomy): Eukaryota > Metazoa > Chordata > Mammalia > Microbiotheria > Microbiotheriidae > Dromiciops > Dromiciops gliroides. The sequence continues at coordinate 360,784,432 of NC_057862.1, forward strand.
AAACACAGATCAAAAAGAAAAATCCAAGAAAAATAAAGAAAAGTGTTTTTTTTTTAAAGTATGCTTCCATCTTCACTCAGACTCCATCAGTTCTCTCTCTGGAGGTGGATAGCATTATTTTTTTATCATAAGTCCTTCAGAACTGCCTTGGATCATTGTATTGCTGAGAATAGCTAAGTCATTCACAGTTGATCATCATATAATGTTGCTGTTACTATGTATACTGTTCTGCTCACTTTACATCAGTTCATGTAAGTCTTTCTAGGTTTTTCTAGATGAGCATTCTTCTCATCAATTTTTATAATAGCACAATGATATTTCATCAAAATCATTTACCACAATTTGGTCAGTCATTCCCCAGTTGATGGGCATCCCCTCAATTTCCAATTCTTTGCCATCATAAAAATGAGCTGCTAAAAATATTTTTGTACATATAGGTCCTTTTCCTTTTTCTTTGATCTCTTTGGGATACAGACCCAATGGTGGTATTGCTGGGTCAGGGTATATGCACAGTTTTACAGCCTTTTGGGCCTAGTTCCAAATTGTTCTCCAAAATGGTTAGAATAGTTCACAACTCCACCAACAATTCATTAGTGTCCCTATTTTTCCATATCCCCTTCAGCATTTATCATTTTCCTTTTCTGTAACGTCATCCAGTATGATAGGTGTGAGGTGGTACTTCAGAGTTGTTTTAATTTGCACTTCTCTAATCAATAGTGATTGAGAGTATTTTTCACATGACTATTGATTACTCTGATTTCTTCTAAAAATTGCTTGTTCATTTCTTTTGCCCATTTATCAATTGAGGAATAACTTGTATTCTTATACATTTGACTCAATTCCCTATATATTTGAAAAATGAGACCTTTATCAAAGAAATTTGTAAAAATAATTTCCCACTTTACTGCTTTCCTTCTAATTTTGGTTGCATTGGTTTTGTTTGTGCAAAACCATATTAATTTCATGTAATCAAAATTATCCATTATACTTACCATGATTTTTCTCTCTCTCTCATATATGGTCATAAGTTCTTCCCTTATCCATAGATCGGACAGGCAACATTTTCCATGATCTCCTAATTCACTTTTTTTTTTTTTAGTGAGGCAATTGGGGTTAAGTGACTTGCCCAGGGTCACACAGCTAGTAAGTGTCAAGTGTCTGAGGCCGGATTTGAACTCAGGTACTCCTGACTCCAGGGCCAGTGCTCTATCCACTGCGCCACCTAGCTGCCCCCCAATTCACTTTTTTTTTCTTTTTTTTTTTTTTTTGTGAGGCAATGGGGCTTAAGTGACTTGCCCAGGGTCACACAGCTAGTAAGTGTTAAGTGTCTGAGGCTGGATTTGAACTCAGGTACTCCTGACTCCAGGGCCAGTGCTCTATCCACTGTGCCAACTAGCTGCCCCCCCAATTCACTTTTGATATCAGCCTTTATGTCGAAATCATGTACCCATTTTGACTTTATCTTTGCAAAGTGTCTGAAGTTAGACAATGCCTACTTTCTGCCAACCTGTTTTTCAGTTTTCACGGCAGTTTTTGTCAAATAATGAGTTCTGGCCCCCAAAGATTGGATCTTTGGGTTTCTCAAATACTAGATTACTATGGTCATTTACTACTGTGTATTGTGTATGTCATCTATTCCACTGATTCACCACTCTGCTTCTTAGCCAGTACCAGATTGTTTTGATGATTACCACTTTGTAATATAGTTTGAAATCTGGTACTGCTGGGTTGCCTTCCTTCATTTATTCCCTTGATATTTAAGCAGTATGTACATGCTGGTGTTCATTATAACCCTAGTCATATAATCTCTAGGTCAAAGAGGGTGAATAACTTAATCACTATTCTTGTCTAACTCCATATTGTTTTCCAGGTTGGCTGAAGGAATTCATAGCTCCTCCAACAATGAATTGACATGCTTATCTTCCCACCACCTCTCCAGTAATGAATTTCCCCATCATTTATCATTTTTTCTAGGTTGGTGGGTGTGAGGCGGTACCTCGAGTTGTTGTAATGTGCATTTCTCTGTTATCAGTCAATACTGAACATTTTTTCCCCAGGAGTCTCTTGATAGGATGGATTTCTTCTTTGGACAAAGGTTTGTTTGCATCCTTTAGCTACTTGTCTGCCAGGGGATACAAATCCACTTTGATCTGTGGAGAGTTTGACTCATACCACGTCTGCCTATGGCTAAGGCAGTCGTGCTTTGACTGCGGGTGTTTCCTTCTCTTTTTCTGTTTAGCAGCTGAATTTCATGGATATTGAGTCACTGAAAATGTTCTGTAGGGCTTTGGGGCTTGACCCAAACAGGAGCATTCAGGGAACCTCTCTGCTTATAGGGAATCCCTCTTCCTTTTAGGCTTCATGCAGAACAGCCTCCTTGACAATGGTGAATGACTTGGCCGAGCTGGTCAGTGAGGTAGGCCCTTGTAATGATTGGAATGACGCCACCTGCTGGAGACTTACTGTAGAAGAGTTCTGCCCATGAAGTGAAGGTCTTTGAGGGCAAGACCAGGAGTCTTTTCTTTGGCGTCAGGAAGTGACGCAGGCTAGTGGGAGGAGGAAGGAAGAGACTGGCGCTCGGTCTCGCGCTCTTTCCTTTGGACTCTGGTGGAGAGCGGAGCTAGAAATGTGCTCTCCCTTTAATAGATAGGAATCTAGGCCTTTCTTCTCTCTTTATCAAATTCTTATTCTCCTTAATAAATGCTTAAAAGTCTAACTCTTGCTAAAGCTTATAATTTATTGGCGACCACTCACTAGATATTTTAGACAGTTTAGCTAGAATTTTAGCCCTTAACACCCTGAACTGAATAAGAGGATGATATAAGGGCAGGCTAGAACAAATCACAGAAATTATGGAGCACTTTAGATGATTCCCAACCTCCCGAACACAAAAACCTACCTTTTAAACATTAATATTCTACTGATGGGACAGTATGGCATGGGAAGAATTGAATTCAAACCCCACTTTTGAAACATTGACTGTGTGACCCTGAACAAGTCACTTAACTCCTCAGTGTTCAAGGGAACTAATAACTATATGTAGTAATAAAAAGACATCCCTTTTACTAGTGAAACCACAAGTTCAGACAAAAAGATATATCCAGATGTATTCTAAAGCTGGGAATCATAGCACATTATTCCCTCAGAAGAGGGAGGCACAGTAGATGGAGCCCTGCCTCTGGAGTCTAATGGCTTTTCCTACTTCTTACTTCTGGGACACCGGGTAAATTATTCGATCTGCCCGGGCTTCACTTTCCTTATCTGGGAAGTGATGGAGTTGAACTAGGTGGCCCCTGGTCCCTTCTAGCTGTGAATCTATGATCTTAAGATGCTAAGGATGAAAATGCCAGTGGCCCAAAGGGAAAGGGAAAGGGTGGATGGTGCCAGCCCCAGCATGCTGCTGAGCATGATTGGCACATCAGGAGTATTGGGCAAGACATCCTCCAGGAAGCCTCTGTATGGCCTGCAAAGGCCCAGGGCTGGTGGATAATAGACTGAACACTAGAGCAATATCAGGAAATAGTCATTGAACTAGATCCGGGCCTAGAGCATGTTGGGGGTATCTTCTACAGAGAATTGATAGGCCTGGATAAGCATCATCAGGAATTGAAGGAGTGGTGCTTGGGGCTGTGATCTGTGGAGTGAGAAGAGGGGGGCAGGCAGAACTGAAGGGGTCACAGATAGGTTGATGCAAGAACAGAATTCTGAGTACCTTGTGGGTCCTGACCTAAAACATTGAGGAGTATTTGAGCTGGAGCCTGAGATGCCACCACTGAGTCATTCAACAACTGTTTCCTGACTGGGATCTGGAGAAGATGGGGACCAAGCAAGGCCTGTGATGTGGATTAATCTTTCCCTTGCTTAGGAAGTGGTAAAAACTTAGCAGAGAAGTTCTGGGACTGGATAGAAGTTAGTAGAAGAGGTTGGCAAACCAACATTAAGAACTTGATGGGCCGGGGCAGCTAGGTGGTGCAGTAGATAGAGCATGGCCCTGGAGTCAAGAGGACCTGAGTTCAAATCTGGCCTCAGACACTTGACACATACTAGCTGTGTGACCCTGGGAAAGTCACTTAACCCCAATTGCCTCACCATAAAAAAAAAAAGTTAAAGAACTTGACTGGCCACTAAGGCCGCATTTTGCACTAAGTCAAAGCACATGGTAACATGGCTATCAGAGTTCTGGACCTGCGGTCAGTCAGTCAATCAACAAGCACATATTAAACTCTTATATGCCAGGCACTTTCTAAGTTAGAAATTCCTGGGCTCAGTTCTCACTTTGGACACTGATCCCCAGCTTCCCTCCATCATAATAGCTAATGTTTACATAACACCTACTATGTGCCAGGCAATGTGCTAAGCACTTTACAATGCTTATCTCAGATACTATCTGGTTTGCTCCTCTCAACAGTCCTGGGATATTTCTTGTAGCTCAGTTATTTCAGTTGTGTCTGACTCTTTGGGACCCCATTTGGGGTTCTCTTGGCAAAGATACTGGAGTGGTTTGCCGAAACTTTCTCCAACTCCAACTCATTTTTCAGATGAGGAAACTGAGGCAAACAGGGGTGGAGTGACTTACCAAGGTCCCACAGTTAGTATCTGTGGTCAGATTTGAATTCAGGTCTTCTTGACTTTCCAGGCCCCACCACTTCTATTCACTGTACCTCTTCCCCCTACCCCCCAGCTCCACCCCACCCCCTGCCCCCAGCTGCCTATAAAATGGGAGATAATCTCTTTAACACCTCCCTTACTGGGTTGTCTGGAGACTCCACTGAAGATACCTCTGTAGAGCCAAAAATGTCAGCTCTTACAGTCCTTAAACTTGTCAAATCCAGGAGCTGTTCATTAGGTTTTTGACTTTCTGTCCTCAGCAGTGTCTTACACATCCTTCGGCTCATCAGACTAAAGGCAGCAAGGAGGAAATCTCCAGAGGCAGAGACAGGGTCAAACTGGATGGCTCACCACAAGGCTGAGGGCTGAGCAGCCACTGGCTGGAGGCCAAGTCTGGGTAAGAGGTGGGACTTGACCAGCTGTACTTCTCAGACTTTTTGGTCCCACAACGCTTCATGCTCTTAAAAATTACTGAGAGGGGGCAGCTAGGTGGTGCAGTGGATAAAGCACTGACCCTGGATTCAGGAGGACCTGAGTTCAAATCCGGCCTCAGACACTTGACACTTACTACCTGTGTGACCCTAGGCAAGTCATTTAACCCCCATTACCCTGCCCAAAAAAGAAAAAATTACTGAGAAACCCCACCCCCCAAAGAGCTTTTGTTCATATGGATTATATCTACTAAAAGATACTGTATTTAAAATTAAAATGTCGGGGCAGCTAGGTGGCACAATGGATAGAACACAGGCCCTGGAGTCAGGAGGACCTGAGTTCAAATCCAGCCTCAGACACTTTATACTTACTAGCTGTGTAACCCTGGGCAAATCACTTAACTCCAATTGTCTCACCCCCCCCCAAATAAAAATAAAATAAAATGTCTTAGAATTATTATAAAACTAGTTTTGAACCTGTGGTCCCTCTAAAAAGGATCCCAGGGAGCCCTAATGGGTGTCCAGACAACAGTTTGAGAGCCATTGAGCTAAACAAAGAGATTCTGGAGCCTCATGGGCCTGGAGTCAGAAATACCTGAGTTCAAATCTGGCCTCAGACACTTACCAGCTGGGTGACCCTGGGCAAGTCATTTACCCTCTGTTTGCTTCAGTTTCCTTTCCTGCCTTCATGGGCATGTTTCAGTTTTTTAACCTTAGCCATGTGTCACCCAGCCCTTACTTCCAGCCTCACCCAAACTCCTTTCCTTCTGCTGAAGAGCTGTCCATGCTGTGACCTGCACTACATCCTCCATGGAACCTACATGGTGGTGGGGGACATTCTTCTCCCTGGCTCAGGGTCTGGTCTGAGTAGGCTTTTCTTGAAGAAAGGCCTCCAATGATCAAAGAGCAGAAAGGTGGTAGCCTGGCCTTTAGAAACATTCTTTTTTTTTTTTTTTTAAGTGAGGCAATTGGGGTTAAGTGACTTGCCCAGGGTCACACAGCTGGTAAGTGTTAAGTGTCTGAGGTCGGATTTGAACTCAGGTTCTCCTGATTCCAGGGCCAGTGCTCTATCCACTGTGCCACCGAGCTGCCCCAGAAACACTCTTCTAACCCATGCCTTTTTAACCACACTGAATATAACTCCCCTGGGTCTGTGGAAATCAAAGATTTCCTCCACCAGAAACTTCTTTATGTCTTGAAGGCAACAATGGAGGTGGGTATGGGTCTGATGGGTACAGTTCTGGGTTGGAATATGATGGAACCCCAGGGGGAGATATCCAATATCTGGAATCTTTTTTTTCTTTTTGTGGGGCAATAAATGTTAAGTGACTTGCCTAGGGTCACACAGCTAGTAAGTGGCAAGTGCCTAAGGTCGGATTTGAACTCAGGTCCTCCTGAATCCAGGGATGGTGCTTTATCCACTGCACCACCTAGCTACCCCCTGGGGGCCTGGAATCTATTGGTCACTAAGTTTACTACTTAAACAATGGGAGAGTCCTATATTTCAGTCTGTCATGAAGGTGGTCACAGCTGGGCATTTTGCCCCAGGGATAAGGGATTAAGCTGTTATCTGGGATCAGAGCCTCAGGATATGTTATCACTGCTCAGATTTCCTTCTAAATATACATACTCTGTGTCCTGGATCCCAGCATCTGTGGACTATATAGAAGACTTCCAGGGAAAGATAGAAACACAAGAAAAGCCTTCCTCAGAGATAAAGCAATACAGGCCACGTGCAATCAGTCAATAAATGTTTATTTGTTGTTGTTGTTCAGTTGTGTCCGACTCTCCATGAGCCTATTTTGAGGTTTTCTTCTCAAAGGTACTGGAGTACTTTGTCATTTCTTTCTCCCACTCATACAGATGAGGAAACTAAGGCACACAGGGTTAAGTGACCTGCCCATAGTCACATAGTGAGTAAGTTGTCTGAGGTCAGATTTGATCTCAGGTAAATGAATCTTCCTGACTCCAGGCCCGGCACTCCATCTACTGTGCCAACTAGCTTCCCTAAACATTTATTAGGCACCTGTGATGTGCTCAACACTGGGCTAAGTGCTGGATACAAAGAAAGGCAAAAGGGAAGGCAGAAAGGGAAGACCCCAGACCATCACAACTGTTGCTGCCAGATTCTCAGAGCCTCCCCATTCTTTCAGAGCCTCCCCATTCCCTCAGATACTTGCAAAAGGATCCAGCTGGTCTGTCCAGGGTTTCACAGCACGGAAACCAACGACGTCCAAGGCAGAGTTGATTTTAACACCTTCTCCTGCCGTAGTGATATGGGGGTGTTGCCGCTGATGTTCCTATCTCCAGTTCGCCCCCATCCCTGTTGCTAACTCTAGGACTCAGCCTGTCAGCTTCTTGGAAAGTCAGTCAATCTGGAGGCTCCTTGTGCTCAGCCAGACCTGCTTCCCACCCGCAAAGATTCCGGGCCTCCCCGGCCCTTCCCCTCCCCCCCCCCCCCCCCGTTGAGTTTAGCTGCTCATTTCATTGCTCACTGCTTGTTTCTTACCTTGCAAGGTGCTTGCCCTTTCTCCCTAGCTTTAAAAGGTGAGGTGGCACTGGGGGATGAGGGGGTGAGTGAGTATGGCAAAGAACTGAAGGGGAAAAGCAATTTGAATACAGAGGAGTGTTTAATGCGGAGGAATAGATCCAATTGTTATAGCAAAGCTTTCCAAGATGCAGAAGAGCCATGCATTTGTCCTAATGTAATAACAGTAATAGGGAGAGAGACTGGACCTGTGATTTCATAGACATAGGGAACTCCCAAGGGAGGAAATCCCCTCTACCAATGCAGATTGATTGGCCCCTTCTCGGCAACATACAGTCTGAGAGAATTGCCTAGAGTGGATGTGTCCCCTCCGGCATTCCTCCCACAACATCCTGGAGCACTGCCTGCACCAGATTATGATGTAACTGGAAAGTGTTTAACAAAATAAATAAAAATACAATAGAACAGAAATAATATTAATATGTGGTTTTCTAAATCAATATACTGCTGCAGGGGGGCAGCTAGATGGTGCAGTGGATAGAGCACTGGCCTTGGAGTCAGGAGTACCTGAGTTCAAATCCGACCTCAGACACTTAACACTTACTAGCTGGGTGACCCTGGGCAAGTCACTTAACCCCAATTGCCTCACTAAAAAAAAAAAAAATATATATATATATATATATATATATATATATATATACTGCTGCAGGGATCCTTATGGCTTAGTGGTCCCTTTTTTTTCTTTTTTTCTTTTTTTCTTTGCGGGGCAATGGGGGGGTTAAGTGACTTGCCCAGGGTCACACAGCTAGTAAGTGTTAAGTGTCTGAGGCCAGATTTGAACTCAGGTACTCCTGAATCCAGGGCTGGTGCTTTATCCACTGTGCCACCTAGCCGCCCCCCTTTTTTTTTTCTTTTAATAAGTATATTTTTTTCTATTTACAAGTAAAGATGATTTTTAACCTTTTTTAAAAAAAATTTGAGTTCTGAATCTCTGTTTCTCTTTCCCCCCTCACTGAGAAAGCAGCCAATTTGATCTAGGTTATACATGTTCAGTTATGCAAAACATTTCTGTTGGGGGGACTTTCGACCTGGATAGACCCAAAGAATTGGAGGCACATTACAAATCTTGTAAAATAAAAAGAGATTTATTAGGAGAGGGGAATATGGCTGGGAAACAGATCACCATGGTGACTGTCCCACTGGAGTAAGAGAAGACCGGCTCTTTTGTATCTTTACAAAACAAAGAAAGGGGAGGGAATTACTCAGCAAGAAGAAATGCAAAAACTGGGGCCAGATAACTAAGGGGGGGGGGAATCTTTAATTATGGTATCTGTAGAATATGCAGCATCCATCCATATCCTGCATATCATCTTGCAGACCTTAGGACTGCATATCATCTACCAGGATCATGTTTGGCCATACCATATTCCTGAGATGCTTTTTTCTTTGGGAAAGTTTTAAGGATTCCTTGGGGGTTGGAATCTTTAGGTTTCTTGGGGTCCCACTGCATTCTTACAACAATTTCCATGTTATTCATGTTGTGAAGGAAAACACAGACCCCCAAAAAATGGTGATGCTGAGTCTGAATGATGTACACAAACCCCAAGATTTTCAGGGTATCCTCCAAGATTGAAGCTGATCAAAGTCAACTTAGAGGTTGGGTCTGCCAGGGTTACATGACGCTTGGTAAATATTCATCAAACAGAGACTTGGTGATCATTGACTAGGTAACTGGGAAATGGTTTTTTAAATTTTTATTTCAATGAAAGAACTTCTCAGTAAATACAGAGGCCTGATCATTTCTCCATACAGTCATAAAGAGAAATTAAGTCGTAAAAAGAAATTAAACTGGCTAAAAAATGCCTTTATCTGTTGCTGGTCAAATTGGGGAATTCTTGGGATGTGATCCAGGTTTATGTGACCTAAATAGATTACTATGGAGGGACTGGACCCTATTCTGCAAGTGGTGATGTTAAGTCTCAAATGAAGTTCATTTTCCCAAATCATATAGTTTTGGCGAAAATGAGAATAATTTCCATGAAAATGGACCCAAAACTAAAAGAGAGGGGTTGGCTTGGGTAAGCTCTGATGTTCTTATTTGTGAAATGAGGCAGGCAGTTGGTTTCCAAAGGACTCATGATGGGAAATGTTCTCCACATCCAGAAAAAGAACTGTGGAATCTGAATGCAGATTGAGCCATACTATTTTTACTTTTTCTTTTGTTTTTTTCTTTCTTGAGGTTTTCTCCTTTTGTTCTGATTCTTCTTTCACAACATGACTCATGTGGAAATATATTTAATGTGATTGTATATGTTTGATCTATATCAGATTTCTTGCTGTCTTGGGCAGGGGAGAGGGGAGAGAGGGAGGGAGAAAAATTTGGAACTCAAAATCTTTTGAAAACAAATGTTGAAAACTATGCTTGTATGCAACTGGAAAAAAAATAAAATACTATTAAGAAAAAAAAAGGAAATGAGGAATTTGGATTAGAAGATGAGTGAAGTCTCTTTTCAGGCTCCAAGCTTTATGATCTTATCAGCTTCTAAGAAAAAGGTTTTTCATGGGCCTGGCTAGGTTAGCACAGACCCCACCGTGTAGAATCCTCTTTTTAATTTCCTAAAAGTCTTCTCCACAGCAGGCATCCCAAAGAAGGGCTTTGGGTTCTGGAAAAAAAATCTTCTAGGGACATGGTCAGTGCTTACACTGGCAAGGGCATAGATTTAAATCTAGAGGGTTTGGGCCTGAATCCTGGCTCCACCATTTTTTACTTTTATAGACACATACAAATCCCTTCCCAGCTCTAGGGAAAGGCCTTGATCTTCAGGGTCACTTCCAATTCAGTTAAGTTTAAAAAATTATTAATTTACTTTATATGAATTAGTAAACACTATGAAAGGTACTGGTGATAAGAGAAAGATAAAAACGAGTCTCCTCCAGGAGTTTGCCTTCTATTGGGTGTAGAATCTGAACCAGATATGCCAAGATTTCACTATCCTAAGTTGGAAAAGCATGGGATAAAGTGGTGACACTAACCCAGGAATCAAAGAAGTATTTGGAGGTGTTTTGTGGATGTGGGGGCTCTGGGCCACAGCACTACCTCCAACTTCCATAGATCTATTCATATCCCACCTAAGATATTTTGAGGCTTGGGAACTTGATCATTTATTTATTTATATTTTTATTTCATTTTCAAAAAGGTGGGACAATTTACTTTTCATCCTTCACAGTTTTAATTTATGATTTCTTGAAATTTAGCTCTGAAAAGACAGGTTTTTAAAAAGCCTTTTGTGATTCAAATAGAGCTACTTGACCGTGGCCTTTAAACCCAAATCATTCTTGTTTTCGTTGAATGGCCAATAATAGCTCCCAGCTCAAGCCTCTCTTGTTCATTGTTTAGGTTTTGGTGGCTCAGAATGGATATAAGTAGCAACTCTGTTCTGGCCAGAAACTCTGAGGGTCTTCCCCTCCCAGATTGGTACTTTTGTGATGATAAACATTTGTCTCAATTCCTACCTAGCCCTTAATCTTTGAATGGGTGTTGCCTCAGACAAAATGACTAGGAAAAACCTTAAGTTACAAAGGCCAAAGTTGCCCACTGCATCCTGGGCCATCTCTAGCCATCTTGACTTTTGTCTTGCCATTGGACTCCAATGACTGGAGGAGAGAGTGAGGCTGATGACTTTGCACGGCTCTGCCTCACTTAAATCCAATTCCCGTACAAGTCAAGACATCACTCTCCTGATGTCATTGGTCTTCTTGAGAACAAAGGATCAATAATCCCAACAACCATATATCCCAGCCCCAAAACACATGCCCAAGTCTTCATATTTGGTTCTTCTTGATTGACTTTACATTTCTCTGGATTTGATAACAGGTAGTTCTGCTGCAGATGCTTAAGGAAAGAATGAAGTATTTGTTAAGTGATTGCTATATACCAGGCACTGTGCTAAACACTTTGCAAATATTTCATTTGACACAACAACCCTGTGAGGTAGATAATATTATTATCCCCATTTTACACTGAAGGAAACTAAGGTAGACAGAGTTTAAATGACTTGCCCAGAATCACACAGCTAGTATGTGTCTGAGGCCAAATTTGAACTCCAGTCTTCCTGACTCTAGGCCCAGCTCCCTATCTCCTGCAGTATCTACCTGCCTTAAGGATAGGATTTTGCCAAGTTGATCCCACTGCACATCAGAATGGCATTGAGGTACATACCTACTCCATCATCATCATCAGTCAACAAGGAAGTAATGGTCAAATAACTGATCCACATAGATTTATTTACAGAAATGGAGGAGTTTGTGTTGGCAATTCAGGACCTAGTCCTCACCACCCAGAATTTCAGATGGGTTATCTTTAAGGAGTTCAGACTGTAATCAATGTATATTATGCAAGAAAATAGTAGAAATTGTGCAACACATCTGTTAAAAGGTGCAAAAATTTAACATTGCTGAATTTTCAACCTGGTGGCTAGCATTATTTACCAGAAGCTCACTATCCTTCATGAATTAACAGACAGCTAATCTCCTTGCTACAAATGAGAACCCCCAAATACTTTTGAATATTCAATAAATAAACTGTAGTAGCACAGGAGCATTATCCTGGACAAAACTGTTACCCCAAATCATCAGGTTGTGTGCCATTGTTCAATAAAGGTTTAAGAACAAAGAGATTAATAGATGCTGCTATGCCAAAGATTCATAATCTCCCTGCTATGTGGTATGAAAAACCTTCAAAATTGATACATTGAGGAGAAGGAATCAAAGCCATGTGGGGACAGGATGAAGTCACATCATACCTGTTGCCCTGCCTGTCACTGGAGATGGTTTTAGTGAGCCCACAGAGGATAAGCTCACATACCAATACTTTTATTTAATCATGAAGAGCATTTCAGGGTTTTTTTTCCTTTTTAAAATTCAATTTCATTTTTATTTTCAGCTCCGAATTCTCTCCCTCCCACCTCTCCTCCCCCGCCCTTTCTCATTGAGAAAGCAAGAAAAACAAAACCCATTATAAGCATACATACACAGGCAAAACAAATTCCTTCACTGGCCATGTCCAAAAAAAAAAATACCCTAATCTGTACGGAGTTGGTCAGCTCTCTATCAGGAAGTGGGTAACATGTTTCATAATGAGTCCTCTGGATTTATGGTTGATCATTACATTGACCAGAGTCCCTAAGTCTTTCAAAGTCATTTGTCTTTATAATATTGTTGTCATTCTACAAATTGTTCTCCTGATTTTGCTTACTTTACTTTGCATCAGTTCATACAAATCTTCCCAAATTTCTTTGAAATCATCCCCTTTATCACCTTTCTCTCTCCCTCTCCCTCTCCCTCCCTCCCTCCCTCCCTCCCTCTCTCTCTCTCTCTCTCTCTCTCTCTCTCTCTCTCTCTCTCTTTGTGGGGCAATGAGGGTTGAGTGACTTGCCCAGGGTCACACAGCTAGTAAGTGTCAAGTGTCTGAGGTCTGATTTGAACTCAGGTCCTCCTGAATCCAGGGCCAGTACTTTATCCACTTCACCACCTAGCTGTCCCCCACCCTCATCACCTCTTACAGCACAATAGTATTCCAACACATTTATATACCATAGCCCCTTCAGCAGTTCCCCAATTGACGAATGCCCTCTATAATTTCTAATTCTTCTCCACCACAAAAAGATCTGAAAAAGCAGTCATTGTATCCACCTTCCCAACAGTTTGCAGAACATTAAGTGAAAGAATAATTGTAGGATAGTGACTTGTTCTCCTGCTGTTTCTATGTGAATTTCATAGAATTCAAAAGAGAAAAAACCAGATAATAAAATTAATAATACTTGGCTTGACCATTAATAGTAGCACTTTATAAACATTAGCTCTTTTGAGCCTCAAAACAACCTGTGAGATACCATAATATAAGTGCCATTTTATAAATAAAGAAACTCAGGAAGAGTAATCTGTCGTCACACAACTAGGAAGTGACATCAGAGAGCCACTGGTGCAACAGGTCCAGGATAAAGGGGAGGATATTCTGATCATAGATTATGATTCAATTACAGATTTAGAATTGAAAGGATCCCTAGAGGTCATCTAGTCTAACTCCTTCATTTTACAAATAAGGAAACTGGGGTCCTGGAAAGTCAATGACTTGCCTAAAGCCACACAGGTCGTAAGTAGCAAAAGTTTGTATTTGAACCCAGGGTCTTTAAATCCAAGTTCTATGCTTCTTTAACTGCAACCTACTGCTACCCCCAGGATCCCAGGTGTGATGGTGTGGAAGACTACATCATCTTGGCAGGGCCAAAGATCCCTGTTCATTCTTTGTCTTTGTGAACAGTTGGCCCAGGCTGGGGTGGTAGAAGAAGAGAAGGAGGGAGGAAAGTGTTGTGTGTGCGTTCTGTAGGTATTCCTGGAATATTTTCTTCTTGAGCCTGGTCAAGGAATAGATGCCATTGGTGGGAGAGGCTTCCTGGCAAATTAATCACATGATTCCGTGATACAATGGAAAGACCACTGGCTTTGGAGTTAGTGAATCTGGGTTCAAAACCCACCATTGCTGCTGACTACCTGGGATGAATTATTTGAACACTCTACCCATTTCCTCATCTGTAAAATTGGGGGTGGGGCAGAGTGCTGGGTTGGACCAGGTGACTTCTGAGGTTTCTTCCAGTTTGAAATCTATGATCATTTTCTCCCATTCTCTTGCCTCACCTGAACTTTCTTCAGCTGCCAGCTTCCCTCTGTGCTACCATTTTCCTTATTCTCTGTAGATGAAATACTACCAAGCCACAGGGAGCAATGGGTAGGGAGACTTTAGAAAAAATATGGGAAAACTTGTGTTAAGAGATACCAGTTGGACAAAAAACAAATATAAAAGGACATTATACACAATGACTACAATGACACAGACACCTATTTTTAAATAAATTTTTACTGATATATATATTTTTATTCTTAGCACACTTATATTTCCCAACATATCCCTCCTCCCTCTCCTAAAGATAACTTTATGTTTGTTTTTTGTTTTTTTTTGCAGGGCAATGAGGGTTAAGTGACTTGCCCAAAGTCACATAGCTAGTAAGTGTCAAGTGTCTGAGGTCAGATTTGAACTCAGGACCTCCTGAATCCAGGGCCAGTGCTTTATCCACTGCACCACCTAGCTGCCCCAAGATAACTTTAAATGGCAACAAAGGTCAAATCAAAAGCATGTTACTAACATATGATATTTGACTGTATCCTTTCTTTTAACAAATGGATAGCTAATAATGGTTGGGGCAGCTAGGTGGTATAGTGGTTAGAGCACTGGTCTGGGAATCAGGAAGACTCATCTTCTTAAGTTCAAATTTGGCCTCAGATACTCAATGGTTGTGTGACCCTGGGCAAGTCACTTAACCTGTTTGCCTCAGTTGCCTCATCTGTAAAATGAGCTGGAGAAGGAAATAACAAACCGCTCCAGTATCTTTGCCAAGAAAACCCCAAATGGGGACATGAAGAGTTGGACACCACTGAAACGACTGAATAACAGCTATCAGTTAATGTCACTCTTTTAAATTGATTTACTTAACTGTTTTTAGGAATTGCATATTTTGGAGAATTGAGTTGGAAATAGACTAAAGATCTGTCATGATGTGTCAAAGCAAAATTCACCAATAAATTTTAAAAAACAAACACAGAACCTCTTGAGGACACTACTATCTCCATCTCCCTTGGGTTGCAGCTTCTAAAAGCAGAGGTAGCTAGCTCAGGCTTCTGGTTTTCTGTTTCTAGACTGATTCCAAACCCCATTGCCCTCCCTGCACTCGCCTTTTCCCCAGAATTGCCTGTATTGTCAAAAGGAAGAGCAAAACTTTTACTGGTGGCAAAGAATTGGAAAATGAGAGTATGTCCATGGCTGAACAAATTGTAATATATGTTTTTGGTTTTGTTTTTGGTTTGTGGGGTAGTGAGGGTTAAGTGACTTGTCCAGGGTCACACAGCTAGTAAGAGTCAAGTGTCTGAGGTCCTATTTGAACTCAGGTCCTCCTAAATCCAGGGCTGGTGCTTTATCCACTGCACCAGCTAGCTGCCCCCCCCCCCCAAATTGTGATATATGAATGTAATGGAATACTATTGTGCTATAAGAAAAGATGAGCAGGTGGATTTCAGAAAAACCTAGGACTTACATGAACTGATATAAAGTGAAGTTAGCAGAACCAGGAGAACATTGTACACAATAACAGCAACATTGTATAATGATTAGCTGTAATAGATAGCTATTCTCAGCAAGAAAATTCCAAAAGACTCATGATGGAAAATGCTCTCCACATCTAGAAAAAGAACTATGGAGTCTGAATGCAGATCAAAATATACTATTTTCACTTTTTTGTTGCTCTTTGTTTTTTTCTTTCTCGTGGTTTTCCCCTTTTGTTCTGATTCTTCTTTTACAACATGACTAATGTGAAATTATGTTTAACATGATTATACGGGCAGCTAGGTGCAGTGGTTAAAGCACTGGCCCTGGATTCAGGAGGACCTGAGTTCAAATCTGGACTCAGACACTTAACACTTACTAGCTGTATGAACCTGGGCAAGTCACTTAACCCTCATTGCTCATCAACAAAACAAAACAAAACCAACATGATTATACATGTATAACTTATATCAGATTGTTTGCTGTCTTAGGGGGGAGGGGAGGGAGGGAAGAAGAAAAATTTGGAACTCAAAATCTTACAAAAATGAATGTTGAAAAGTATCTTTACATGTAATTGGGGAAAAAATACTATTAAGTTAAAAAAAAAAGAGCAAGAATAGTTGAAACCTTGGGTCAGGAAAGGCACTTTAGTTGTGTAGGTGAACTTCTCCATGTCCCCATGCTACATATGTGTCTCTGAGGAGTTATCATGTCATGAGCTGCTGGAGTTAGGAAGGCACAGTAAATACCCAAGGGCTTGGCAATGGCGCTAACAGTGTCTGATAATGTCAGCAGCAGCTACGTTCTTAGCAACCTCTTCTCTTCTCCTCCAAGCTAGCTATTCATCCTCTCAGGTTTCCAGGAAAACCCTATGCATCTTGACCACTAAACTCACTTTTCTGCTACGTGCAATCCCTCAACATGCCCCCAAATGCCCCATAGCTTTATTTTCAGGAAGTGTTTTTAACAACAATAGATAACTAATTGATGCCTGGAAGGTAGAATATATCAAACAGTCTGCTATGGCTCCCTAGTAATATGTGCCAAGAAAAAACAAAAATGTTGTATTTTTTGCAGCTGTGTGATATCAAAGAATAAAGCAAAGGGAATAAAAATTTTATCATAGTTGGAACTCAGTTTAGATTTGTTTTGCATGACAAAAAGGTCTTTCATAGAAGGTCTTGATAATGATATTTATTTTCATGAAATAAATTGTTTTGAAGATAATTTTTGTTCCATCTTACATGAAAATTTAAATTATTGTTTTTAATATTATTTGTTGTGTTGACAGCACAAATAAATGAAAGAATGGAATGTTGTTCCTACCTTTACATTTCAAAGTACCCTGTTTTTTGAAATTTCAGGTAAAATAATGCTTGAAATTTATATAATAATCATTTTGTATTAGATATAGAAACCATGTCAAGTAGTAATTTTTTTTTTTTGGTGAGGCAATTGGGGTTAAGTGACTTGCCCAGGGTCACACAGCTAGTAAGTGTTAAGTGTCTGAGGTCAGATTTGAACTCAGGTACTCCTGACTCCAGGGCCGGTGCTCTATCCACTGTGCCACCTAGCTGCCCCCTCATATTTCATTTTTATCTTGATTTTTTGTGTCCAGGACAATTAGGGTCCTCGAAAGCTCAGCATCCCCAGGGGTGTGAGGCCTAGAGCAGGGGTCCCTGCTTGCCCAGGACTTAAGGCAGTACTACCTGCCTTTTCTCTCTTGACACAGTTTCTCTGGACTAAAGGAGCAGTGTCATGAAAGTAGACAGAAAAAAGACAGCTCACTCAGTAAGCAAACAAATCTTCCATGAAATCCATGGAATCGTGGTCACCCAGCAAAGCCTAGTGCCTGGTGTTGAGGGGAAGACAAAGTAGAATTGGTCCTTGCCCTCTTGCTGTATACCATTTAATTGGGAAAATAGGACAGAGCCATGAATGATTATAATCCAGAATATTCTTGTGATCAACATTACTTGTTACTTTTCTCTATTCTCCAGACTTCATCCACTCACTTATTTGACAAACATTTAGTAAGAACCTAGTATATGCAGAGCACTGTGCTGGACACTGGAGAAGATACATGGCCCTTGTTCACAAGGAGCTTACAGCCTAGTAGAGGGGATAAGACACAAACATGTCTAAGGGGAATGCAAATTTTACATATGGTAAATACATAAGAGTGAGAGAAGCCTAGAGTAGTGGATAGGAAGCTAGTCTCAGAATCAGGAAGAATCAGTAAGTCCCTTAGCGGCCCTAGATAATTCACTTGCCTTCTCAATGTCCCAGTCAATTCTCTAAGACTATAGGTTGAAGTGTAGTTGGAGATTTGGCATTGGCAAACAGAACCAGCGGTTAAAAAAAAAAAGTGCATCAGAGATATATAGGAAGTGCCATGAGATCAAAATGAGGGGAAAACTACTTCCAACTGGGAAATCAAAAAAGACTTCAAGGAAAATGTGATAGCTGAGCTTGGCCTGGAACTATGGGTAGGAAGTTAATATGGGCGGGGCGGGGTGGAGTGGGGGTAGAAGCATTGTTAAATTTTCAGTGTGAGCATTTACAGCTTGGAAACTGGAAAACACTACAAAATTGAGGCTTGATTTATTTTTTTGTTGATTGTCCAGACTTTAGAAAGTGATAGAGAAACATCAGTAGTACAGATTAAAGTTAAATGTGTGTCATGAGTCCATTTTCCCCCAAAGGGCTAGTTGTTAAACTTTTACCAGTTCACCAATACATCATCCCCATTTGTATGATAAAATGACTTTTGGTGCCCTTTGATGTCCACATTTGGGCGACTTGAAGTGCTTTCTCTGGGGTAGTGCCATCTGTTTTTTTCTACCACTGGACTAGTCTGATCACTGAGCCAGGTCTTAGGTACAGGAGTCTGAATAAGTAACAGACTTGGGAGGCAGCTAGGTGGCACAGTGGATAAAGCACCGGCCCTGGATTCAGGAGGACCCGAGTTCAAATCTGGCCTCAGACACTTGATACTAGCTGTGTGACCCTGGGCAAGTCACTTAACCCTCATTGCCTCACAAATAACAAAAACAAACAAATAAGTAACAGACTTGGCTGAGCTAGGTTGCTGAATCCCTGGAAGCTCTCCCTTGTTCCCTATGGAGGGTGGGCAGGCAACTGACCAATGCTGTTATCTGTCCCTGCAGGGAATGACCTCTTCCTGGTAGCTGTGCATGAGCTGGGCCATGCCTTGGGACTGGAACATTCTAATGACCCTAGTGCCATCATGGCCCCCTTTTACCAGTACATGGAGACACACAGCTTCAAGCTGCCCCAAGATGACCTGCAGGGAATCCAGAAGATCTACGGTTAGTAGAGGGAAGCTTGGGTGGAAAATATATGCCTACTATGTGAAGGGTGGTTATAAGGCCTTATTTATTCTACATGGTCCCAAGGTCAGAATTAGGAGCCATGGAGAGAAATTATAGAGACAGATTTCAGCTCAATATATGGAAAAATTTCCTAACAACCAAGAGCTGTCCCAAAATAGAATAAGCTGCCTTGGGAAGTAGTGAGTTCCCCACCATTTAAAGCAGGTCTTTAGGCAGAAGCTTTATGATTGATCCCTTGTTGTCAAGGGCATTCCTCTTCAGAGAGAGGTTGAATTGGATGCCTACTCTAAGTCAGGAGGGATCCTTTGGCTTCAGGGTGTGGAGTGGGAAACACAAATGGACCAGTTGATAACTGGTACATCCAGAAGAGAAATTGTTAATGCCCAAAGCTGGCTTGGGCTGAGTGGACTTTAAAGTAGAAAGAGCCCTGATCTAAGAGTCAAGAGACCTTAGTTCTGATCTTGCTGCTTATTAAGAATGTGACCAGCAGCAAGTCATGTCCTTTCTTTAAAAAAAAAAAAGTCTTAGTGATACTTTTTTATGTTGCTTGTTACTTTGTAACAACCACCATTCTAGAAGTAATAATTAAACAAAATTAACTAACACATTGGCCAAGCAAAACATGTGTCTAACAATGAGTGCCTCATTCCTCACCTATAGTCCCCCACCTCTCTGTCAAGAAGAGGGAGGTGCTTCATCATTAGTCCTCTGAAGTTATAGTTTATCAAAGTTCTGATGTCTTTTGATGATGGTTTCCTTTACATTTTTGTTACATTGTTTCTTTGTACATGTTTCCCTCTCAGGATTGTGGTGAGAATCAGATGACAGAATGGGTAGAAAGTTCTTTGAATTTTACCTCCACTGGGAGGCAAGGATTATTGTCCCCATTTCCCATAGGAGATAATGAATGCAACCAAAGAGGGAAAAGAACTTGCCCAAAGTTATGGACCTAACTTGTGGCAGACTCAAGACTAGAAGTTGGGCATCCTGGCTCCCATTTAAAGGATTGCTAGAATTTCCATTCATTTAAGAAGCATGTGTCTCAATTTCATTTTCTCTTCAGGTCCTCCTGCTGAGCCCCTGGAGCCCACCCGACCCCTCCCCACACTCCCTGCCCGCCGGATCCACTCCCCAGAAAGGAAGCATGAACGTCAGCCCAGGCCACCAAGGCCACCACTAGGAGACAGGCCGTCCACCCCAGGGACAAAACCCAACATCTGTGATGGCAACTTCAACACTGTGGCTCTCTTCCGGGGAGAGATGTTTGTGTTCAAGGTATGCCTAGATGGGGTTGCTAACCTATGCCCTTGATAGATCTCCAGCCAGGGAAGTAGTAAGGGGTTTTGGGCAGGGAAATCATCAGAGTCTTGGCCTTGGAGTCAGAACTAGTTCTCATGGTGGTTTTGCTGATAACTTGGTGGGTAAACTTTGTTGCTTTTTATAATAGTTTGTTTTATTTTTTTCCAATTGCATGTAAAGATAATTTTTTTTTAATTTTTTTTAGTGAGGCAATTGGGGTTAAGTGACTTGCCCAGGGTCACACAGCTAGTAAATGTTAAGTGTCTGAGGCCGGATTTGAACTCAGGTACTCCTGACTCCAGGGCCGGTGCTCTATCCACTGCGCCATCTAGCTGCCCCTAAGATAATTTTTAACATTTTCTTCTGTAAGATTTTGAGTTCCAAATTTTTCTCCCTCCCTCCCTTCCCTTCCCCTTCCCAAAGCTAGCAAGCAATCTGATATAGGTTATATATGTACAATCATGTTAAACATATTTCCACATCGGTCATGTTGTGAGAGAAGAATCAGAACAAAAGGAAAAAAAAAAACCACAAGAAAGAAGAAACAAAAAAACTCAACAACAAAAATGAAAATCGTATGCTTCAATCTGCATTCAGACTCTGTAGTTCTTTTTCTGGATGTGGAGAGCATTTTCCATCATGAGGTTTTTGGCATTGTCCTGGATCATTGTATTGCTGAGAAGAACTAAGTCTATCACAGTTGATCCTCACACAATGATCTTGATACTGTGTATGATGTTCTCTTGGTTCTGTTCATTTCACTCAGCATCAGTTCATGTAAGTCCTTCCAGGTTCCTCTGAAATCCGCCGGCACATCGTTTCTTACAGCACAATAGTATTCCATTACATTCATATACCACAAGTTGTTTAGTCATTCCCCAGTTCTTTCTCAGTGGGTAAGCTTTGACACAAGCCTTCCGTTCTCTGGACTGCAGCCTCCTCATCTTTAAAATGGGGGGAAGAGTTCTAGCCCTATTTTCCTCCTGGGAGGTGAAGCTCACTGCACAGATGTACCTTGTGGATTGTTGTTAGGACGGGGGTCCTCTGAGGCCATGAAGGCTTCCCTTGCCCATTCCAGGGAGCTTTTGGAGGTTGGGGAGCCAAGGGGCGGCTGGTGTGGGCTCCCTTCCCCAGAGTCCCCCTTTCTCCCCAGGACCGCTGGTTTTGGCGTCTGCGGAATAATCGGGTTCAGGAGGGCTATCCCATGCAGATCGAGCAGTTCTGGAAGGGGTTGCCAGCTCGCATCGATGCTGCCTACGAGAGGTCTGATGGACGATTTGTCTTCTTCAAAGGTATTTGGGTGTCTTCCTCATCAGCCTTACAGGAGTAGACCCTGACATTCTCGACTGGGAAGTCAAGTGGCATTTATAGAATGCCCCTTTGTGCCTAGTCCCATGCTCCATTATACCACTGCAGAGTTGACAATCTGGGAGAGACAGAGAAAGAGCAGACCTGCATCCTGCCCCCACAGAGTTCACATATATGGAGGGGCAACAAGACGTGGACACATTGGATCTCTTAGAGAACAAGAAAAGATATAATGAGATATATTCAAGTGCCAGTTTGCAGGAGTCAGAGAAAGTGCAAGTCCAAAGTAGTTAAGAGAGATCAACTTTATGGTTTTAAGAGGTGGGAGATGGGGGCAGCTAGGTGGCGCAGTGGATAAAGCACTGGCCCTGGATTCAGGAGGACCTGAGTTCAAATCCGGCCTCAGACACTTGACCCTTACTAGCTGTGTGACCCTGGGCAAGTCACTTAACCCCCATTGCCACGCCAAAAAAAAAAAAAAAAAAGGTGGGAGAGATTATAATCATCATAATAATATTTGATAATAATATAAAGTGATAGTAAAAATCTTTTTCAATGGATAGTGATAGTGACCAATTTTGTATAGTGCTTTAAAGTTCTACAAAGTGCTTTATATACAGTCTTATTTGATCATGAGCAAGACCCTGAAGTATGGGTAGGATTGGAGGAGGAGGAAAGGAGCAAGGAGAGGGAGGCACTCTAGGCGAGTCACAGCATGGGCAAAAGCATGGAGGCCAGAGGCAGCCTGGTGGCATATTCAGAGCACATGAAGGAGACCAATCTGAATGAAATGGGGGGTTTGAGTAAGAGGGAATGGGAGGCAAAGCTAGAAAAATAGGGTGGGACCAAATAATGGAGGGTCTAAAACGTCTGACTGAAAGCATTTGGACTTTATCAAATAAAGGCAATGGGGAGTCATTGAAAGTTTCTGAGAAAGGGAAGGACATGCTCAGATCTATGCAAAAGACTGTCAGTAGATGTAGGAAGGATGGGCAGAGGAAGCCAGTTAATAGTCCACTTGAGAAGTGATGAGGACAGGGCTGTAGGAGTGAAGAGGAGGTGACAAATCTGAAAGCAACAAAGAAGAAAAAAAACCCAAGGCTGGGTGGTGAGAGATTAGACAAAAGTATGCCAGACATACATTCAAGATTTTCCAAGACCATCTTAATTTCAAGAAATGAACTACCTCATGTACTATGGAAAGATCACTTGGAATCAGGAGATCTGGGTTTCAGTCTTAGCTCTACTACTTCCTGGTTTGCGCACCTTGGGAAAATCCCTTCTCTGAGTAGTTTTCTTCATCTCAAAAATGGATTTGTTGTAAGAAAAGCACCTTTTAATCCTTAAAATACTCTAGAATTAGGGGGCGGCTAGGTGGCGCAGTGGATAAAGCACCGGCCCTGGATTCAGGAGTACCTGAGTTCAAATCTGGCCTCAGATACTTGACACTTACTAGCTGTGTGACCCTGGGCAAGTCACTTAACCCCCATTGCCCTGCAAAAAAAAAACCCCAAAATACTCTAGAATTGTGAACTGTTTTCATGATTATTACTGCCAGTGAGACTTTGCCAAAGGAATATCCTTCAGCAGGCTTGCTTTTTTGGCTGAGAAAATGTATTCCCTGTAAACAAATTGGGTGAGAGAGAAGGCAGTCTGAGATGACCATGCAGTTGGAGGTTATATGACTGAGAGGTCACTGGTAATGTACCAGAAGCAAAAAGAGGGAGGTTGGGAAGCACAGGGTCAGTTTGAGGGGAAAGTGATGAGTTCAGTTTTAGATGCATTCACTGAGTTCAAGGGGCTGGTGGGGACACCCAGGCAGAGATATGGAATTAGAGCTTTGAGAGAGAGGAGACAGGGCTGAAGACAGGTCTATGGGTCATGAATAGAGGTGATAGGTGAATGACTTGACATAGGGAATCTTTGTAGGGAGAGAGGAGCCGAGGAAGGACTACAGGTAAGTCTGAGGAAAGGCCCAGGGTTTTGTTGGATTAATCAATGTGACAAATTAATTAATGTTTGAAGGTGAGCCAATGGAAGAGCAGTCCCAAGTAGTACATCATGATTTTCCAGTTATTTGTCTCTATCCCCTTGCTCTGTAAGGGCAGACTTCTTTCACATCGCTTGTTTTGCTCTTTGTTTTTGGGTTGTTGTTGTTGGTGGTGGTGGTTTTTTGCCAGGCAATGAGGGTTAAGTGACTTGCCCAGGGTCACACAGCTAGTAGTGTCAAGTGTCTGAGGCTGGATTTGAACTCAGGTCCTACTGAATCTAGGGCCAGTGCTTTATCCTTGGCGCCACCTAGCTGCCCCCACTTGTTTTGCTCTTACCTCCAGCGCCCAAAATAGGACTCTGTTCCTAGGCGGAAGGAGGTTCATAGGGAGTCACTGACTTCCTGGGCTCCAAGGCCCTTAGGGATTGGATTACTCAAGGCTGGGGAATAAAAGAGGCCCAAGGATTCTTCATAACTAGAGTCAGAACTTTGGGAGGAAGTCAGTCTTAGAGATCTAGTCTCTGACACCCAGTTCCTCCATTTACAGGTGACAAATACTGGGTCTTCAAAGAGGTGACTGCGGAGCCTGGATACCCTCACAGCCTGGGAGAGCTGGGTACCTGCCTGCCCCGCGAGGGCATAGACACGGCCCTGCGATGGGAACCTGTGGGCAAGACCTATTTTTTCAAAGGGGAGTGGTACTGGCGCTACAATGAAGAGAGGCGGGCAACTGACCCTGGATACCCCAAACCTATCACTGTGTGGAAGGGCATCCCCCAATCTCCCCAGGGGGCTTTCATCAGCAAAGAAGGCTGTAAGTGTCCTTACTTGGGTTTGCAATGATGTTCAGGGCTTCTCCTCGACCAAACCCTGGGTGGGGTTACAAGGATAGGGGTGATGGGAGAAAAGTACACTGTCCCTGCCCTGGGAAGCTTAGTGTGACCCAGGAAACAGGAAACCATTACCCAGGTTCACTGCTTTGCTTCTTGGAAAGCTCATACGGTTCACAACCAGAAGAAACTTTAGAAGTTATTTATTTCAACCCACTCATTTTATAGAGAAAGAAACTAGAGAAGATGGGACTTGATGAAGGTTAGATAGGCAGCGCCTCCTCTGAACATCTGAGACTCCCATCTTTGCCCTTCTAAGCCTATCCTCCAAGGCCCAGCTCACGTATTATCACCTCTGGGAGGACGTCCTTGACCACCTGCCCTGGCTCCTGAGCCTATTATAGTCGTCCCCTTCTCTGAGCTCCCACAAATGCAGACCATAGTGCTCTCTTCTACCCGTTCTAGCACCTGGTCAGTCAGTTAGCTTTGGTGAAGTCATTTGGGAAAGACTGAGACCACTGAAGGGGATCAAGCTGGGTCATGCCCTCAGTGAACTTGATAGGAATCGAGGGAGTAGGGGAGTGAGTCCTGTTGAGGGAGCTCTGGAGAATCTGCCTTCTGCTTCCATAAAGAAGAGTTGCCTGAGAATCATGGGACCCGGATTCTAGTCCAGGGTTGGCCATCTACACATGTACAGATGTGTCACTCTGAGCAGCTCCCTTTTTCTCTCTAGACCTTATCTTCCTCATATGAACAAATAAGAGCTGGGTACTCGAAGGCCTCTGAGCTCCCTTCTGGCTGCTAATGTTCTCAGCTTCTGCTCTGCCATAACCCCCCACCCCCACCCCTGCCTAGAGCACAATTCTAAAGTCCACCTCGGGGTGACTGGAGGCTCTTGGGATCCATGGAAAGGAAGAAATTGAGGGGAGGGGGCAGCACCCAAACGTTTAGGAGAGGCTGAGCCCTTAAAACAAATTTTCCCAACTGAGGCCACTGACCTTGGACTGAGAACTATGACCATGGAGTAAAGGGTAACCTTCAGTCTTGGGCAATGACCCCAAGGTCAGAGAAGTGACATCAGAGTTTAAGTGACCCCAGGCTGAGGGAGGAGGTGAATGAACACTGAGGAAGATGACTCCAGAGTTAAGAGTAACCTTAGGAGGGGCAGCTAGGTGGCGCAGTGGATAGAGCACCGGCCCTGGAGTCAG
The DNA here is from genome assembly GCF_019393635.1 of Dromiciops gliroides. Classification (NCBI taxonomy): domain Eukaryota; kingdom Metazoa; phylum Chordata; class Mammalia; order Microbiotheria; family Microbiotheriidae; genus Dromiciops; species Dromiciops gliroides. Next base: position 360,810,102 of record NC_057862.1, read on the forward strand.
GAGTACCTGAGTTCAAATCTGGCCTCAGACACTTAACACTTACTAGCTGTGTGACCCTGGGCAAGTCACTTAACCCCAATTGCCTCACTAAAAAAAAAAAAAAAAGAGTAACCTTAGGCTTAAGATCAGTGACTTCTAGAATTGAGGGTGACCCGAGGGAGCCTAAGGGAAGAAGATGAAAAGACAATGACTCTGGAGATAAAGGGGACCTTAATCTGGCAGGGGATGACTCTTAAATTGAGGGTGACTCTGAGCTAAAGACAGTAACCCTAGAGTTAAGGATGACTCAAAAGTTGGAGGCTGAGATGAAGAAAAGGACCTTGGAATTGAGGGTAACTTCAGGTTGAGAACACTGACCTCTGAATTCAGAGTGATCTCAGGCTGAGGGAGGTTTACCCCGGGCAGAAGGGAGTGATTCCAAAGTTAAGGGTGAAATGTGGGCCAGTGGCGGGGACCACAGAACAGGGGATGATCCCACACTAAAACCAGTCATTCTGATCCTGTCTCTGTCTTCTCAGATTACACCTATTTTTACAAGGGCCGGGACTACTGGAAGTTTGATAACCAAAAGCTGAGTGTGGAACCCGGTTACCCCCGCTCCATCCTGCGGGACTGGATGGGCTGTAATCAGAAGGAAGTGGAGAGGAGGAAGGAGCGGCGCAGGCCCCAGGATGACGTGGACATCATGGTTACCATAGATGATGTGCCTGGTACAGTGAATGCCGTGGCCGTCATCATCCCCTGTACCCTGTCTCTCTGCATCCTTGTCCTTGTCTACACCATCTTCCAGTTTAAGAACAAAGGGGCACAACAGCAGGTTACCTACTACAAACGGCCTGTCCAGGAGTGGGTATGACCAGCACGTCCTTGCCCCGCCAGCCGGGGCATCCTTGCCAGGGCCTGAGAAAGGGCAGGGACCTCACTCCCAGGACCCAGAGGAACAGGGGGTGGCCACAAGGGCTCGGGCCAAGAGCCACAAGAAATGGGTTTACAACTCCAGCCTAAAGCTCAGCCCTTGGAATCCACCTGGTGAGACAGGAGTGGGAGAAATCAGCCAGAGCTGATCCCCAAGTACCTATTGCCACTCGGACCCAAAGCTTCCCTTCTAAAACGCCTTTGATCCAAAGGGAAAGGCAAAAGATAAGCTTTGCTGAGGAGAGCTTTGTCGGGGGAGGAGGTCTCTGTTCCTGCTGCCTCATAGCTGGCCCTCATTCCCAGAAGATGGAACCCCAATTATTAGGGGCCTCTCCTGGGATTCCCAAAGGCTCTCTGAGCACAGTTCACCTGGGAGAAACCAGCATTTGCTCCCTGACAGCTGCCTGGGCCTGTCATTCCTCTTCTGAGGGACCTGACTCCAGGTGTCCCTGGGTATGGCAGGGCCCCATGATTTTAGGGTGAGGATTATGGCCTGGGGCAGGATCAGCTGCCACCTCCTTTCTGCTCCAAACCTGGGCACTGTCTGGCTACCGACTCCCAACACCTGCTGGTCAGATGTTTGTAACTGATCATGGATCACGGAGCCTGTGTGGCTATGGAGGCAGTCTGCGGGCAAGGAAGGTTGTTTTTGTGACCACCCCCCAGCTCCAAGCAGCTTCCTCAGAAAATGTAAGTTTCCCCTGAGCCAGTGAGAGGCAGGAGCCTCTTGTGCTCAGGGGAAGCCTGTGGTCCAGCCTCATCTCTGCCGGACATTGCTCTCATGTCATGAATATTTAAATGTCCCGTTACTACTGTTTTAATCCCCATTTGTCAGAAGTGATTCCCTGAGGACTCGGGAAGCTGTCTGCTCATCTCACTCCAGTGTACACCAGTATAAGAGCCTCTACCCCACAGCATCGAGGCCAGGACCCCACTAAGATGGGGGAAGCCAGGTAGTGTCTTGGTGGTGCTAGGAGAATAGGGATGGATCCAGAGTAAGGGGATGAGATTCTTTGGGGTCCCAGGAATCTTTGGATAACAACCACTGGAGCCCCTTGGGGCTCCAGCCACAAGGAAAGGGAGCTAGATTGGTAGCCCCAATTCACTCCTTGCTAAGAACCTTTGGCCATGGGAGAGACATTGAAGGCCAAGGGCCAGGAAGGTACCTGGCCTTGGATGGTTGGAGGGAGGTCAGATCCCCAAGGAATGTGAATGCCCCAGAATTTAGAGATTTTCTGAACTCCCAGCCCCAGCCCCACTGCCGATCCCTTTCCACTTTTCTTTCCAGTTCCTTCCTGTGTGGTCCCTATCACTATCCCAGGCCCCAACCCCATCCACTTCTTACCTCCTTTCCATTTCCCATTGCCAAAAGAGGCAACTGGTATTGCAGTAGAAAGAGCATTGTCAAGAGAGCCTGGGTTTGAATCCTGCCTCTGCTACTTTCTCAGTGTGACTTAGGTAAGGTCACTTCTCATCTTGGTCTCGTTTCCTCATCTGTAAAATGAGAGGGTTGGGGGCAGCTAGGTGGCGCAGTGGATAGAGCACCAGCCCTGGAGTCAGGAGGACCTGAGTTCAAATCCGGCCTCAGACACTTGACACTCACTAGCTGTGTGACCCTGGGCAAGTCACTTAACCCCAACTGCCTCACCAAAAAAAAAAAAATGAGAGGGTTGGTCATGATGACCTCTAAAGTCCCTTCCAGCTCTACATCTATGAGTCTGTGATCCTCCTCCCACTCCCATCTTGATGCCCACCCCCTCTGTGCTCCTTACCCTATGCAGGCACCCCTTCTGTTCTTGGCCCAGGGCCATGCCTAGAGTTGTGGGAGAAAGGAGCACATAGAGCTACTGCACTGCCACTCCCCAGCTATTCCAGTGATTCCTCTACTGCAGGACCCTTGTCCCCTCAATGATTCTCCTTTTGAAGAGCCCTGCCCCACTCCCTGCCCAGCCATCCCCAAGGGACTGACTGCCTGAAATGAAACTCCAGGCTTCACTGAGGCTAGTCAGGATAGGTCTAAGGTGGACAGAGGTCCGTTATTAAGCAGAGAGACCTGAGGGACTTGCAGCTTCCTGTCTGCCCTCAAGACACATTCTGTGCCTGTGCCCATTTTCTTTTTGCTTTCTTTTCCTCTCACAATGGGCATGCTGTACCTTGAATGCCTCTGCTTTCAGGCCAGAAAGCCCAGTTTGGGATGAGCCAGCCCCTGAAAAGCTGGATTTGTAGAACAGATAGACTTGTAGACAAGTATTTACTTTAAAAAGGGAGTTCCCTAGGATTGCAACATCTCCTAGTGCATTTAAAATGAGATTTTGGGCCATTTAAGTTACATACAACTTTTCCAGCCACGAAGGGATTGTGGCTCATAGAGCTGAAAGGGATCTCAGAGATTGTGTTCAATTTGGGGTTCAGAGAAGGGTCACATGGTGAAGTAGGGCAGATCCAAATGTCCAGTGCAAAATATGAGGCTTTCTACTTTCCAGGTAGTTCGTATAGTTGGTCTCAGTGATCTCTCGGCCTGCTCATTCATACCTCTTCTTTGGATCTATCCACTTTTCCTGGACTGAACACCCTCTCCCCTAATCCCCATTGTGGTCTCTCCAGCGTCCTTCATTGATAGATATGAAATTTGGGCTCCTCAGACAGCCGGGATTGGGTCTCTTCCAGGGCAATGAGGGTTTTTTCTCTGCATTACACCAAGCACCAAGGCTATGTAATCTGTGAATTTAGCCTACCTTGAACCAAGCCAACACAAAACCCTGGGGGTCTTCCTTGTTTCTACTTCTGCTACAGACATACCCAGAGCCATAACTTGGTATCCTGACACATGGGACAGATTTCATTAAGAAAGGAGGAGTGCCATAGGTTGGTCCCAGGATAAACACTCTGACTTCTTGTACAGGGCTGCTTTGGGAAAAGGCAGCCTATTCCCTCTCCAGACCTCTACTGGCCCATGACCCATGATTCCCATCACAAGGGTACAGGTCAGTGGATCACTTTAAGGTATAGGCATGGAGATTTACTGACTAGTGCAAGGAGGAAATGTTATTCCCTTTTCCTCCCCTCCCGTCCTATCCCCTCTCCACATCAATGTATTGACACAAAGCCATGTCTGCCCTAGGTATTGATCTCTGGAGATTCAGAACCCTAGAGAGACTAGGGCTGCCTTCCCCATATGTCCACATCTCCAATGTGAAATTCTTGTAAAAGTTTGCTTGGGGATGAGGATAGGACCAAAGCAGGTATTACTGGTTCTTCATTCCTTAACTACCATCTATTAGTTGGGAGACTCCTTTCTTAGTGGCCCGAAGACTCAGGCTTGTTTTATTCAGCACTTTTGTGCCCAACTTGAACAAAAGTATGGCTAACTAATACCTATCAAAGCTATGTTGACACAGAGGCAGGAAAAATAGCTAACACTGAATGAAAGGATCTGGAAAAATCCTGGCAGGCTAGAAAGACAGGTGATGAAACCTACAATGATGAAATCGAACGGCAAATGCAAAATCCTCCGCTTGGTTAAATTTTTTTCTGTACGAGTATAGAAAGGGGGTGAGTTATGGCTAAACTAGTTTGCACAAATATCTGGGGGACAGCTAAATGGTGCCCTGGGATAAAACACCTGCCCTGGATTCAGGAGTACCTGAGTTCAAATCTGGCCTCAGATACTTAACATTTACTAGCTGTGTGCCCCTGGGCAAGTCACTTAACCCCAATTGCCTCACCAAAACCAAAAAGCCAAAAAAAATATCTGGGGGTTTTATTGAATTGCAAACTCAAGGAGTTAGTAGCATGTCCATTATAACCTAAAAAATTAATTGTATCCCAGACTGCATTTAGAAAAGCCTATCATTCCAAACAATTGCATTGATGGTCCCATTGGTTAGATCATATTTGGGGCAGTGTGTGGTATTCTGAACTCCATATTTTAGGAAAAATATTGAGAAGCTGGAGAGTTGCAAATGGAGGACAGCCAAGAAGATGAAAGGACTGGAGGTCATTCTAAAGGTGTTGAGCCTGGAACAGAGATCATTTGCTTTCAAGAAGTCTTGTGGGAGAGGGTTTGTTCCACCTGGCTCTATAGAGCAGAGCTGAAAGTCCTGTATGTTACAAGAACATCAGTTTCAGTTCAGTCTAAAACTTTCTAAGTCTCAGCTGCCCAAATATTGGGATGACCCACCTTGATAGGGAGTGTATTTCTTGTTACAAGGAATGTTCAAGCAAAGGCTGGGTGACTGCTTGTCAGGGATGCCACAGAGGAGGTTCCTGGGTTAAACAGGATAGGTTAGATGCTCTTTCAAATCTCTTCCAGCCTTAGGTTTCTACACCAAGTCAACGATTTGCTAAATTTATAGTTTTTTATGAAGGGATCACTCAGAAGCCTCGTAGGCTGGGAGGTGGAGACAGGACACAGGAGTCTTCTGGGGCCCTGCCAGGCCAACTAAGTCCACTGGGCTGTTTACTCTGTTTCCCTCCTGTGTTTGTGGATCTTCTTCCTTTTGTGGTCACATCTTAAACTTTTTGGAGACTTGTTTATGATGGTAGGGGAAGATGATTTCCCACTGGTGCCCTAGGTTGAGTCCTGGCCTCTGGCCTGGCTTGGGCATTCTCCCAAATGAACTTCCCAATTCATCAGTACTCTCCTCTTGTGCTCATCCTCAATTCTTGCCAAGGGCCGGCTCCCTGGGGTGGGGAGCATCTGGCATCAGAGACATAATCTTTGTGTCGATAACAGTATTTTATACTTTTCAAGGCACTTTATTAGGTGACATCTATCAGTCTATTTGAGACTCACAAAGGCCCTGTTAAGCTGGCTGGGCAAATAACATTACCCTCTTTTGACAGAGGAGATAATGAAGCCCAGAAAGAGGATACACCTTGGCAGGGTCATACAAGTTAGTGGTGGACTATCGTGCTCTTTCTGTCACACCATGCCCCGAATCTTGATGGCTGCTGGGCAAGGCCTGGCTCAGAGGGGGCCTTGGCTACCTTCCACCACTTCTGACCAATAGCAATTTGGAGAATGAAGCCACACCACTGTGCCCCCTCCTCACAACTTATCCCTGCCTGGGTCCTCGTCACTACTCCCTTCTAAGATCATGGCCCATACTTTGTGAGGGCCTCGAGCAGTCCAGCTCAGCCTCTCCTCCATTCATCTCATCTTGGTTCCTCCTGGTTCATCTTCTCTCCTTTCCCTCTCTGATGCCGGGAACCACACTAGGGTCCTGGGTCTCTGCTCTGACCTCCTGAAAACCCTTAATCCTGTGTGGTCCCCTCTGGGATCCTCCTGAGCCCCAAAGATACTGGGGTATAGCTGAGGAAGGGAACAGAGGACGAAGCCCTGGTGGCAGAAGGAGGGGCAGGCCTCACTGGAGTGGAGGGCAGAGTTTGAGTTGGCCCCTTTACTGACCCACTTGCCTTCCCTCCATCCCCCACACCACCACCATAGTCTGTGTGTCTCCCCATCCTGGCCAAGGCTGAGGCCTCCAATACTGGTGCCCTAGAGTCTGGGCTCCCATCACCCTGGACGGCATCGCAGCATTTCAGTGTCCGTCACATTTTAAAACTGATCAGCCTTTGTATAATGTTTTTTAAACCATTTCTAAATAAAATGAAAATATACAGATTGTCATTTCTCTGGAGAGGAGGGCCAAGTGGTACAATATCCTTAGGAGAGTAATGCAGATGGGGAGAAACTGAGGGGCCTGCGTGTTGGAAGCAGTGCTTCTGGAGGGAGTCCTGGTGGTATTTAGGTGTGTGAGGACCCATGTTAAATGGGATGGGGAGGAAGAAGGCTGTAAACAGTGGCTTCTAAGGACTCCAGTCCATGACCATCTGTGATGACCTGGAGAGTTGTTTCTCTGCCTCTTTGAGGGGAGGAGAAAGAAGGGGAGCAGGGGCTGAGGGAGAGGGAAGTGGAAAAAGCACTAATCCGATAAGGCAGAGAGGGGCCTCCACACCTTTGTGGGTTTTTTGTTTTGTTTTTTGGGGGGGGGTGGTCTAGAAAGAGAGGAGGTCGGCCACCTCGAGAGGACTACAAATTTCCAGGGACGAAAGGGCTCCGGGGGTTAAAGTGCGGGCAGGGAGGAGATAGCAGGAATATCGGACTGGGAGGCAGGGCAGGGGCCAAGGGAGCAGAGAAAAGGGGTGGCGGGATGACCTCCTCCCCCCAGACCACGATGTGATGACAGGCAGAGAAAGTGCGGGAGCCGGCGGAGGCGGGGAAGGGTATTGAGGCTGTTCGGCGGGTGGCGTCCATGGCGGGGGCCGCCCATGGCGGGGGCCGCAGCGGCCTCCCCCTCACTCCGGGGCTCCGCATCCAGAGGCAGGCGGGGTCCTGGCCCGCGGGTCCCGACGCTGCTCGGGAATCCCGCTAGTACCAGGAGGTGCAGACGATGAGGAAGCGAACGTCGTCCAGGGGTCCCCACGCGGCAGGGTCGGGGCGTGGCCGGGGGGCTCCGTCGCTGCCCCCGGGGGCCACTGGCTCAGGCTGTTCTGGGGCCGCTGGCTCGGGCTGACCTCTGCCTTCGCCGCCACCGCCTCCGCTCACCTGCGCTCCCATGGGCTGCAGGGAAGTAAGGGGCAGCTCAGGGCGGGGACAGCACCCCCGCCCCCCACCCCAAACGCTCCCACTCGCCCCGCCTCACCCCGCCAGGAGGGGCTCGCCCCTCTTTCTCCCGCCCCGCCCCCTCCTCCCACCTTCAGCCGAAGTGATTCAGCCAGGAGTACTGGATCGCCGAGCTTCCGCTAACTGCGCCTGCGTGCTAAGGCTCCAAGGAGTCCAAGTCATTACATCAGAACGCATCCCTCGCAGCCAATCGTTAACGAGAATCAGCAGACCGCGCCCCTATCAAATGGTAGGGCAGGGCCATACGGCTCACCTTGCTCCGCCTTGTGCGGGATAGGGATAGGATCAGAGATAGAGTCCCCACGCTACCGTCAAAGGGTTTTCATCGCATTCACTCACGCTTGGACACCCCTCCCCACCCCACAGTGGCATCTGTCTTCCTATCTCCGGGAAAGGATCAACAGCCCAGCTCATTCCTCGGTGTTCTTTTCTGTTCCTGCACAGCCCTCCCTTTCTCCCCAAGGAATGGCCGAGGCGAGGCTCCCGATCTGCCGCACAGCCCACAAAGCCTTGCTTGTTGTATACAGCTCGCATGCCTTTGGGGTCTAGTTTAAGATAAGGTGGGAGCAAAGAACCACAGGAGATTCACTACCGAAACTCTCCCGGTAGGGAGAGGGGGTTAGACTAACAGCGGAAATGCCTCTAGAAACCAACGCGTCTACCTTTTTTACATGAGTAAACGGAGGGAAGGTAACAGACACATCTGAGTTCATGAAGTGACCACACTGGGACTAAAACTCTTAAACTCCCTACGGCTCTTTCCCATCACATCCAGCTATCTTTCCACAAAAGCAAGAGAGGGGGTAAATTGTCCGGGAGGTGAGGCAGGGAACCATAGAGTATCGCAAGACAAGTGAGAAAATGTCATTGGCTCTAGCCCAGTCTTTACCAAAGCAAGGAGGTTAGAAATTTTAATGAAGTTAGTCGAAGTAGACCAAAATCAAAATTGGTAAGGATGTCCTAGCACGAGAATCAAACTCGGGAATTGCAGGGAAGGGCTCTTCTCACAGTGGCGGTAATAAACGAAGTAAATGGAGGTGGGGTGTTGGGTTCTGGGTCAAGGGATAGAGGTCGCTGCATAAGTCAGCTTTGTGGAGTCCTGACTTGGAACTAGAAAGCCCACCCTGCAAAAACATGTCAACCCCTTAGAGTCCCCACCACTTCCCACTGCAACCACTCTAATTCAGACTCTTTGCCTAAATTATCTTCCAATCCACCTGAGCTGCCAAAGCCATCTTCTAAAGCACTATTCTGATCATGCAGTTGCTCCATTCAAAAACGTTCAGGAGTAGCTGCCCAATGCCCACTAAATGAGCAATGCATGAACCCGAATTTCTGGCATTCAAGGCCTACCCCAACGTGACTCCAACCTCCCATTTCCAGAAGTCCATTTTCCCTTTGTCAAATTCCTTCAAAACTAGCCTCAGGTACCAATAATTTTCCTAAACCACAGACAAATGTCACTGGGGAAAGGGGAAGAGAGGCAAAACTTGTGGTTCCCCATCACTTCTAGGATCAAAGAGAAACTGCTGTTCACCATTTAAAGCTCTTCACAACATGGCCCTTTTCTATCTTTTTTTTTTTTTTTTTGCAGGCAATGGGGGTAAAGTGACTTGCCCATGGTCACACAGCTAGTAAGTGTCAAGTGTCTGAGGCCGGACTTGAACTCAGGTACTCCTGAATCCAGGGCCGGTGCTTAACCACTGCACCATCTAGCTGCCCCCCCTTTTCTATCTTTTAAATCTTCTTTAATATACTACTCTAGGAATTTTATAATGCAGATACAACCTATCTGCTGTTCTTCACAGACTTCATCCCATCTCCAAGTATTGGTGCTGGGTATCTTAAATGCCTAAAATACTCTCCACTCTTCATCTGAGCCTCTACACTTCCCCAGATTCCCTCAAGACTCATTCAAATCCCCATCTAATTTTCAGGTGGCCTTTCCTGGTCCCACCAACTATACTAGTATTTTCCTTCTGAGATTACCCTCCATTTACACTGTACATATGTTATATGTCTGTAGTTATTTGAATGTTGTCTTTCCCATTAGAACACAAGATACTTGGAGGCAAGGATAGTATTTTTATCTTTCCCTGTATATATGTCCAGTGCTTAACAGTGCCTGGCACATAACAGGTGCTTAATAAAAAAATGATTATTGACTGATTGGTCTACACTATTACCCGAAGTTCTTATCCTGGACTTAGCTCAAGCCACTGTCTGGAGTGGGCTCTCCAAGTTCTCTCCATCTGCTAATGTTTCTTCCATTAAGGCCCAATCCAAATGCTTTCTTGAGACTAACAGGTGAAAACTTTTTTTCATCAAATTTCTCCAAGCACTTCCTGGATCTCTTGTTTGCATCAGTTACTGAGTATCTGCAAAGTCTCCAAGTCCCTTGAAAGCAGGGTCAAGAAGAAAGGGTCTTTCCTAGGAACTACCCTTCTTCCCCAGGGCAAGAGTCCCTTTAAAAAATTTTAGGCAGCCAGGATGAGTATAGACAAGGGGCTCGTGTGCCTTTTAATGATAGAAGGACAGTGGAGGTCAAAGAGCCAAGGTGAACTCATTTAAGGGCCTTTTCCCCCCTTCCCCCCAAACAGTAAAAATGAAGTTATAGGAGATCAGTCTTGGAAGCTTTGATGTACTCCCACCAGCCATGGTCCAGGCCCCAAATCACAGATGCTAAGACTCTCTCTGCAGGGCCTTACACCATCCATATTGGAGCTTATTCAAGAGGCCAAGCAGCAGGCGCGATAGGTAATCAATCACTCAGGTTAAACTGGTGGAAAAAAAAGAATAGAGAGAAAAGGTCCATTACCCAACTGCTCTTCAGCCAACACCAAAACCCCTTCCCCATACACTTCAGGAGGGGGTTGTTATTTGGTAAAGAACAGGGATCCCTTCTTAGAATAACATTTTTTGAAGAAAATGCTAAATTTCAATTAAAGGGCAGTAAAAATAAAGATGTTTTCTTCCCCATCCAAATTCAAGGATACCCTGAAATCTACCCGTGGACCTCAGGTTAAGAATTCCTGCTCTCCAGAGACCCTTGGCCCTTCTGTAAAAGTACCTTTAAATATCCTTCCCTCATCTGGAGCACAAGGGAATTCTATCTAGAAAGGGCCTATAAATGAACAGTGTTCTAGTTTTTTGGCCATTTGCTAAATGCTTGCAAAGCTAGGCTGTACCAGCCCCTGGCTGTTCATGTCTGGGAACCTAGAGTTGAACTATCAATACAGGTAAGTTCTCTATTATAGAAGAGGTGCTTTCTTTGGTTTAACACATATCAATTGGTAAAACCCTTCAAGGATAGAGGATTCAGTGGGCCACAGCAGTCACTAACCTGTCAATGAGGGAATCCCTCATGCTGGTGGCAATGGTGCTGGGTTGGGCTTCATTAAGCTTGAAGACACTCTCTACCACTGACAGCTCTGTGCTAGTTGTGTCCAGCCCACAGAAGGCGCACCAGTCGTTGACCACCATCCCAGCTGCAATCACCTCACTTCCCCGGTTCACAGTACCAGCCTGCCAGAGAATCCAATGAGAACCGTAATGTCTCCCTCTTCAAAGTTTTCGCATGTGGATAGAGATTCTTCAATCCTGGGGATTCTAAGAGGCTGTTCTTGATCCTGAACAACATCAATACTATGACTCTTCAGAGCTGTCCTTTCATTCCTCACCTGGCATTTCTCATGAACTCAAGGTTATAGAGATTCTTGTTCTTGGTAGATGACTATCCCCAGACTTACCTACATCTTCACTTATATATACACCATAGCTCAGATTTGGTAAAATATTACCCCATGCTTTTTTTTTTTTTTTTAATAACCATTAGGGCAGCTAGGTGGCGCAGTGGATAGAGCACCGGCCCTGGAGTCAGTAGTACCTGAGTTCAAATCCGGCCTCAGACACTTAACACTTAGTAGCTATGTGACCCTGGGCAAGTCACTTAACCCCAATTGCCTCACTAAAAAATAAAATAAAATAACCATTAATACAAAATCATGGAAATCATTAAAAAGTGATCAATGACAAAGTCCAGAGCTTGAAGTTCTGAGAGATTTCTTCTTCCTAGGGTGATGGAGGGAATGCGCCATGCAGTAGCCTCCATGCCTACTTCGTATGCTCACAGCTGCTCTTGTCCCTAGCCAAGCATAAAAAAGCAGCCAAGCCTAAGATGACTAGTGCACCACTTGGTAAAAGGCACGTATTGGCTTGCTTTGCTTTTATAAGATGGGGTGGGAGGCTCTAAAGAGCTCTGCCCCATCAGAATATAGGGTGGTGACTCAACTCTGAGGCACCAGGATTAGTTAGCCCTGGCTAGAACTGCAGAAATTGGAACAAGCTGGGCCTAAGGGCAGAGGGAAAGGTACTCACCACCAGTGGAACCTGGAGAAGAGAGGACAATTCATCTTGATCCTCAATGGAAGTCTTTGGGTGCACTAGCCCTCCCTGATTGCTGAAAACACAGTAGCTTCCTACCAGCACCTGGTCAGCCACTGTCTGTCTGAAGACTTCAACCTTGAGTACATCAGCTAGAATTTCTTCTGTCTCCTGTGAGTGCAGACACACAATTCAGAAGTATGAAGAAATAACAGGCCTCCATTATCTTCATTTATCAGGATCCATATTCCCACCCAAGGAAGAAAGGAAGATTTGAATGTATCTACAGTCAATAGTGAGAAATAGAGATGAAGGGCAGAAGGGACCAATTCACTTTTCTGGGGCCCCAATATGGCTCTAGGTCAGGAATCCTCAATAGGTATCAAAGGTGCCTGGGGTTGATCACCACAGTCCCTTTCTCCACAGCTGCAAGCTAGAACATTCACAAGATCATAGATTTGGAGTTGGAAAGGCTTCAAGAGGTCACTGAGTCCAACCCCCTAATCTTATGGATGAGGAACTGAAGCCTGGAGAGGAATTTTCCAAGTTCACATTGGTAGTAACAGAACTGAGATTTGAACCTAAGTTCTCTGACTGAAAAACTCTCTACTGTGCTAGTGCCTATTCTTCAAAATAGTTGTTAAAGAAGGGTTAAGCATCCCCCACTTCCAAAAGCCCTGTTTTGGAATTAGATTGTGGCTTTTCTCCAATTCAAGTCATATGCAACTTTTGGGATGCTTCCCCAACTGATTGCAAAGCCTAAACCAGCTCAATGTTCTTTGTTCTTTAGTCCCTCTCTGTTCCTAGTCAGTCGCCCTATCTAGACGAGAAGTTTCTAGGAGACAAGGACCACATCCATCTAATCTGTTTCACCACAGCCCTGCACAGGGCTCAGACTCAGTGAATTAAACTTAGATGAGAAAACTGCATATGGTTCAATCTTATTTTACAAAGACTCCATACATTACTTTATCCATATTGATGACTGTTTTCAGCATCCAAATACCCCCAAGAGAGACTTTCCTAGAAGAGACTAACTAGGGGGTAAGATAATATTGTGTCTGTGTTCCTCCTCACCCTGTCCAGGTCGGGGTGAACAAGAGCTACATAGTCATTACAGGTGGTAACATTGCCCAGTGCTGAGAGTCGCTCCTCCACCCGACGGATCTGTACTGAGTCTGGGAGACTGTTGCGGATGTGCTGCAGCTCCTGGTCTGTAGTATTGTTGGGTACCAGAAGGCCATGTCGATTTCCTGGTGAGATCCAGAATGAAACACCAATTGAGCCAGGGAGAAAGGAGGCACAGAAGCAGCACCTCCTGACTTCTTTCTGCTGGTCCTTCATAAAGGCACATGCTATCTCTTGACCTGGCGCCACAGGCCCCATGCCCTCCCTCTTTTCCCTCTTCAATACAGAAGATGAGTGTACCATCTTAACACCCAGCACAGGGATCTGAACAGAGGAAGCAATTCTTTTTAAATTAATTCAAACAATGAAGACCTGCTTCTGTAGCCACCTGGGTGCCAGATGTCTTGACAAGAAATCAAAACGGGCACTGTCCTGACAGCTGTGTTAATGATGAACTTATTTCATTCCAAGGCCAAATGACAGATTCCTACCCACTTCAGGCTCAAGGGAAGGTGGTGTGTAAAGCTAGGCTACAATATACTCAAATATAATCTCTGAGTGTAACACAACCGCAACTACAACTTTGAATGGAAATCCTCTGAATTGCATTGCTCAATTGCAATGAAAATCAAAAGGGCAGGGTGGGCCCTAGGTTGTGCAGTGGATAGAGCACCGGCCCTGGATTCAGGAGGACCTGAGTTCAAATCCCGCCTTAGACACTTGACACTTGCCAGCTGTGTGACCCTGGGCAAATCACTTAACCCTCATTGCCCCACCAAAAAAAAAAAAATCAAAAGGGCCTACCTGAATTTCCTCATTGCACCAGAGATTACATCACTAGGGTGTGGGAATCTTTTGAGTCATAAGGACCTTCCTACCACCATCCCACCGTCCTAGTATCCCCAGTATCCGGAATCCCCCGGTATCCCTTCCCTTCCCCTCAACCCAGACCTTTAGGGCCAGACATACCCACACACATGCGCCCAATGATCCTGCAGCCGGCGATGGAAGCGTGTACCACTGGAATGGTCTCTGAAAGCTCGCCCTCAAACACACTGTGAAGAGACAGTCAGCCCAGGGTCACAAAAGGGACTCTGGTGACTCTTCCCTGGTGCTGCCGGACTTTCCCCTTCCCCTCCCTCCCAAGTCAACCACACCCCTCCTGGATCTCAGGATCCTGGCTTTAGAGCTCAGAGATCTTCTGAGAGCTCACTTTCCAATGCCTTTTGAAATCTCTAACACCTGCTTCTGAGGGAGGCTGAACAAGGACAGCCACCCCCATGGTCAAGACGGGGAAACTGAGGTCCAGAGCAAGGACAGGTTTCGCTTAGGTTCACAGAATCCGAAGAGAGGCAGGTCCGGGCCGAGAGCCTGGGTAGCCTCCGCCCTCCCCGGGCCCCACCTGTAGAAGTTCTCCGAGCCGCCGATGGCCACCAAGCAGTAGGTGTTGGTGAGTTTGGCGAAGCAGCCGATCTCGCAGTTGTTCTCAAAGGAGGCTCGGACCGCCATGGGGCCTAGGGACGGGGGAGAAGAGGAGGGGGTCAGGGCGCCCGTCCTCCGCCAGAAGCCGCGGTTGCCTCGGGATCCCCCCTCCCCGACCCCGAGGCCGTACCCCCACGGCCGCCTTTCCCCGAGGCTGTCTCACCTGGGTTCGTCCGGTCTAGACCCAGCAGCACTGATCGATCCCCGGCTGCCGGCTCCCTCCTCCTCCTCCTCCTCTTTCTTCTCCTCCTGCCCCGGCTCTAGCCTCTCACGCCCTGCCGCCGAGCCCGGCTCAGCGGGCAAAAGCTATCGCACGAGGCGCTCTCGTAATTCGCTTCCGTTTCCGCTCCTGAACTAAACGACTTCCGGGACGAAGCCCTTATGGGGCTGCTCTGGCCGGAGACTCCGGGACCACTAGGTGGTTCCCAGTCTTCCTTGGGACCGGACTTGGGGAGAGCGACCTCGGCAGCTCAGGAACCGTTCCCTACACCAATCCGTTCCGATCACTTCTACGGGAGCCCCGCCCCTTCCGGATTTACGTCACCCTACCCCACCTCTTCCTGAGTCACTACACCCCACGCCTTCCATCCCTCCCAGCCCCACCCACTGCCTCCCTGGATCCTTGTCCCCGCCTCCCTCTTTCTGCCTGCCCTCCCCTGGCTCATCTTTCAAACGAGTGCCTAGCAACCTCTCCAGGTTAGCCTGGAAGGGGCCGAATCCCCAGCCCCAAATTCGCACAGATCACGCCAGTCGGGATCACTTAAGTTTATTTGTGTTAATTTCCCACTGTGACTGGACACCCATATGTCCCAGGGAAAGAGCTGTCCTGTGGACCCTGGGGGAAAGGGGTTTGCATGCATTCACGTGTTTGTCAGGTCGACTGAGTCCTCCTTGCCTTGGAGTACCTCCCCCTATCTGGGAGGAGTCTTCTAGTCAGTCCTCTTCTTTCCCTTTCCTGATCTCTCCCTTCTAACTTCTAGTAGCAAACCCCAGAAGCCAGGCGTGGCAGTCTGGCAATTTACTTTCTGGACTCCACCCCACAGAATAGGTGCCCTCACCTGCTCCGGGGTC
The DNA here is from genome assembly GCF_019393635.1 of Dromiciops gliroides. NCBI lineage: Eukaryota > Metazoa > Chordata > Mammalia > Microbiotheria > Microbiotheriidae > Dromiciops > Dromiciops gliroides. The sequence goes on from NC_057862.1 coordinate 360,825,709, forward strand.
AGGGACCTCGGAAGGTAATGAAGTCTTGTTCAAATAGGACCTCATTAATGACATGATAAACTCATTACTTTAGGATAATCCTAGCCACAACCCTGTTCTCCCCACCCCCAACACCTGGAATAGGGTTCATAAGCACAAAATAAGGGATCAATAAATACTGGTTGACCTGTGTGTGTTGGGGTCAAAAATGAGGGTTGCTATGGTTGGAAGTCAGTGGGGCAGGATTCAGTGATACTGGATATCAGTGGATAAGTACAGTCCATAGTGGGGTGGAGATGGGGGGGAGGGGCCAGGGTCAGTAGGTCAGAAATGAGGCTGTGGTTAGTGGGGTTGGGATCAGTAGGCTGGAATTTTAGGTGAAGAGGTTGGATATCTGGGACATTAGGGGTCAGATGGGATTAGTAACCTTGGCCTCTGGTGACACTTGTCTCTGGTTCTAACCCTTGGGCCTGTGACAGGTCAGGCCAGCAATAAACTGGGACCAGCTACAGAGGTTTCCTGTAGAACCTGGGCCTGAGGAGCAGGCGAAGGGGTCTTAGGTTTCAAAGCGGCTTCGGATTAGTCTGAACTTGGACTTGTTATATTTTGTGATGAGATCCAGCTTGCTATGACCAAGAGTCAGACGTTTTTCATCCCCAGGAGTATGATTCTGGGTACCAGCAGGGAGACAGAATGCTTGCGGGCCAGGAACACTGGAGACAATAGGCTCCTGTGGGTTAGGAACAATAGGTACACCAGAAACAACAGATTGCCGTGGGCTAGGGACATTGGGGATGCCAGGGACGCCTGGGTCTGGGCTCCTTTTTACCCCCTGTAGCCTGTGGTATTTGGTGATGAGGTCCAACTTGCTGTGGCCCAGGGTCAGTCGCTTCTCATCTTCGGAGGCCACCTTGGCCCTGCCCGTGGTGTCTGGGGTAGAGATCCTAACTGGCCCTGCCCCCTCCATCCGGAATGGGCCATATTTAGCTACAAGGTCCAGTTGGCCCAAAGTTGGCCGTCTCTGGTCAGTAGACTGCTCGTGGTCCCCAGAGCCTGGGTTCCCAGAATCGGGTGTCTGAGAACCCCTGGGCAGGAGGTCTAGTCGTCCATAGTTGTGGCTGGGAGGGGATGGCTTCCTCTCCTGTGATGGCTTCTGACTTGCTTCTGGGACTAGTGTAGGCATTCCACAGAAGCCCCTGGGTATGCCGGGCTCCTGGCTATGGGTGAGCCCATTCTCTGGAAGCCGAGGAAGGGGCACAAGGTGGAGCTGGCGAGAAAACAGAGGGCTCCCTAACCCTGGTCCAAGCCCCAGCCCTAGCCCTTCCTGATTGAGGGCTGGCGATGACTGAGCCCAAGGAGCTGTCCCCAGCGTGCCTAGGCTGGGTCGATAGGCTGTGGTTGGGCTGTGGTTGGGGTCTGACAATCGTCGGTGCAGGGGAAAGGGACCACTGGCTTGGCGCCGGCCAGGACCAGGAGAACCAGAGGCTATGAGACCACTGAAGCCAATGCCACCACCTCCAGGTAGCCCACAGTAGGAAGAGCTTGTAAGGGGGGAACATTTGATACTGCCAAGGCTAGGGCCAATTGGTGAGATAGATGGAGAACTAGGGAGGCCTGACTCAAAAGCCAGGGCAGGTGGGGGTGGGCGGGGAGCCCGAGGAGCCAAGATATCCTCTTCGCCACCAGAGAAGCCCTCCACAGCCTGAGACTCAGCAAACATGCAGCGGAACTCTCGATCGAAGTCCTCAACAATGCGGCCCCGAAGCTGCAGCACCAGGCTGGTGTGAACCTGACTGCAGAGCCATGTGAAGCTAGGAAGGGGCAGAGAGAGTAGGGGTTAGAAATCCCAAAGTGAGCTGGTGAGAGGGGCCTCACTGGGGTCAGGAGGACGGCCAAGGGCAGGGGCTAGAGCCCCAGAAGCCAGGGCTGGAGCCTTTTAGTCCAGTTGAAGCTCTGCCACTTGCTCCACCTGTCCTTAGCCACATCCTTTCCCTTCTGTATAATAGGAATTAGGCCATGGATGCTCTCAAAATCTTCTAATCCCCCCTCAGTGGGGAGGATGCAGAAGAGAGCATTTTATAGGCAAAGGGTGGGACCCCCAGCACCTGTCTTCCACTGACTTCCCAGGTCACTTCTCACTCCTTGTTCTTTCCATCATACCTGTAGCTCCCAGCCACCACCTGCTCACAGTCAATGATGACAAACTTTTCCAGCGCCTGCCCTGTGAAGCGGCGTCCTGCCTTGCTGCAGTAGGTGTCCCCACAAATGCTCCGCACACGCATGTTCTAGAACTCAGGAGGAGAAGCAATGTCAGGAGGCACTTTTCTAGCGTCAAAGACTTTTTCTGCTAACCTCAAACCCTGACCCACCCAGGGCCCACTCAATTTGATTAATTTCATTTCAACAAAAATCTGTCGAACACTTACTACGGGTGAGGAAGGCACTATGCATGCTCTTGGGCTTTTATTTTACAAGGAAAATAAAACACAAACACAATAGGTATAATAGACAGTAGACAATGAAGGGAGCCTAGGAGAGAGCAGAGAATTCTAGGCATATCTGAGATGAGCTAGGCCAGGGCTTTTTAAACTTTTCCCACTTGCGACCCCTTTTTGCCTGAGAAATTTTTACATGACTCCGGGTATATAGGTATATAAAATAGGTATACATTACCTTTTATTTATTTTTTTGGTGGGGCAATGACTTGCCCAGGGTCACACAGCTAGTAAGTGTCAAGTATCTGAGGCTGGATTTGAACTCAGGTCCTCCTGAATCCAGGGCAGGTGCTCTATCCACTGAGCCACCTAGCTGCCCCTATACATAACCTTTTGCTGTTGCCACATAGCTAGGGGCCAGAACACTAGGAGGATCAGGGAAGGCTTCAAAGAAAAGGTGGCTGCTGATGTGACCCTTGGAAGAGGATTGTGAAAGGTGGAGGTGAAGAGGGAGCACATTTGAAGTATGGGAGATAACTTGGGCAAATGTCTGCAGGGAAAGTGGCACCAACCTGAATATCATCTTGGGGTCGCTGTCCCCTGATCTTCATCTCTAGGTCAGCTAGGCCCTGCTACTACTGGAAAGTGGGGTGCCTTTCTCCTACCTATCCTTGACCTGAGCCTGGCCCTGCTGATCCAGCACCCCACTGATCCCAGTCTGGTATCCCTGGCCCTTGCCCACTGACCGGCAGGTGGCCCCCCGTGAGATCCATCTTGTAGCACATCTCCAGGAAGTGGTGCAAGTTGTCCTGAGCCAGCAGCAGGTAAACAGGTACAGCACGACGGCCTGAAGCCTCCATTAAGTCACAGAGCAGCTCCATGTCTGTGAATACATCCATTACCACAGCCACAACCTGTAGGGTGAAGGGAATAGGGTCTAGCAATGGGAGCCAAGATACTTGGGGTCTGGACTAAGGCAAACCTCTCTTCCCCTCTGAGCCTCAGTTTCCACATCTGTATAATTTTTAGAGTTGGTCTTGATACACTGTGTGATCATAAAGGGAGGAGGGAGACCCCTGCATCTCCAAGGACGCTTCCAGTTCAAAATCCTGAGTGTCTTTCTAGCTCACCATGGCCCCAGCCGCAGTCTCCCTCTCTCAGGATTAAGGGCTTGCTAATGGCCCCTTAGACCGTAGCTCCTTAATTCTGCCTTCCCCTCCCACTAGGGTTAGAGAAATGAATTTATGATCCGATTTTACAGATAGGAAGACTGGGGCCCAGAGCTGTAAAGGTTGCACAGTGAGTTAAGGATTGAACTTGATTCGATGTCTTCTGGCTCTGGCTCTGACAGGACTGAAGCAGGGGCCAACCACAGATTCTAGGCTAGGGATTGACTTCTAAATAGTGAGAGCAAAGGGAGGAGCCAAAGATCAAAGCAGTTGGGACAGAGTTAATGACCCTATTAGATGCTATACTGGGGCCACCCATGCCTCAGGGCACCACAAGGAAAATGGAGGGTGGAATATGGGATCCAAGACCCCAGGACTAGAACCCTACTGGGGGAAGTAAAGGCTCAGAGGGACAGGAGAGGTTTTGTCTCTGCCTTCCTTAGGCCCTGGTCTGACTTCTGCTGTCTGAGCCTGCCCTTCCCTCCCATGAGTTACAGCTCATCAGTTAGTGAGCCAGACCAGACCACTCTCCAGCATCCATGAACCCAGTCTCCCAAATGATCTTTCTCCCCCAGGCCTCTCCTACCAGAAACCCCCAGGGTTGTCCCACCAAATTCCAATAATAGTGAAGGACAGCATCATGAAGTGTCTTTTCTTCCTCCAGGAAAACAGGACCGGAGAAAGATAGTGGGAGGTCTAAGTGTCTTAGTATGTTTATGTTTAGAAGAAGGGAGGGGGGGAAGGGTGGCAGAAAAGCTGATGGAATCTATCCACAGTCCTTGACAATCCTAATATTTTCCAACCTGCTAGTCTAGGAAGCTCTGGCTCACCTCCTTTACTTCCTGAGCTGGTACCTTCTATGAATAGCACAGAATTTGGAATCTAGATGCAAAACTTGCCTGGCCTCAGTCCCTGGCCCAGTCCTCCCCACTCAGCCCTCAGCCCTCAGTCCCCTGCCTAATCAACCAGTCAAGTACCCAAACCCATCCAGAATTGTACCGTGCGGGCTTGGCTGAAGAGGAAGCGCAGTAAGTCTTTGATGTTCTTGGCCTTGTCCCTCTGGAAGTGAACAACAGCTTGTGTGGGGCTGAAGCCTGTGGCCTGGGGCACGTCAGGCCAGCCCAGGTCCAGGGCAGGTGGCTCAGCATCTGTTGCTGCTGGGAAGTAGGTGCCAGAGGTGGCCTGAGAGATGAGGCTGAGCCGGTCAGCAGTGCCAGAGGTCTGGGGGCCTGCCTTGCCATTTCTATCTCCACTCTCACCACTGTCCCCAATCTCAGGACCTCCACGAGCATGCTGGGTCATATAGTCAAGGTCCAGGGTAGAAAGGAAGGGCAGCTCCCGTTCCTCGGCAATGACTCGAAGATAGGCAGCCTCCCCATGTTCTAGGAGGGCGTCTGCAGCCAGCCGGGCGGCTTCACTGTGCTTCAGGACCAGGGGTAGGGCCTCTCGCCACCAGGGCCGTTTGAGTTCCTCTACTCGGCCCCGCAGGGCTCCTGGGCCTCCAAACATGTTCTTGAGACCCACTCCTAGAACCACAACCTATCCAAACTGCACCCTTAGCCCCAAGGCTCCAGCCTTGGATTTTGGCCTCCCCATGGTTTATGCTTCCCTGCTTTTGCTGAATGACTACAGGGAAAGATGTGAAGAGGCAAGTGCCTTGGCCTCACCCTCACTCTGGGGGAGTCAGGCCCATCCCGCCACCCTAAGTCTGTGCCAGGCCCCGCCTTTATTGCCTCCAGGCCACTTTGAGGGAACCTGTCAGATCAGCCCCACCCGCTGCTGTCAGGACTCGCCCAAACCCCCACTGAGCGGATTGGGGAGGGCCAGTGGTTCCCTCTTTGGCTTTTACCCAGCATCAGCACCAGTCTCCGAGCACCTATCCTGTCCCCTCTTTTGTGACCCAGATGACCCCACCTAATGCCCAGGGCTTGCACATGGACACATAGATATTGACATGTGTAAACCCTGACACACCCAGACACACAGGGACACTGCCTATTGAGTTACTTCTCCCTTTCTTTTACCTCAGCTCTGATCATGGTTGCTCTTAGCATAGCCTGGGCCCTGGGGCCCATGTACACCTTGATATGATCAGACCTCCAATCCCCAGTCAAGTCCTTATTCTAGTAGGGTTAGACCGGCCTCCTCCTAGGCCCAGTTTGGGACAGGGCCTTCCTGGGGCCAGGAAGGGGGCCACAGTGGGTAATTCTTTTTGGTTCCTTGGCCAAGTTCAGGCTGTGCCTACCTTGGGGGTGGGGGATGGGCTTCCCACCCAGACTGTGCTCCAGTTTAAATGATTCTCACTGCATGAACTGATGATGAGTGAGGTAAGCAGAACCAGAAGAACATTATACACAGTATCATCAACATTATGTGTTGATCAACTGTGATAGACTAGATTCTTCTCACCAATCCAATGGTACAAGAAAGTTCCAAAGGACTCATGATGGAAAAGGCTCTCCAAATCCAGAAGAAAAAAAAAAGAACTGTGGAATATGGATGCTGATTGAACCATACTATTTCTTTTGTTTTTGGTGCTGCTGGTTTTCTGTTTTGAGGTTTTTCCTTTTTGCTCTGATTCTTCTCTTATGACTAATGCAGAAATATGTTTAATGTTATTATGTATATATAACCAATATCAGATTGCCTGCTGTCTAGGGGTGGGGTGGGGGAGCAAGGGAGAAAAAAATGAAATTGGAAATCTTATATAAACAAGTGTTGAAAACTATTTCTACATGTAACTGGAAAATAATAAAATATTTTTATTTAAAAGAAAAAAAAAGATTCTCACCTCTGGGGCCCAAGGAAGGTGGGAGGCAGTGAACAGAAGCGGGGATTGGACAGGATAGAATGGGGCTCTGGGGACCCAAGGATATTTGCATGGGAAAACTTGGTAGGGTTACTCTCCCTGCTGTACACAACCACAGGATCTGAAGCCCAGGAGGAAGAGACCTACGGTGAGAGAATCCAGGTCTCCGAAATTTATGTCCAGGATTTGTACTCTGCACCTGTTGCCTCTCAAGTCTGACCAGGCAGAGGGGGGGGTTGGGGAGTTGTTGTGGGCAGGGAGCTGAGTAAACAAAGTCAGACTTTGTGGGAGGTAATGATGTGCCTTTTGAGCTAGGTAAGATAGCAGGGGCTTCATTAGGCCCTTATCTCACAATCTCAGCATTTGGAGGGGGTAATGGGAGGAGTCAGGCTGAAGGTGACTCTTGGACATGTACTAGCTAGCGCCTTTACTATGTCCTGATCTGAGGATATGTGTAGCACAATGTATATCCTTGTTTCTACTTGTATTGGTGTAAGGATGCACGTATCAGTGTCGGCCTATAGCAGTGTGTGCAAGCATGTATCAATAATAACATGTCTGGATATGTATGCACCTAGGGGCAAACATATGGGTAATGCATGTGTGTATCAGTATGATTATGTGTGTGTATCTGGCAACCCCTCCAATATCTTTGCCAAGAAAGGTCACAGAGTCAGACATGACCAAAACAAGTAAATAACAAATCTGGGTCTCAGAGCTTTCTGTATCCCCACCATGTCTCTGGAGAAATCTCTGACAAGGGTCCTGGTCTAGGGATAGAAGAGAGGTGGCCATACTGAGAAGCAGAGCACTTGGTTTTGAACCAGATTCTGCCCTCATTACCTGTGTGACCTTTGGCAAATCACATAAAATCCCTGGGCCTGTTTCCTCCCTTGTAAGAGGTGGGGGGTCAGACTAGATGACCTGTAAGGTTCCTTCTAGCTTTAAATTCTTGATCTTATATCATTATACTTATTTGTACTAATCACTTCCCCTTCCCCTCTATTTCCAATTTATGAAAGGCCCTGGTTAAGTTAGAGACCAGTACTTCTAGGCCTGTGACAGTGGTGGTGATGGTGCTGGTGGGTGGCTGGTGCTCAGAAGCAAATGGGACTAGTGGCTCACAGGGTATGGAGAGAGAAACACTATGTCTTCAATAACCCCAACCTAGTGCAGGGACTTACCCTTCCCTTTTTCTTCCTGAAGACTTCAAACTCTTCTTCCAGTAAGGTCTCTTGCCCTGTCACCCTCCCAACTCCCTGTTAGGGCAGAGTTAAGTTGGAACACTCCTTTCTTTACTTACTCACTCTATAAGAGCAAGGAACAAGACTTTTTTTTTTTTTCTGATAGAACATGTTATTCCTCTAAAGCCTAAAGCAAGGCTCTGCCCAGATCAAAAGCTGCCTAAGTGATTCACAAAATTCTAGAATTTCAAGCCAGAAAGAAACATGGAGGGCATCTACACATGCCACACTCACAAGTGGTCATCCCAGCTTCTGTCTGTTGAATGGACGTTTCCTGAGGGCCTGTGTTCCAGGCTTGGTGTTGTAAACTACAGGGGATAAAGAGATAAATGAAACTCATCCCTGGCTTCAAAGATGTCTCCACAGTAAGTAAAGAATGTATAGATTAGATGCAAAACAGTCACCCAGGAGCAAAGAGTGAGTAAAGTTAGCAGTTATTGACTGAGGTCCTAGAATTAAGTTGGGCCTGCCCTTCCCCTGAGGTGATGGGAGAGAAGGGTAAGAGGGCATTAACTGGGAAGGCCAGGTCCAACTCGGGGACATGAGGGTGGAGAATGAAATGTGTGTGTGTGTTCGTGTGTGTGTGAGAAGTTTCTGGCCTGAGCTACAGGCCTCCTGGGGAACATGTTGGGCACAGGGTCCTTAATGACTATTATTAACAGAAAAGAAAACATGTTTCCTGGTACAATGGTGCGTCAGGCGCCAAGTTGGCATCGATCTCTGGACACGGAGGCTACTTATCACTGTCTGCTGTCTCTACCAGGCTTTAAGTGGTACCTTGGCAGGTGATTTACCAACATTTGAAGATGGGCACTCCTCAAAGAGAAGCACTAGGGGCCAAAGGTTTCAAGTCCCTTTGGGACTAGTAATAACAAGTGGAGCTGAATTTCCATAGAGAACTCGAAGAATGACAAAATTGCTTTGCAAACACCATCTCCTTCTAAGGCAGAGACAACATGCAAATGACAATGTATAAACTAGCTATAGCCAGGAGAGACTGGAGATAATCCACAGAAGAAAAGCACTAGCACCAAGAGGGATTGGGAAAGGCTTCCTGTGGAAGGTGGGATGTTAGCTGGGCCTTGCAGGAAGCCAGAGAAGCCAGGAGGCAGAGATGGAGAAAGAGCACTGCAGGCAAAGGGGAGAACCAATGAGAATGCACACCAATTTAGGAGATAGAGTGTCTTGAGTGAGGAGCAGCAAGGAAGGGTATGTGGAGGGCGTACAATGTATAAGAAGCCTGGAAACCTATGAAGGAGTCAGGCTATGAAAGACTTTAGAAGCCACACAGAGGATTCTCTTTTTTAATTTAATTTAATTTTTTGCGGGACAATGAGAGTTAAGTGACTTGCCCAGGGTCACACAGCTAGTGTCAAGTGTCTGAGGCCGGATTTGAACTCAGGTCCTTCTGAATCCAGGGCTGGTGCTCTATCCCCTGCACCACATAGTTACCCCCCCACACACAGAGGATTTTCTATTCAATGCTGGAGGTAATAGGGAGACACTTAAAGTTGATTGAATGAAGGTAAGGGAAGTGACATTGTCAGACCTGCATTTTAAGATCATGTTGGCAGCAAAATGGAAGATGAATCGGAGTGAGGAGAGATATGGCAGTGGGACCCACCAGTAGACTACATGCAGAAGTCCAGGCATGAGGTGATAAAGGTCTATACCAGAGTGGAAGCAACATCAGAAGAGAGAAGGGAGTGTATATAAGAGATGTTATGAAGGTAAAATTGACAGGTGTTGGCAACAGATTGGATATGAGGGTTGAAGGAACCAAGATGACACCTTGGTTGTGATACTGGGTGATTGAGAGGCTAGTGGTAATCTTCCACACTAATAGGGAAATTGGGAAAGAGGTAAGGGCTGCAGTGGGGTGGGGGGGGGGGGAGAAGATAATGAAGCTGAGATCCAAATCCAGGCCCAGGTTCACAGGATTGAAGATTGGAAAGGATCCTTAGAGATCATCAGGTTGGGCTCCAATTCTGCCTTTGGCACTGACTAGTTCCTGGAGTCTTCATTTCCTCATCTCTAAAATGAAGATAGTATCACTGTGGTGCCTACCTTCGTAGGGGTGCTGTGAGGCTGAAGTGGAAAATGTCTATTTGCAAGCTCTAAAATGCTATACAAATAGCAGTTTTCATTATTTCTAATATCTTGAAGGTCATACATAAATAGGTATAGCAAAGGGTTCTTTTAAAAAATGTCTCCCCCAGAACTAATTGTTGTGCTGTATGCACAATATATGCTTAAATATTTGCTGAATATGAATCAGTGAGGGGCAGCTAGGTGGCGCAGCGGATAGAGCACCGGCCCTAGAATCAGGAGGACCTGAGTTCAAATCCGGCCTCAGACACTTAACACTTACTAGCTGTGTGACCCTGGGCAAGTCACTTGACCCCAATTGCCTTACCAAAAAAAAAAAAAAAAAGAGAGAGAGAGAGAGAAGTCATGAATCAGTGAATGAATGGAATGCAAAATGACACACAGATTTCTGGAGGTATCTGGGCTGGCCACTACCAGACCTTGCTAATGAAATTAGGCACAGGAACAACACTACATCTTCACTGTCTCTTCCCATACTTCCTTACCGGCCTAGACATATGAGGGTTGGAAAGCTGATACACCCCTTCTGAAAGCATGGTGACCCCTGATCTAGACATGTTGAAGGCAGGGATGTTCTCTTATCTTTCTTGTTCTCTCCCCATCTTGTCTGTTGGGAATTCACTGCTGTCAACCCTAGAGACCTTGAGATGGGATGGCTATACTCCTCTTGCCTCCAGCCTTTGCAGATGCTTCTACCTAGTGTGGTGACCAATTTTTAATTGGGGAGTGCTAGCTAAGTGGCTTGCCGCAATATTGGCGAAGGAAGGAGACCGGCAGCTTCCCTCAAAACAGAACAAGATTTATTTTAACAAGAACGAACTTAAAAAAAAAAAAACAAAACCACAAACAGGATCAGTAGGATCAAAGGAAAGGAAATAAAATGGGGAAAGGGAAATTATAATATCTGAAAAATACCACCGCCCAGGAATCAGCTGAAAATGCGCAGCAGAACGCCTGTCGCTTTCCAGCTTCCACCTAGAATGCCCAATTCTCCTCCCCCAAACCTAGAAACACCCCACACAGCCCCACCCAATGGGATGGCCTCTCTGACAGTCACATGACTGCCCTCACTAGGCTTCCAATCATTATAATTTTGCCAGGCCCATGTAGGCGTCTGCGTGTGGTGATGATGTGAGTTGCCAGAGCCCTGGCAACGGCTACAACCAGTGGGTGGAGCACCATGTGGTTTGCGGAGCCCCAGGCCAGTGCTCGCCTAGGCATAAAAACCTCAAATAACAATTAATTCTTTACACTAGGGAGGGGATCCTCCAGGAATGGTGATGGAAGGACACAGGTTCCTAAGAAGAGTGTAAGATTGAATCTCCCAGTGCCCTGCGCCTTGTGAGAGGGGGTCAGCTAGGGCAAGTAATTTCTTTTCTGGACCTTGTCTGTAAAAATGAGAATATCTACAAACATATACCTCACAGGTACAGGGAAAACTTTGTAAATCTTAATGTAAACTACTACTATGATAATGTTGATATAGGGCTTTATGGTTACACTATCATCTCATTGGATTTTCACCATAGCTCCCGGAGGGGGGATGGGGTTAGATACTTATAAGTCACCACAAAGCCGAGAGACAGAAGGGTATATCACAGGCATCTTTTTCTTTTCTGTGCCTCAGTTTCCACATCTATAACATGGAGATTATAATAATCAGTGGGCTGTGATTGCTCTGTCATCCCAACTTAACATCATCAAGTTCCTGGGGTGGGCCAGGACAGGTACAAAGAAAATAGTCAGGGCAGCTAGGTGGCACAGTGGTTAGAGCACCGGCCCTGGATTCAGGAGGACCTGAGTTCAAATCCGGCCTCAGACACTAGCTGTGTGACCCTGGGCAAGTCACTTAACCCCCATTGCCCCACAAAAAAACCAAAAAAACAGTCTTTGCCTTCAAGGCGATAACCTACCATCTATGAAAAGGCAGTTATGCTCCCACAGTCTTGCCCCCAGAAGTGAGGGACTGTAAGGAAAGCACATTGTTAAGTCTGAAAACATTAGAGAAATGGGAAATATGGTTGTACCTATTTTAGCTTTTTTAGCTGCAACTCAGTCCTGGCCATTGACTAGAGCACTTTGAGGACTTATTTGCTCCTTTCTGGTACACCACAGCTACTGCAGACCTTCATTCCCAAGCTCCCCACACACTGTAACCTTCAATGGCAGAGGATGATATTGATGGTGCTAACTTCCACCTATACTTGACCTTCACCTTAACATATTTTTCCTGCTTCAGAGAAAGAAGGCTCCTTATCTGTGCATGATCATATTTCTCTTAAAATTTTTAAAAATTGATCTTTTGTATTAACATAGCTTCTCTTTTTTTCTCTCTACCTACTCCTTCCCCTTTCTAGAGAACCATCCCACATAACAGAGCATCCTATACTTTCAATTATTTTTGGGGGGGGGGCAGGGCAATGAGGGTTAAGTGACTTGCCCAGGGTCACGCAGCTAGTGTCAAGTGTCTGAGCCCAGATTTGAACTCTGGTCCTTCTGAATCCAGGGCCAGTGCTTTATCCACTGCACCACCTAGCTGCCCCCTATCCTTTTAATTCTAAAGGGATGTTGCCATCATGTTAATGCCCTCCTTCTCTCCAGGACCTTCCATGTCTCTTTGGTTCCTTCCTTTCAAAATATTCAAACCTCTCCTATGCTAACAAAACAAAACAAAACAAAACAAAAACCAAACCAAACAAAAACTTTCTTTCTGCTCCCCCTTCAAACTTTAGTCTTATTCTTCTTCTCTTAAAATTATACTGCCTCAGGATTCTCTTTACCTTTCTGCTAATAGTTAAACATAATGGCATTTTCTCAGTGCTTAACTTCAAAACTTTCATCTCCCTCTTTCTTATACCACTGACATTGTCAACATTTTTAGACACTCTTCTCTTGGCCTCTCTAACCTTCATGTTCTTTTCCTACCTCTCAGATCAATTCTTGTGTGTCCTTCCACACACACCTCGGGTGGGTGAGCATAGCCCAAGACCTTGATCCTTTGTTTCTCCACTCACTACTTAAGGGACTCTTCTAAGCTTAACAGTTTTAAATTCTCACTTTTGTGACATGCATTTTCTACTTTGGCATCTCACCTGAAATACAATCTTGTGCTACACTTAAATTTCTCCATCACTTCACTCAATATGTCAAAATTGGGTTGATCATCCTTCCTGCAAACTAGTTTCCCTTCGCAACTTTCCCAATTCAGAGAATCTGAATTTGAAGTTATCTCAGAATTGGTCTGATTCAACACACTCCTGAACAAGAATTAGCTCTGGAGCAAAACTCTCAAACTTCAGTCTTCCTAGTGGGGCCAGAACCAGATTAAAATGTCATTGGGAAATGTTTAATAAAATAACTAAAAAAATAAAAATAAAATACTAAAAATATAACCTAGATAATGTTAATCTGTGGTTTTCTAAGTCAATCTGCAGCATGACAGGGATTCCTTTCTATTTGAATCTGACACCAGTGCTCTAGAGCATATACTCACCAAGTCAGCTTTTGCTCAAAGACCTTTACTGAAGTAAAATCCAATTTGTACTGAGGCAGCATCTTCCCTTTTTTGTTGGGGCAGCACATCACCCCCCTTTTTGTTGGGAAATTTTTCCTTCCTGGATATGTTCCTACAACTTTTACCCACTATTCTAATTTTGCCTTCTGGGGTCAAGCAGAACTAGTCTTCCACATAACAGTCCTTTAAAAATATATTATTTTATTTTTTCCCTCAATTACATGTAAAAACAATTTTTAACATTCATTTTTTAAAAGTTTTAAGTTCTAAATTCTATCCCTTCCTCCTTCCCCTCCCTGCTTCCTCAGATAGTAAGTAATCTGATAAAGGTTATACATCTGCAATTGTATAAAATATTTTGATATTAGTCATTCTGTTGAAGAAACCTTAAACTAAAAAAAAAAAAGTGAAAAATAGTATGCTTCAGTCTGTATTCAGACACCATCAGTTCTCTCTCTAGAGGCAGATAACTTTTTTCATCAGGACTCCTTTGGGACTGTCTTGGGTAACTGTATTGCTGAGAATAGCCAAGTCATTCACAGTTGTTCATACAATATTGCTGTTACTATGTACAGTGTTCTGATTCTGCTCACTTTACTTTGCATCAGTTCATGTAAGTCTTCACAGGTTTTTTCTGAAATCATCCTACTTGTCATTTTTTATAGCACAATAATATTCCATTACAATCTTAAGCAACTTGTACAGCCATGGAAATCCTCTCAATTTCCAATTCTTAGTCACCAACAAAAAGAGCTATTATATTTTTGCACAAATAGGATATTTTCCTTTTTTTTTTTTAAATCTCTTTTGAGATATAGACCTAGTAGTGGTATTGTTCGATCAAAGAGTATTCAGTTTGACAGCCCTGGAGCAGAACTGGGCATACTTTCAAGTTGTTTTCCAGAAGGGTTGGATTAGTTCACAACTCCATCAACAATGCATTAGTGTCCCAGTTTTCCTACATTCCTTCCAATATTTATCACTATCCTTTCCCATCATATTATCCAATCTGGTTGGTATGAGGGGGTACCTCAGAATCATTTTGTGTTTCTCTTATCAGTAGTGATTCATGGCTACAGATAGCTTTGTTTGAAAACTGCCTGTACAAATCCTGTAAATATCAGTTAGGGAATGATTTTTATTCTTATAAATTTGACTCAGTTCTCTATATGTTTGAGAGAGTAGGCCCTTTATCAATGAAACTTGCTGTCAAGATTTTTTCCTAGTTTTCTACTTTCTAATTTTGGTTGCCTTGGTTTTGTTTGTGCAAAAACTTTAATATCAATAAAATTATCCATTTTATATTTCCTAATGTTCTTTATCTTGTTTGGTCCTAAATTCTTCCCTTATCCATAAAATCTGACAGGTAAACTATTCCATGCTCTCCTAATTTGGTTATGGTATCACCCTTTATATTTAAATCATATACTCAAAATTTTGACCTTATCTTGATATATGGTGTGAGATGTTGGTCTAAACTTGGTTTCTCCAGTTTTCCAGTAGGGCTTCTTCCCCCCAAATAATGAGTTTTTGTACCAAAAGCTTGGATCTTTGGATTTTTCAAACACTAAATCACTATGGTCATTTACTAAAATGTATTGTATACTGATTGCACTCATTCTTCACAATTTCTTAGCTAATACCAGATTGTTTTGATGATTACTACTTTATAATACAGTTTTCTCACTGATTCCCTGGATATTTTTGACCTTTTGTTCTTCTAGGTGCATTTTTATTATTTTTTCTAGCCCTATAAAATATTTTGGTAGTTTGGTATAACACTGAATAAGTAATTTAGGTAAAATTCTCATTTTTATTATATTTGGGTCAGCCTACACATGAGCAATTAATATTTTTCTAATTGTTCAGATCTGACTTTATGAAGTGTTTGATAATTGTGTTCATATAGTTCCTGTGTTTGTCTTGGCAAGTAGACTCCCAAATATTTTATATTGTCTGTGGTTATTTTAAATGGTATTTCCCTCTCTTGCTGCTGGGTTTTATTGTAGTACATAGAAATGCTGATGATTTATGTGGGTTTATTTTATATCCTGTAACTTTGCTAAAGTTATCTCAGCTAGTTTTTTTAGTTGATTCTCTAGTATTCTCTAAGTATATCATCATATCATCTGCAAAGAGTGATAGTTTGGTTTCTTCATTGCATATTCTAATTACTTTTTCTTCTTATTGCTATAGCTAGCATTTGTAGTAAAATGTTGCATAATAGTGATGATAGTGGGCATCTTTCCTTCACCTCTGATCTTACTGGCTTATCCCCATTATAGAAAATGCTTGCTGATGGCTTTGGATATCTATCCAAATATTGCTTATCATGTTAACCAAAGCTCCATTTATCCTTAGGCTTGCTAGCATTTTTAATATGAATAGGTGTTATATTTTGTCAAGGCCTTTTTCTGCATCTATTGAGATAATTGTATGATTTTTGTTGGTTTTGTTGATATGGCTGGTTATGCTGATAGTTTTCCTAATATTGAACCAACCCTGCATTCCTGGTATAAATCCCACATGGTCAGTGTATGATCCTAGTGATATATTGCTGTAATCTCCTTGCTAATATTATATTTCAAAATTTTCCATCAATATTCATTAGGGAAATTGGTCCACAGTTTGGTTTTAGTTTTTTCTAGTTTAGGTGTCAGCAAGATAATTGTATCATAGAAGGAATTTAGTAGGATTTCTTCACCTATTTTTCCAAATAGTTAATGTGGTATTGGGATTAATTGTTCTTTAAATGTTTAGTAGAATTTGCTTGTGAATCTATCTGGCCTGGAGATCTTTTCTTGGGGAGTTCACTAATGGCTTGGTCAATTTCTTTTTCTAAGATGAGGTTATTTAAAAATTTTATTTCCTTTTCTGTTAACCTGGGCAATTTATATTTTTAAAAAATATTAATTGATTTCACTTAGATTGTCAGATTTATCAGCATATAACTGGCAAAATAGCTCCTAATTTCCTTTTTTTTTTTTTGGTGGGGCTATGGGGGTTAAGTGACTTGCCCAGGGTCACACAGCTAGTCAAGTGTCTGAGGCTGGATTTGAACTCAGGTACTCCTGAATCCAGGGCCGGTGCTTTATCCACTCCTAATTTCCTTTTTATGCTTTAATTTCCTCTTCAATAGTGAATTCACTCCTTTGATTTCTGATACTGGTAATTTGTTTCTCTTCTTTCCTCTTTAAAATCAGTTTAACCAATGGTTTATCTATTTTATTGGTTCTTCACAAAACCAGTTTCTAGTTTTATTAGTTCAATGGTTTCCTTCCTATCAATTTATTATTCTCTCCCTTTATTTTTCAGGATTTCTAATTTGATGTTTAATTGGGAGGGGTTTAAGTTTAAAAAAATTTTTAGTTGCATGCCCAATTCATTGATATGCTCTTTTCAATATTTTATTGATGTAAGCATTTAGATATATATTCCCCTAAGTAATGCTTAGAACCTATAAATTTTGGTATGTTGTCTTATTGTCATTTTGCTTAATATTACTGATTGCTTCTATGATTTGTTCTTTGATCCACTTATTCTCTAGGATTAGATTTAGTTTCAAATTTTTAACTATATTTCCATTGTCCTTTATTGAATATTTTTATTTCATTATGATCTGAAAAATATGTACTTAATATTTTTGTTTTTCTGCATTTGGTTGTGAGGTTTCTATGCCTTAATATATGGTCAATCTTTGTGTAGGTACCATTTACTACTGAGAAAAGAGTATATTCCCCCTCCTCCCCAGAGGGCAATCATATATAACTTTTGTAAAATTCTATTCACCTCCTTCTTTCTTGTTTACTTTATGGTTAGATTTATCTAGTTCTGAAAAGGGAAAGATGACGTCCCCCACTAGTACAGTTTTACCATTTTCTCCTGTAACTCATTATAGCTATTTTTTGGGGGGGTGAGGCAATTGGGGTTAAGTGACTTGCCCAGGGTCACACAGCTAGTGTAAAGTGTCTGAGGTCATATTTGAACTCAGGTCCTCCTGACTACAGGGCTGGTGCTCTTTCCACTGCGCCACCTAGCTGCCCCCACTATAACTTTTTTAAAAACTTAGATATACCATCTGGTGTAAATATGTCTAGTACAGATATTACTTCATTGTTTATGGTATCTTATAGCAAGATATAGTTTCCTTCTTTATCTCTTTTAATTAGATCTATTTTCGTTTTTGCTTTTTATGAGATCAAGATTGCTAACCCAGGTCTTTTTTTACTTCAGCTAAAGCATAACAGAATTTGCTCCAGCCCCTTACCTTTATTATGTATCTCTGTGCTTCAAATGTGTTTCTCATAAGCAGCATATTGCAGGATTCTGGCTTTTAATCCATTCTGCTTTCTGCTTCTCTTTTATGGGGTGAGTTCATTGCATTCACATTTACAATTATGATAACTTCCACTTTATTTTCCCTTATTTATCCTTTTTTCACTTTTTACCCTGTTCCTCCTCAAGTTTTACTTTTAACCAATGCCTCCCTCAATTTACCCTTCCTTCTGTCAGCTTCTCCCCTTTTCTTATCCCTATGCCTTTTTACTTCCTTATTGTTTCAGATAGGTTTCTATGCCCAATTGAATGTTATTCCCTTTTGTGTGTGTGTGTGTGTGTGCGCGTGCGCGCGCACGCGTGCGCATGTGCGCACAATGAGGTTTAAGTGACTTGCCCAAGGTCACACAACTAGCATCAAGCATCTGAGGCCGGATTTGAACTCAGGTACTCCTGAATCCAGGGCCAGTGCTTTATCCACTGCACCACCCAGCTCCCAGTTATTCCCATTCTGAGACAATTCTGATGAGAGAAAGGTTCAACCATTGCCTGCCACCCCATCTTCCCCATCACAGTTATAGCTCTTTCATGCTTCTTTTGTGTGAGATAATTTACCCTATTTTATCTCTTCTTTCCCTCTTCTCCCAGTGCAATCTTCTTTCTCACCCCTTAATTGTTTTGTTTTTTTCCCCTGGGGGGTGGCAAATATCATCCCATCAACGTCAACTTACTCCTGCATCCTTTGTCTATGCATACTCCTTCTAATTGCCCTCATGGTGATAAAGTTCTTAAGAGTTACAAATATCATCTTTTGTTTTCTCTTTCCTGTTACCTTTTTATGCTTCTCTTGAGTCTTGTATTTGAAGATCACATTTTTTGTTCAGCTCTAGTCTTTTAATTAGGAATGCTTGAAAGTGTTCTATTTCATTAAATATCCATATTCCCCTCTGAAGGATTATACTCAATTTTGCTAGATAGGTGATTGTAATACTACTTCCTTTGTCTTCCAGAATGTTAAATTCCAAGCTCTTTGGTTCCTTAATACAGAAGCTACTAAATCCTGTGTGATCCTGACTGGCTCTTTGATATTTCAGTTCTTTCTGGCTGCTTGCAGTATTTTCTCCTTTCCCTGGGAGATCCTGGTAGTATTCATTTTGGGATCTCTTTTAGGTGGTGATCAGCAAATTCTTTCAATTTCTATTTTGCCCTCTCATTCTAGGATGTAAAGGTAATTTCTCACGATCATTTCTTGAAATACACTGGCCAGGTTTTTTTTTTTTTTTTTTATCATGGTTTCAGGTAATCCAATAATTCTTAAATTATCTCTTCAGGATCTATTTTTCCAGGACAGTTGTTTCACATTTTCTTCTATTTTTTCTTTTTTTGGATTTTGTCTTATCATTTCTTGATGCTTTATGGAGTCATTAGCTTCCACTTACCCAATTCTAATTTTAAATGAGCTTTTGTACCTTCTTTTCCATTTGACCATTTCCACTTCTTAAGGTGTTGTTTTCTTCTGTGAATTTCTTTGTACCAGCTTTTTCATTTGGCCAATTTTATCTTTTAAGGAGTTATTTTCTTCGGGGAATTTTTGCATATCTTTTCTCATTTTTTTCTGCTTCTTTTACCAAGGTTTTGACTCTTTTTATTTTTAATGATTCTCTTGCACTGATCTCATTTCTTTTCCCAGTTTTTTCTTTCTTTTTTGCTTTTAAAAATCCTTTTTGAGCTTTTCTGGTTCTTTTTGGGCCTGAGACCAATTCATGTTTTTCTTTAAGGCTTCACATGCACCTATTTTGACATTGATGTTGTAACAATTGGAATGACACCACCTGCTGGAGACTTACTGTAGAAGAGTTCCGCCCATGAAGTGAAGATCTTTGAGGGCAAGACCAGGAGTCTTTTCTTTGGGATCAGGAAGTGACATTGGCTAGTGAGAAGAAGGAAGGGACTAGCGCTCTGTCTCGCTCTCTTTCCTGAGGGCGCTGGTGGAGAAGGGAGCTAGAAATGCGCTCTCCCTTTAATAGATAGGAATTTAGGCCTTTCCTTCTCTCTTTACTAAATTCTTATTCTCCTTAATAAATGCCTAAAAGTCTAACTCTTGCTAAAGTTTATAATTTATTGGTGACCACTCATTAGATTTTAGACAGTCTAGCTAGAATTTTAGCCCTTAACAATGTCCTCTAAGTTTGTGCCTTGATCTTCTTTCACCATAACAACTTTCTATGGTGAAAGTACTTTTTTTGTTGTTTTTTGCTCATTTTTCTATTTCATGACTTTTTACTTTAATGCAAAAATTGGGCTCTGTTCCTAGAATAGAGAGGACACTGTCTCAGACTTCTTGTACTGTGGATCAGGACCTCATTGCTGTCCTATCCTGGTGGGGCCATGCTACTCACTAGCACTGGGGGAAGGGGCTCACTGGTGGCCTGCTCTGGGATTTCACTGCTGCTGGCTTACCTTGGGGCTTCAATGATGGTTTGTACCAGGGGCAGGGCTCCCCCTAGGGGTTGGCTTGCCCCAGGGCTCAGGGTCTCACTGTAGGACCCCTGGGGTGCAGCCCTACTAGCTTCCTTGACAAACCTTCCTCCCTATCTCAGTGAGACAGATCTTTCCTACATACCCTCGAAGATGTTCTGGACTAGTTAGCTGCTTTACTGCTATATAACTGGTTCTGAGGTGTTATTCTAAGGTTATTCGGAGGGGAATTTGGGAGAGCTCAGGGAAATTCCCATCTCACTCCACCACCTTGGTGTGAAAGTTTGTGACAATCCATTAAATGGATGCTAAAAATAGCATCATGTTCATCTGTTCTCTCTCATTTATTTTCTATTTTCCTCCAGGGTCGATATTCCTAGTTCTTTCAATGAATACTACTGTAGCAGATAAAGTTCTTTGGTGTCCTGATTATCTTCTTCTGGATGCCCTGTATTTTATTAATGTTTTTCCCAAAATGGAGCACCAAGTACTTCAGATAGAGTTTAACCAGATCAAAGTAGGCTGTGATTATCACTTTCCTTGGCCTGGTTAGTAAGCCCCATATAGCTTTGGATTAAATTCACCTTTTTTTTGGCTGCCATATCACATTACTGAATCATGGAGCTTATTGTATAATGCTATAGCTCCCAGTTTGTAGGTGTGAGGTTGATTTCTTGAACTTAGATGTCAAGATAATATTGCTTTTATTAAATTTTAACTTATTACCTTTGACTGAATATTCCAACCTTTAACTTTTTTATTCATGATTCTCACCCAGTATGTTATTTATCTCTAGCTTTGAGTCACCTGAGAATCTGATAAACTTGTTATCAACAAAGACCTTCTTTCACACTGCCACCAAAATATTAATAACTGCTTTTTGGGTCTGGCCATTTAAATAGTTTCAAATCCACCTAACTACATAATGGTCTAGTCCACATAATTCTACCCTATATAAAATAGCAAAAGAAACTTTGTCAAATGTTTTACTGAAATCTAGGCAAACTATAGTATTCTCCTGATCTACAAGTCTGGATACCCTATAATGAAAGGATATGAGGTTAGTTTAGTATGACCTGATCTTGATAAGTGAAGCTGGCTCTTAGTAATCAGATTCCATTTCTAGATAATGATTAATAATCCCTCTAGTAGTGTTATAGGATTCTACTAGGAATTAAAGTGAAGCTCACTGGCATAAGTCTGCAAGCTCCACTCTTGTCCCATTCTTTTTTTTTTTAAAGTGAGGCAATTGGGCACCTAGGTGGCGCAGTGGATGGAGCACCGGCCCCGGAGTCAGGAGTACCTGAGTTCAAATCCGGCCTCAGACACTTAACACTTACTACCTGTGTGACCCTGGGCAAGTCACTTAACCCCAACTGCCTCACTAAAAAAATATATAAAGTGAGACAATTGGGGTTAAGTGACTTGCCCAGGGTCACACAGCTAGTAAGTGTTAAGTGTCTGAGGCCGGATTTGAACTCAGGTACTCCTGACTCCGGGGCCGGTGCTCCATCCACTGCGCCACCTAGCTGCCCCTTTATTTAAAAAAGGGTAAATTTATTCATTCATTCATTCATTCATTCATTTATGTATGTATGTATGCATGTATTTGGGGGGCAGGACAATGAGGGTTAAGTGACTTGCCCAGGGTCACACAGCTAGTAAGTGTCAAGTGTTTGAGGCCGGATTTGAACTCAGGTCCTCCTGAATCCAGGGCTAGTGCTTTATCCACTGTGCCACCTAGCTGCCCCTTCTTGAAAATTGGGACATTGGCATCTTTCCAGTCCAGAAGCACTCTTCCCATTTTCCAGTCTTAAAGATCAGCAATCACAACCCCTGATTCTTCCACAACTCTGGGATGTAGTTCTTTTGGGCTTGGCAACTTGAAGTCATTAGGAACCACTAGGTGTTTGTTCTCTTACTATCCTTTCTACCTTGGGTTTCAACTCTCTATTATCTACATCTTGTCTGTACTTTTCCAGTCCTTTCTGTTAGGATACCACCATTCTTCTAGGCCTCAGGCCTTTTCATCTAGAAAGAAGTTATTCCTTTCACTCCCTCCTCAAATTTGTATTTACATATCTGTGTGTCCTGTTGGATCTCCCAGGAGAATGTAAGCAACTTTAGGGCAAAAATTGTTTCATTTTTGTCTTCCTGTCCCTAGCACCTTGCACTACACTGTAGGAAGTTAAGAAACATTTATTTACTTGAAGTTAAATTAACATTGCCTCTTCCCACTCCTTGGACTTCCATGTTTAATCACTTGTAAATTCCTGACAATGTTCCTTCAAAATATTTCTTGAATATGTATGTACCTTTCTCTCCCTTCTCACTGCTTCCATTATAACTTCATTATACCACTTACCTCTTAGTGACCTCTCTACTTCTAATGTTTTTATCTACCTCTGCTTGGGTAATCTCCATAAAATGTCATTTTCATCATGCCAATATTATCATCATCAACAATAAAATCATATTTATTTGGCAGCACAAGTATTATCACCACTTTACAGATGAGGAAACAGATTCAGACACAATTCAGAATAAATAGAGCTGAGCTTTGAAGCCTGGTCTCCTGACTCTAGTATTCTTTCCACTACCTTGTGCTTCCTACCAGTAGGTAGTCCTTTATTCTAGAGTTTAGAATGGCTACTTATTGTCTTCCAATTTAAGTCCATGTTCCTCGGTCTGACCAAACAACAACAACAACAAAAAAAACCCCACAGGATTTATAGATGGAATGTGCTTTAGAGATTATCCAGTTCGACCTCATTTTATAGATGAGAAAACTATGGCCCATAGAAGTAAGTGACTTGCCCCAAAACACACAAGTTTATAAGTAGTAGAGGTGGGGTTCAAACCAGGTGTCTTGGCTCCTACTCCAGTGTTTTTCTCTCACTACACACTGCATTAAATGTCTGCTATTACTGTAACCACCTTATCTCTTTCTCTCCCGTCCCACTATTCTTGTTTTTGGTTTTTTTGGGTGAGGCAATTGGGGTTAAGTGACTTGCCCAGGTTCACACAGCTAGTAAGTATTAAGTGTCTGAGGTCGGATTTGAACTCAGGTCCTCCTGCCTCCTGACTCCAGGGCCGGTGTTTTATCCACTGAGCCACCTAGCTGTCCCCCGTCCCACTGTTCTTGACCACAGTTCCTCCAAATATCCAGATATGTGCCTATTCACTTATTCCCTGGCACAGAATGCCTTTTCTCTCCTTTGCCGACTCACTTGTATTCATGCTTTAAAATCCAACTCATGTTCATTTAACCCCTCTTAATTCCTCCAAAATTTATCTATGTGCCCCTCTTTCTCTCCATCAAGGTCATCTATTGGACCTTCTTTGGACCTCAGTTGCCATGATTTGTAAAATGGTTCTACTGCTTCTTGCATTCCTCATCTCAGGATTATTGTGAAAATCAAACGAGATGGGACAATGAGTACTTAGTAAACCATAAAGATACTCTATTTCCAGTCACCATTCTCATTGTTTTTGGATTCCTAGTCAGTCTCCAGAAGGCAGCAACCTGGACTACTAATGGCTTTTTATAATTGCTTAGTTTTTAAAAAGCACAGCTATTCTTTCCTTCCTATTTACAATCCTGAGAATAAAAAGGGTGATCACTAAATGCTCAAGGAATTAGGTTGGATATTTCGTCTGGTGAAGGCAGAGGACTGAAAAGGGAGTGAACACCTAGGAAAGAAGCAAACATGTCAAGATTTCACAGTCATGGCATTTGGAACACAGGTGATGGACTCACTTTGTGGGCCCCCCTCCCCCCATATGAGAAGTTCCACATGTGAAACAATGACACACTTGGAAAAAGCCTTATGATCACAAAGACTCAATATGACATTGTTCTCTGAGCCCCCTCACTGCTGGAAGGACCTGAGGCTTTTCCTGGTGTAGGGAAGGCAACTGGCCCAACTATGTAATTCAGAGATGTGGAAGGAAGATCATTTGGTATCCTGGTGCTGGGACCTAAAAAGCAAATAACATCTCCGGCTATTTCTATATTTAAATAAGTATAGTGGCCAGGACTGGGGTGATAAGTCTCACTCTACTCTGCCCTGGTCTCAGGCCATTGCTAGAGTATTATATTCATTTCTGGGTCATTTCAGGAACGAAGACTAGTTGGGAAACAACCAAAGCAAGGGAACTAGGATGGTGAGGATACTTGAGGCCATGCTATATAAAGGCTCAGTCAAAAGAGCCTGAGAGGAAAAGAAGGTTTAGGAAGACATGACAGTTGTCTTTAAATATCTAATCGGTCCCTTTCGAGGACCAATTTGAATTAGGACTACTGGATGAAAGTTACAAGAAGACAGATTTTGGTTCAATGTGAGGAACAACTTCCTAAAATTCCATGGTTTCAACAATGGAATGGAATATTTTATAAAGTTGTGAGCTCCCTGTTCTGAAAGATGTCCAAGTGGAGGCTAGATGATCACTTGTAGGGGGTGCTACAGTAATGGGGATTTATGTTTTAGGTCAGGGTCTGGGTAGATGACTTAAATTCCATCCAGATCTAAGTTGCTATAATTCTGTGACTGAGGTTTATGGCTCTATGAGACTAGAGAGTTGCCAAGGGCAGCAAAGGGGTTAAGGTTTAAATAACTGTTTTATATATGAATTAATGTGTGGAGCTGGGAGCCAAAATCTGTTCCATTAATTTTTCCATCTATTCCAGGAGCAGTTAGGTACACACAGTAAAGTTTATTTTGGTATACTTCACTCCATTAAAAATAAATTAATCAGCAAATTCCTGCCTTGCTCAGCCCTGGTTTATGTGAATATTGCCCAGCTGTAATGAGTTACAAGGTGTTATTATCTCACACACACAGGAGGCTTCTCTCTAGAGCTCAACTTGCAACAAAAGCATCTTAAATAAACTGAGAGAAGGCTGTTTGGTTTGTAATGTTTTCACAGAAGTGGGATATATACCTCACACATATAGAGTTTCTTTATATGACTCATTTTATAACAAGTTAAATGGAGGAAGTTTGCTTTGGGGAAAAAAATGAACAATACGACTTTTTTTTCCCCAATCCAAAGAAAATGCCCCGGGGAGGTGGCTGCATCCAGAGAGGGAGGGGTCAGGCCCTCAAACCCCAAAGCCTGGTGATGGGGGTCACTCTGAATTTAGGCAGAAGGACAAGCCAGTAATAATGAAGAGACTGGTGCCGGGCTGGGCCCCAGACCCCATCCCATTGCCAAAGGAAGGAAGAATCCCACCTACACTAGCCAAATCTTCCTAAAGGGGCACAGAAAGAAAAGATGAGTTCATGTTCTCCATCTGGGGCATCAAGGTGAACTCAGAGAGGAGGGCGTGCTGTCCTTGGTGCAAGCTGAGGTCCTTGAGGGAGCTGGGAGCTGAGTAGCCCCTAGGGCCTGGCTGTGCTCAGAATGACTTGAGCATCTCCAGAAAGAAGATCCACTTTGGGGATCAGTGAATGGGGACTCTTGGGAGACTGTCCTTGCCAACCACCTTCTCTGAGGTGGGGACCCACAGCTTATGCTAACCCCACCTCAAATGACTTTCAGAAACACCTCCAAAATAAAGAAAAACCGTGGCAGAAATAATTCTCTATTTCTTTTAATTCCCAACTCAATGCTATGCTTCATGTGGAGGGATAGATACATCCCAACCCATTTGCTCTCAGTAGCACGGCAGAGTTCCAGGGGTAGAGAAGGCCCGGGGCTGGGGGTGCCTTCTGCTTCTATCACCTTCCCCACCAAGGACCCTGGGGGAAAGCATACACACATAGCTGTCTGGGGAGCAGGGGGGATCCCTGCAGAATTTCTTGGGGGGAAAGCTTTTCCCCAGTGAGTTCCTTGGGACAGCTTGGATGTCTCCCAGCACCCTGATGCAAAGTGGCCCCACCCAGTACCCCCCAGGCCAACTTCTGGGCACATTAAAAGGGAAATCAATACAAACAGGGGCCAGGTGTTTTACAGATGTTGTTCAATGGTTAATCCGGCCTCTTCCTGCTGGGCCCAGGGGCGGCAGGTACCTTGTTCCTAGCTTCTCCTCAAGGGCAGCTGCTCCATAGCTTGGAGGGGCCACCCCTCAGAGGCCTTCATCATTGTATGTTGGCAAACTGGGTTTCAGAACGCTTTGGGGATTTTTCTCCACGAGAGGGCGCCAAGATACCTCCCCAGTTAAGAGAAGTTCTTCCCCATTCATGGAATCCAGGTACTGCATCTGCAAGGGATGCCAAAGACATTAGCTGGGATAGGAGACAAGATGGTTCAGCTATCTTTTTCCTATTAAATAAGAGTTCAGGGAGATATTTAACCAACCCAGCCTTCCAGATCCACCCCCAACCCACCCCAAACTGAGATACCTAAATAATCCAATGCTCATTTTACTACAGAAGCTCATAGAGGCAGAGGCAGAAAAGTTCCTGAGGCCACTCTAGAAAGTATGGAGACCTTAAGGGATGTGCGCCTGTGCACCCTCCCCAATCTCCCTGACTTCTGCCTTCTGAAGCAAAGAGAGGGAAGAAAAGGCTATTATGGGGAAAAGGCATTAGACTTGTTCTATTTGGCCCCAAAGGGCAAACCTAGAAAAAAGGGGTAGAAACTGCAAAGGGGCCAACTTAGGTTTGATGTCAAGACAGATTTTCTAACAATTAGAGCTATCCCATCATGGACTAGGCTGCCAAGAGGTTGGGGGGTGTGGGGTGGGGTATGGGAGTGTGTCCCCTAGAGGTTTTCAAGAGAGGATGGATGGCCCCTTGTCACGTGTGTGCTAATGGGGAATTCTTATTTGTATGGCTTGAACCAGATAGCTCCAGAGGTCACTTCTAATTCTCAAATTCTGTGATGCTGTAAAGGTGTCTTCACGGACTCCAGAAAGGTGCTGGCAGGTGGTGGAGCTGGGTAGTTAATCACAGACAGTCAAAGCTGGAAGGGTCCTTAGAGATACCCTAGTCAAAGGGTTGTAAGTTTTTTGTGTCATGGACCCCCTTAGCAGTCTAAGCCTGTGGGTCCCTTCTCAGAATAATGGGGGTTTTTTGTTTTTTGTTTAGGGGGAAATGTATACATATATGAAAATACACACACATATACGATTACATATAAAAACATTTTTCACCTTCATTTTTTGGAATTTTGAGCTCCAAATTCTCTCCCACCTTCCCTCCCTTCCCCACTCACTGAGAAGGCCAGCAATTGGATACAATTTATACATGTGCAGTCATGCAAAACATAGTTCCATATTAATCATGTTGTGAAAACAAACAAACCCAAAGAAAAATAAGGAAAATTAAAAAAAAAAACCCAAACCCAAAAACCCAACAGTATGCTTTGATCTGCATTCAGATTCCATCAGTTCTTTCTCAGGAGGTGGCTAGCATTTTTTGTCATAGGTCCTTCACAATTGTCTTGGATCTTTGTATTGCTGAGAACAGCTAAGTCATTCACAGCTGACTATGTATGTACAATGTTCTCCTGGTTCTGCTTACTTCACTTTGCATCATTTCATGTTAAGTCCAGATTTTTCTGAAAGCATCCTGCTCATCTTTCTTTTCCTTTTTTTTTTGCTGGGGAATGAGGGTAAATTTATCTAAATATTTTTGGCGGGGATGGGGGGGGGGCAGGCAATGAGGGTTAAGTGACTTGCCCACAGTCACACAGCTAGTAAATGTCAAGTGTCTGAGGCTGGATTTGAACTCAGGTACTCCTGAATCCAGGGCCAGTGCTTTATCCACTGTGCCATTTTAGCTGCCTCCTCATCATTTCTTATAGAACACCACAACTTGTTCAGCCATTTCCCAATTGATGACATTCCAGAATAATGTTTTTAAAGGCATAAAATATATAGGCTTAAAAAGGAAATCAATTTTATTGAAGTACACATTGCTGTTGTTCATTCAGTCATGTCTGTGACCCTACATACCATAGCATGCCAGGCATTTCTATCTTCCACTATCTCTTAAAATCTGTCCAAGTTCATGTTCGTTGTTTCCATGATACTCTCTACCCATCTCATCCTCTGCTGTGGCCTTTTCCTTCTGCCTTCAATTTTTCCCAACAGCAGGGTCTTTTCCAATAAGTCCTGTCTTGTCATGATGTGGCCAGCATCAGCTTCAGCTTCAGTATTTGACTTTCCGGGGAATGACCTGAATTAATTGCTTTAAGTATTGACCGATTTGACCTCCTTGCTGTCCAAGGGACTCTCAAAAATCTTATAAAAGCACTACAATTTGAAAGTGCCAACTCTGCAACTCTCACAGCCATACATTGCTACTGGAAAAAAAACCCTTATCTTTGACTATGTGGACCTTTGTCTGTAGAGTTAAAGTATACTTATCAAAATATAAACAGTACAAATTCCTGGATCCCAGGTTAAGAACTCCGGATTTAACCTAGCCACTTTATTTCATACCTCTTTTGTTTGGTTGGGGTTTTTTTGCTGGGAAATGAGGGTTAAATGACTTGCCCAGGGTCACACAGCTAGTAAGTGTCAAGTGTCTGAGGCCAGATTTGAACTCAGGTCATCCTGAATCCAGGGCTGGTGTTCTATCTACTGCACCACCTAGCTGCCCTGCCCCTTGATTTTAGAGCTGAGGAGAAAGAGGCTTGGGAAGGGAAAGAGCATGCCCTGGAACAACAAAACAAAGGCTAGAACCCAGGTCTCTTGCTCGAGCCAAGAGGGCAAAGAATGATTTCCTATCTAATGTTTCTCACAGATGAGTCCAAGAGATGATGAGATCCTTGAGTAGGATCAAGAACCGGTCTGGTCTCCAGGGCAGCTTTGGCTTGGTCCAATAGCACCTCAGTCTACAGCTTTCGTTACCCTGAAACTAAGCCTACTGTCTGGCCCCATTGTCCTCTTAGGGAATGATAGTGGGAACTTTCTCCTTTTGGCTGTTGGGCTAGATTCAGTTGAGTACAGTGGGACTGATCAGGCATGAGGAAAGCAAATGAGTCACTGTGGGGTGAGATCCTTTCAACATTAAGCCACCACAGAGACCTAAGTTACTGGGCATCTTGAATCCAGGAACTATCTGAGAAACCAGAGGCAGCTGGTAGGTTCATGAATCAAACGACCCAGGTAGGTTCTTGGGTTTGGGGCTATTGCAGCTGAAAAACCGGGAAACCATAGGAAAGCCACCTCCTGTATGTCAATTTCTTCATGACAACTCAATGATGAAACTATAGTATTGGTTATGTACACTGCATGGGGGAGATTACAGTCCCATCACTACAAGATTTCTGGAAGCTCTGGGATCAAAAGATCATAACTATCAGGACACCCTATCAGATTCAAGTCATCAATCTCCTAACTTTACCTAAGCCAACTCTCTTCCTGAGAATGGTCTCCAAAACTGCCCTTCTCTGGGCCAGGGCTGTGAGCTCAGGAATTATGGTTTCCTAAGTGCGTAGATGTTCTGGTATATGGAATGGCAGGGAGGAGGGAGAGATAATAAATGCTTGTTAATTGAGTTTTAAAGGAGTTAAAACTTTCCAATAGGCTCTAAGGAATGGAATTCACGACCAATAAAGGAGATTCAAGTGTTGCCTGATGAGATTACTGCCACAAACAGGCAGAGGCCAGGTTTTCCCCAAAAGGAACTAACTGCCTTGCAAGTAGTTAACCAGGAGCCAGTGGTCTTTGTGGCCACAAGTTGCCCATGGTAAAATACCTAAGAAAGGCTAAAAAGATCACTGGGCAGTATGTGTTCCTAAATTAGAGTGGTGGAAACCATGTCACCTTTCTCAACAAGTGAAGCTATAAGGGCTATGTGTACTGTCTCATCCTTCCTTGGCCTTGGCATTTAAAGACTTCCATTGGATTGAATCTGCTCTCTATGCCTGCAATGTCCTTCTGTCCTTTATACTACGGTGTCTCAATCCCATCCATTCATCAGGACAGAGTTCAAGTCACTTCTTACAAGAAGCCTTTTCTGCCAACTCCAGTGATCTCTCCCTTCTCTGAACTCCTATAGCCCTGAGAGGATGGTTCAATAACATTTTTTTGTGTCCTGGACCCCTCTGGCAGTGTGGTAAAGACTATGGACCCCTTCTCAGAATGTTTTTTAAATGAATAAAACAAAAAACATATTATTACAACTTATTAAATGTGGTTTTTTTTAAGTTCAGGTTAAGAACCCCTGCCTTAAAATCTAAATTAATGATTTGTCACTTACTGTTTTATCCTTCCTTTGCTTGGCATTTAAGGCTCTTCACTATCTGACTCCATCCTTCCTTTCCACTCCTACCCTGATTTGCTCTATGTTCCAACCCAACTGTGGTTTCCCATAGCTTTGCTCATCCTGTTCCTTATTCTTGGAATGTCCATCTTCCCCCTTTAAACCTACTGAATTCTTAAGCAGTTCTTTAAAGTTCAATTCAAGCATCATCTCCATGAAGCTTTCCTTGACCCCGCAGTCCACAAGAATCTTCCCCCTCAAACCTCAGTCAGCACTTTGTCCTGTATCTCTAATTATCATAAAATATTGTCTCCCATAGTGATCTTGTATTTATGTTCTCTTCCTCACTAGACTGTGAGTTCCCTGAGGGCCAGAATCAAGTCTTACCAGAATCTTTATTTCTTGGAGCACTGAGCACAGGGCTCAGAATCCAGTACATGCTTAATAAACAATTTGTTGAATGAATAAATGAATGAATGATGGTTTTAAGTTAACTAGATTCCCTAAACAAGAGGATAAGCTCTTTAAGAGTAGGAGCTGCTGTCTTCTCTAGAAACACAATGTGTGCAAACACCACACCCTCAATCAGTTCTTACTGAAGACTGATTTCCCCTCAGGCCTGGACAGCCAGTCAACCAGGGATCCATGGTATTGTGCCACTGCAAAAGTTCTGTCCTGTTCTCAGGTAACATAACACCCATAGACTCAGGGAAATAATCAATGCCAAGAGAATTGATCCATGTTTATTAAGTGCCTACTACGTGGAAGGTCCTATGACAAGCACTGAGGATAAAGATAGTTATAACTCAGG
The DNA here is from genome assembly GCF_019393635.1 of Dromiciops gliroides. Taxonomy (NCBI): domain Eukaryota; kingdom Metazoa; phylum Chordata; class Mammalia; order Microbiotheria; family Microbiotheriidae; genus Dromiciops; species Dromiciops gliroides. The sequence goes on from NC_057862.1 coordinate 360,856,692, forward strand.
TCCTGTTGTCCAGGAACTTACAAATTAATGGGGAGGGAAAATACACAAATAATTATGATACAAAGGAAAGTAGTAATAGACACTCTGTAACTCAGAGGATAGTTGGTTCTGTGGAAAGCAGTGGCAGCTATAGAACTGAGGGGGTAGCAATTCCCAGAGGGATTTCTACCTCCTGAATGTTTAGTTTCCTAAAACACGAAACAAAATGATGCTTGGTACTGGATGAAACACGTACCTGCTTCCTTACATACTCTACCAGTAGCTCCAATTGTCTGGGGTCTTCACATTTCTGGTTAAAAAAAGTCCTCCAGATAGCAGCAGCCAGCCCATGATCATCTGACAGGATGCCCTGTAACACAATTGGGTTGAGAGGTGGGTTCTTACAGAGGGGGTTGCCCTAAGTCATGGATCTGCAGGCTGACAGCACTGTGCCCAGAAGAACTCAAAGTATTTGGGCCAATGAGCTCTCTGAGTGGGCACCGTCTGAACACTGTGTGGCCTGGCTCCTTCTCAGACACTTGGCAGCTATGTCTCTGCCAGGCTGCCCCCTCCTGTCACAGGAGGAAGTGCACACAAGTTATGTCATTGGAAGGTAAAAGATGAAAATACATCATGAAGTGCTGGTGACTCCAAGGTAGCATGTTCTAAAGTAAGACTACATTCATTCATTTGTTTATTTTGCAGGGCAATGAGGGCTAAGTGACTTGTCCAGGGTCACACAGATAGTTAAGTGTCAAGTGTCTGAGGCCGGATTTGAACTCAGGTCCTCCTGAATCCAGGGCCGGTGCTCTATCCACTGCGCCACCTAGCTGCCCCTAAAGTAAGAATTCTTAATCTTTGTTTCATGTTGTGGATGGCTGTGAGGTCTATGGACCCCTTCTCAGAATCGTTTTTAAAGACACAAAATAAAATATGTAGGATTACAAAGCAAATAAATTATGTTGAAATACAGTTATCAAAATATTTTTCTCACCCAAGTTTGGGGATTCCCTGAAATCTATCCACCAGGGGCGGCTAGGTGGCGCAGTGGATAAAGCACCGACCCTGGATTCAGGAGTACCTGAGTTCAAATTCGGCCTCAGACGCTTGACACTTACTAGCTGTGTGACCCCGGGCAAGCCACTTAACCCTCACTGCCCCACAAAGAAAAAAAAAAAAAGAAAGAAAGAAAAAAAAATCTATCCACCAACCCCATGGCCATCTGTGGACCCCAGAATAAGAACTACAGTCACAAAGCCTCAGAGACCACGTGGTCTAGTTCCTCAATGTTAAAGAGGAAGAAGTTAAGGCCCATAGAAGGAAAAGCTAATGTAATCTTAGGATGCATGAACAGAGACTGTCTAGAGTCTAGGATGAAAGAAGGGTTGCACACTGCCCTGGTCAGACCACACGTGGAACACCATGATGAGTTCTCAGGGCCACATTTTGTCAAGGTCATTGATAAGCTGAGAATATCCAGACAAGGGCAACATGTATAATAACAGACCTAGAGTTCATAGCATGATGACTGGCTGAAGGTCTTGGGCAAGTCTGGCCTATGAAGAAAAGAGGGGGAATGTAATAGCTACCTTTAAGTATTTGAAAGGTTGTCATATGGAAGAGAGAACAGACTTATTCTTCTTGGTCAGGGGGAGGGGGGAGGCGTATAGGAGGGAAGCAGGGGTGTTTGTCAGAACTAGGAATAAAACATGGAATTTACAGTTGACTTGAAATAAGGAAAAACTTCCTAACTATTAGAGCTATTTAAAAATAGAATGGGCTGCCTTAGGGGGTAGTCTGTTTTCCCTCCTGGGAGGTCTTCCGGTAAAAGCTAGTTGGAGCATTTCGTTGGGTATACTGTATCAGGAATTCTTGTTTAGGTGTGGAGCAGCTCGGATGGCCTCTTCCATCTCCAAAATTTCATGAGAGGAGCATGGGTAAGTCAGTGGCAGAGACAGGATGAGAGCCCAGAAGTCCTTCCACAGTACCCTGGCATGATAGCAAAGTGCTGTGTGGGAGGCTAAGTGGAGCAGTAGCAGCAGGGGTTCTGCGCCTGTGTTTTCCGCAGCGTCTCCCACTCATCTAAGTAGTAAGTGCTCTTCCACCACAGAGAGGACATATGGTCAGAGCCGTGTGTCTGGTAACAGAGATCGCCTCAGTCTGTGTTTCCTGGCTTAGTTGTCTGTAACCAAGGTACAGATTCCCACTGGCATGGAGCTTTATGTTTAGAAAGTACTTACCTAGAGCATCTCACTTGATCCTCCCAGCAGCCCCATTTTAAAGGTAAGGAAGCTGAGGATCAGAGCACTGAAATGGCCCACTGAAGACCACACTACTGATAGATGGCGGAGCTGGGAAAACAATCCATGCCTCTTGACAAATGCAGGAAACAGTTTTCCCCTGGTTCCCTGCTGCCTTCCCTTTAAACAGCAGCATCTATCTTCAAGACAAGGGACAGGAACCATCCTATGAGGGCCGACTTTTCCTCTAGTCCCTTTGGAGCTAGACGTTGCTAGGGTGGTCTCGTTACTACTATATAAGCCAGCCAGTACAGCTTGGTCTAGCCTAGTCTCACCCTCCCATATGTAGAAGAAAGGAAAGCCCAAAAACATGATCATGGGCTGCACAACCTGGTTTGTGGGTATACTTCACAGCTCCCCTCCTTGAGCTCCTCCAGGGGCTGGCTAATCAGAGTGCATGGTTGCGTACCCAGGAACTCTTACTTCCTAGCTCAGTCCTTTGTTTCTGTGGCTCCAGAGTCCTACTAGCAGGCATCATGGTACAGTGGAATGAATCTTAAATTGGCAATCAGAAGACCTAGGTTCAAATACCATTTGTATGACCCTGGCCAAGTTGCTGGGTAGGCAACTCTAAGACTCAGTTTCCTCACCTGCTGGATTAGATATCCTCTAGGCCTCTTTCGCTTCTAAATATATGGCCCTATGAAAGTGTAGCCAGGGATTTGTGGCTGTGAAAACCTGCTGCATCTTGCTGGCTTCAGAGACACGAAGACTGGCCGTGGCCATCAATCCATCATCAGTCCCCAAGGAGTCTAGTCTTGCTGTCACAAGCTACATAACCTTTATGGGTGCTGATGGATTGGCTGAAAAATGCTTCACCTCAAACATCCCTTGATAAACATCCCCACAATTCAACAGCCTGGCCTGGAAGCTAAGGAAGAAGTCAGCTTTCTCCAGAAGGCAGGGCTGAGGCCCAGGGACAAGCTCAGGCATGTTGTGGTTTTTTTGAGCACTTGGCTAATGAAACCTCCTGTGTGTATGTGTCTGAGATGCCCTGGGCACAGACTGCAGTAGGACTGGCACAAATATTCATAAAGTGTGAGGCACAGGCTTCAAGGACTGGGAGAACAGGGAATAATACTAGGAAAGAAAAGCCAGAGAGCAGTATCACATAACAAACTAGGGCAGTCTTAAGAATGAAGGAAGGGGGGCAGCTAGGTGGCTCAGTGGATAAAGCACCGGCCCTGGATTCAGGAGTTCCTGAGTTCAAATCTGGTTTCAGACACTTGACACTTACTAGCTGTGTGACCCTGGGCAAGTCACTTAACCCCCATTGCCCTGCAAAACAAACAAACAAACAAACAAATAAATAAATAAAAGAATGAAGAAAGGGGGAATGGTGGGCATAGGTTGGGAATCACTGCAGTGTGTGGATAAGGAAAAGGGCGACTAAGGTTCTTTTAATAGTCACAAAAACAAAACAAAACAAAACAGTCATAATGGCTAGTCAAAATTACCTTTCACCTCTGCCCAGTATTTAATACTTTATAGAGCATTTTCATGCACATTAAATCATCTATTTCTCACAGCAATGCTAGATGTAATGTGGCCAAGAAGAAAACTGCACAAAAAGATGTGAGAGCTGGGTTCTAGTCCTAGTTGTGTCACTGAACAACTGTGGAAAGGGCACATTTCTTCCCCTCCCTAAATCTCAGTTTCTTCTTCTGCAACATGAAGAGTTTAGACTAAATAATCTCTACAGGTCCTTCCAATTCTAATCTTCTATGATCTCCCAATCTATCTCTCCAGCCCACATTCTTCCCTTGAACAAACTCTGGCCTGATCTGCCTCCACGTGGCTGTTCCTATAGCAATCCTGAAAGTTGAAAAGGAGGAACTTGTCTTCCTCATCTGCCACTCCTTTCTCCCTTGCAACAATGCCTAGCATTGGGGCTGAGCACAAGTCAAAAACTTAAATGCTTTTTTATTAGACTGTAAAATGGGGATAACGCATGCGTGGCCTAACTCCTACCCAGGTTGCTGCAACAAGGATAAACAGAAATCCATTGAAAAAAGTATTCTGGTAAATATAAAAGCACCATGCAAGTCCACCACTAGAAGACTTAGTAACAAAACATCTTGGGGACTTAAATCTCTGATATTTCATATGGGCTCAGCCCTTGGGCCATGAACTCCTCAGCTTAATAAACTTTGCTGTTCCCTGCCTTTGGAAGAGACTATTTCTCAAGAAATAGTCTTGAGAGCTATCACCATAGTTCACTGGAGGTCACTGACAAATTTCCAGCCATCTAGAAGCCAAGAAAAATGAAGTCATGTGACTGTGATGCCCACAATCAATCAATCAATATTTATTAATTACTTCCTTTGTGCCAGGGACGGTGCTAAGTGTTAGGCCACAAGATATTGAAAGTCTCAAAAGTACCTTTGGAATCATAAAAGACAGAGAAAATGATGCTTCATATTTCAGGACTACTGCAACTGCACTGGTGTGGAAAATGACCTGGTAAGGAAATGCTATTGACCAATGCAGATCACCTCCCCACCCAGATTATTTTATTCCACTATAATTATTTGAAAATTACTACCTAATATATTAACTATCCTTCAACCAGAATATTCAATTTAAGACTGAAAAATTAATAAGGCATTAGGGCATAGGCATTTCAATTTAACCATCTCATTTAAGTTTTACCCTTATTTCCTGGGCCAGCTCAAGTTCCATCTATTTCAAAAAGCCTTCTTTGCTGGCCCTAACTCTTGGGCAACTCTCCTTCCTCTGACACTAGAACAACCTCCACTGTGTCTCCCACCAAACACAATCAATCAACAAGTATTTATTAGGTGCTAATGGGCAACTAGGCCCTGGATTCAGGAGGACCTGAGTTCAAATCTGGCCTTAGACACTTGACACTTACTAGCTGTGTGACCCTGGGCAAGTCACTTAACCCTCATCGCCCCCCTCCAAAAAAAGAGCATCAATATTAGGTGCTTACTATGTGCCAGGCACTAGGCTAAGAATACAAAGACAAAAAGTAAAACACTCCCTGCCCTTGAAGAGCTTATAGTCTAATGAAGGGAAATGACACTACATAAATATGTACATGATTATCTTGGGAGAAGGAAAAGCTTCATTTAAAAGGTGAAGGAAACAAGGATTCTAAGAAATTAAAGTGTGGAGGAAGTGAAATCCAGCCACAGGGTAATCAGGGCAGTGGCACGAATACAGGAAATAGTGTGTCATAAGTGAGGAACAGTCAGAAGGCCAGTTTGGCTTCACTGTAGTATAAATGAAATAATATGTAACAAGGTTGGAAAGGTAGTAAGAGGTCAGGTTTTGAAAGGCCTTAAATGCTAAACAGACGAGTTTACTTTTTAGTCTGAAGGTAATAGTGAGCCAGTGGAGTTTACTGAGCTGAGGAGTGACATGCTTGATCAACTTTAGAAAACTGACTTTGCAGCTATTTGGAGGACGGGTTAGAAAGTGAAGAGGCTTGAAGGAGGAAGACCAATTGGGAGGGTATGGCAATAGTCCAGGTGAGAGATAAGGCCCAACTAGGGTTGTGGGGAAAACAGATGTGAGCGATGACATGGAAGTAGAAATAAGATCTGCTTGTCCAGGACAAACCCAAAGAAACCAAAGAAATGGAGTTAGACCCTTTTTGTCTACGTCAGTGAAGGACTGATGGGATCAAACCACACCTAGATAATGGACTTTGCCTTAAGCTACTTGAATGAGGGTCTTTTCCCTGATGTTATCTGAAGAGTTCATTTTTTAAAAATCATTAAAGTATTTTATTATTTTCCAGTTACATGTAAATAGTTTTCAACATGTGTTTTCATAAGGTAAAAAAAAAAAAAGAAAGAAGATCTGGCAACTGACTGGATATGTAGAGTGAATGAGAATGTGGAGCTGAAATTTCAAACCTAGGAAAATGGAAAAATGGTGCTGTTATCCCATTTATGGGACAGTATTGTAAAGGGAGTGTTTTTTGGGGAAATATGATAAGTTCAGTAGATAAGAGAGACTGAAGGTAAAAGAGAATGGGGATGATAGGGACAGGGCAAACTGCTAGAGAAAACAGGAGGGCACGGGAGCAAGGATAGCTGTAGAGGGGTTGGCCTTGACAAGGAGAAGGAATATCCTTGAGAGACAGGAATGATGTCATGGTGTCATGAGATACAGAGGAGAGAAGAGAGAGTTCAAGACAAATGCTCCTCTATATTCTCAGAAAAGCACTTGGCAAGGTCCTCAGCTATGAAGGTGAGTTAAGGGTGGTTTGGGAGGCTTAAAAAGAGAAAATAAAGTTTGGAATAGCCACTAAGGAGAACTGAGAATCAATTAGGGAGGATCAATTCAAAGCAACAAGTATTATTAAGTGCTTACAAAAAGTATCAAGCACTGTGCTAGGCAACAAGGATACAAAGAAAAGCAAAAACAATCCCTATCCTGGAGGAGCTCACACTGGAATGGGGGAGACAACATGCAAACATTTGTACATGTAAGATATATAAAGGATAAATATTAGGTAATAAATAAAGGATTATATTAGAGGAAAGGCACAAGGATGGAGTGGGAGGGTAGAAGATGCCTGGGAAAGGCCTTTTGCAAAAGTCATAAAGGAAAGCAGAAAAATCAGGAGGCAGAACATTCTAGACATGTGGGACAGCTGGTGAAAAGGCCTAGAAGCAGGAGAGATGGAACGTGATGTGCAAGAAACAGAAGGCAGCCAGTATTAGTACTGCACAGAGGATGGGGACGGCTGCAAAGTGTAACGGCAAGCAAGAACAAGTTTGTGAAGGGTTTTAAAAGTCAAAAGAGGGGCAGCTAGATGGTGCAGTGGATAAAGCACTGGCCCTGGATTCAGGAGGACCTGAGTTCAAATCTGACCTCAGACACTTGACACTACTTACTAGCTGTGTGACCCTGGGCAAGTCACTTTAACCCTCATTGCCCTGCAAAAAAAAAAAAGTCAAAGGATCTTATGTTTGATCCAGGAGATAAGAAAGACACTGGAGTTTTTTGAGGTGGGACTACGTGGTCAGATAAGTGGAGGATGAACTTTCCATTTCAGGGAGAGACTCGAGGCTGGGAGATCAACAAGAAAGCTACTGCAATAAATATTTCAGGGCAGGCATTAGGTGACAAGGAGTTGCACCAGGGTGGCAGCTCAGTCAGAAGAGAGGGGATAACATACAAGAACTCTTGTGAAGGTACAACAAACAGGGCTTAGCAACAGACTGGATATGGGGGTTAAGCACAAGAAGTCAAAGGTGGCACTGAGGCTGTGAACCTGGGTGACTGGAAGGATGTTGGTGCCCCTGACAGAAAATGGGAGGGTTTAGGGGAAAAAGATGAGTTTATTTCAGATATGTTGGGTTCAATATGTTTATGAGACATTCAGTTCAAAATGTCCAATAGGCACCTGGATCTTCACAATGGGATATCAGCAAAGAAATAAGAGCTGGATAAATAGGTCTAAGAATCATCTGCATAAAAATGATAATTGAATCCATGAAATCTGATGAGATCACCAAGTAAATACATATATATAGAGAAAAAAAGGTAGTCCAGGACAAAGCCTCGTGGGCATGACTTAGAAACTGGTAAAAGAGACTAAGGAGTGGCCAGTCAGGTAGAAAGAGAACCAGGAGAGAACAGTTACGAAAACTTAAAGAGAATATCCAGGAGGAGAGGATGAATGACAGCATCAAAGACAACAGAGAAGTCAAGGAATGTGAGGATAAAAAAAAGAGCACTAGAATTGGCAATTAAAAGATCATTGCTAATACTGGAGAGAGAAGTTTCAGTTGAATGATGAGTAGAATTGCCTTGTTCTAGGCAGCTAGGTGGCACAGTGGATAGAGCACTGGCCTTGGATTCAGAAGGACCTGAGTTCAAATCCGGCCTCAGACACTTAACACTTACTAGCTGTGTGACCCTGGGCAAGTCACTTAACCCCAATTGCCTCACACCAAAAAAAGTTCACACAGAGAATTATACAATTAGCACCAACAATTAGTGCTGGAGTACTAACAGCAGCATCCACTAATGGCCACTTCCAGGAAAAGTAACTATGGAGACAAGCTAATATCAGATGTCCATGGTCTGGCTAATGTTCTTACCTCATCATATCCCAAGATTCCTGCATAGAAACTATTTGTCATGATTAGCATGTTCTTCTTCAGGATATAGGAATTTACCTGTCAAGACAAAATGGCAAAAACAAGTATAAATAAAAAGAAAAGGCTGCAAAGTAGTATGGTCTTCTCTTAGCCATAATGGTCCTAAGTGGTACAATAGAAGTTCCCTGAATAAAAATCAAACTTTCTACCAAGCAATTTTTAGCTTCTTCACTGTTAGATTCAGCCTAATCTAACTGCCTCCTTAGGTTCTGCCTTTCCTAAGGATTTTCTCCTAGATTAGAAATAATAGTAGCACAATTCTCTCAGGCTCTCATCATTCAATACCACAGGTCCAGTGATGAACCAACCCAGTTAAGTTTTCTACTTGGCAGCAGAAAAGCAACATCTAAGAACTCAATTGAGAAGTTTCAGAAGGATAGCAGGATCAAAGAAATACAACGAACCATAGGGATTACCTAGTCCAATATTCCAAATGACAAAAAATAAGTGTCAACACAGTTAAGCAACCTTCCTCATACTAAGTGGTACTAAATGGTAGCGCTGGGATTTGAACTTAGGGCCTGTGACTTAAAGGTTAGTACTCTTTCCACTGCATGATGTTCTCTCAAGGAATATCCATACAGGGAAGCTAAGCGGTGCAGTGGATAGAGTACCAGCCCTGGAGTCAGGAGAACCTGAGTTTAAATTTGGCCTCAGACACTCACTAGCTGTGTGACTCTGAGCAAGTTACTTAATCCCGACTGCCTCCCCCCGCCCCCAAAAGAAATAGCAATACCAAACAATTTTAAAGTACTTGAGAAGTTGAGACTCTAAAGGAACTGAATCAGAATGTAGGGGTCCTTTAAAGCACCAATAACATTCTCAACTTATAAACACAGAGAAAGACTATACACAAGGAATACAAGAAACAGGTTTCCCTCACTCTCCCCCAAATATATCGCATTTGCCCCTAGAGTTTACTTTAATGGGAGTGACCTTCCCTTCATCTTTGGGCAAGTCACTTAACCCCAATTGCCTCACACCCCAAAAAAAAAGTTTACACAGAGAATTATACAATTAGCCTAACTTATCCAGCCTTCAAGATCCAAATTCAACCCCACATTCTGCAGGCAGACTGCGCTAGCAGTCTTTAAGTCCCAAGCCATAGAAAGGTGTTCTTTCTCTAAGCACCAAAGAGTAGCTGGCCAAATGGACAACAAATCAGACACTGCTTTGCCCTGTTACTCCATGTAACTTGTTTTTAAATTGTCTGTAAGCTCCTAGAGGGGAAGACTTGGATCATATGTCTTTACAGAGCATCACACAGTGACACTTAAAACCAACAAAACATTTCTTACAGGTTTACTATGTGCATGATACTGCACTAGTGGGAGTGATACCAAGTTTACTGTTATTTTAAAATAAAATTTGTTTGAACATAGCAGACAAACACCAACCACAATAAAAATATACTTCCTTTTCTGGGCCTCAGTTGCCTCCTATCTAAAAATAGGGATAATGCTTACTGTACCTAACAGTTACTATTGTAACAGGGTTACAACAGGGATCTAATTGGACAATTAACATAAAGTGGTTTGCAAACAAAAATGACTTATTGGGACTAATAGGGCATAATACTTCTCCATTCTTCCTTATTTCACAACCTCTACTTATCTAACAACCCCTTAACATCTCTTCCCCATTGTATTTCTTTTTTGTTTGTTTTTCCTTCCTTCCTTTCCTTCTTTCTTTTTTTTTAAAGGAGATTATTTAGAATTTTCCCCAAGTTACATGTAAAAAAAAAAAGGTATTTTTCACATTTATTTTTTAAAACTTTGTGTTCTAAATTTTCTTCCTCCCTCCTTCCTCAACCCTCCCTATGCAATCAAGCAATTCAATTTAAGTCATACATGTGTGGTTATGCAAAAACATCTTCACATTAGTCAGATTGTAAAAGAAAACAGACAAAATAACTGTAGAAAGAGTAGCTAACAAATAAAATTATACTTCAATCTGTATTCAGATACCATCATTCTTCCTCTGTTGATGGTTTGCATTTTTTTATACGTCCTTCTAATATCACCCTGCTCATCATTTCTGTCACAATTACTATTGCTAACTGTATTGTCCTCCATCCTATTCCCTCCCCTTGATATTTACTCTATTTTCTATATTCCTTCACCCTATCCCTCCTAGATAGTGGGTTTTTTTTACTGCCCCATCCTCCCTCAATCTGCCCTCCCTTCCTTCACCTCTCCCTCACCCCATCCCCTTCCCCTTCCACTTTTCCTCAGGGCAAAATATATTACTATACCCACTTGGGTATGTATGTTATTCCTCTCTTAGCCAATTTTGATGAGAGTAAGGTTCGCTCACTCCCCCGCTCCTCCCCATCTTCCCCTCCACTCCATAAACTTATTCTCGTTTCTTTTATGTGAGATACTTTCCCCCAGTGCACCTCTCCCTTTCCCTTTCTTCCAAGTGCATTCCTCTTACTCCTTAACTTTATTTATTATTATTTTTTTTTTGGTGAGGCAATTGGGGTTAAGTGACTTGCCCAGGGTCACACAGCTAGTGTCAAGTGTCCAAGGCCGAATTTGAACTCAGGTCCTCCTGATTCCAGGGCCAATGCTCTATCCACTGCACCACCTAGCTGCCCCTCCTTAACTTTATTATTTTTTTTATTTTAGTGAGGCAATTGGGGTTAAGTGACTTGCCCAGGGTCACACAGATAGTAAGTGTTAAGTGTCTGAGGCCAGATTTGAACTCAGGTACTCCTGACTCCAGGGCTGGTGCTCTATCCACTGTGCCACCTAGCTGCCCCTGAAACACATGACCTTTTTTTTTGGGGGGGGGGGGAGGCATTTGGAGTTAAGTGACTTGCCCAGGGTCACACAGCTAGTAAGTGTCAAGTGTCTGTGGCCGGATTTGAACTCAGGTACTCCTGAATCCAGGGCCCGTGCTTTATCCATTCCGCCACCTAGCCGCCCCTCCTCCTTAACTTTAAAGATGTCATCATGGGTCAGCTAGGTGACATAGTGGACAAAGCACCAGCCCTGTAACCAGGAGGCCCCGAGCCCAAATCCGGCCCCAGACACAACCCCATTGTATTTCATTCTTTGTCTCTGATGAAGAGATGAATCTTTTCATCAAAGCCAATCCCCCTACATGTATCCTTGACCTCATTCTGTCCTGGCTAGAATATTACTCTATCAAGCCCACCTTTAAATTCAACCTCTTGTCATCTAGTGATTCTTTCTCTGTTACCTATAGACATGCCCACATTTCTCTCATCTAGAAAAATCCTTACCAGAGAGCTTACTATCCCTGATTAGCCATCATCGTATATCTTTCTTCCCTTTCTCAGCAAAACTTGAAAAAGCTGTGGTGCTTTTCCTTCCTTTCCTCTCACTTTCTTCATAATCTCCTGAATCTGGCTTTTGATCACAGAACTAAAATTGTTCTTCCCTCAAAATTACCGATGATCCCTAATCACTAAGTCGAATGGCCTCTTCTAAATCCTTGTCCTTCTTGACCTCTTTGCAGTACTGCATCTGACACTGCTGACCTTCTCTCCTCTCAGGGTTTTCTGACACCGCTCTCTCCTGTTTCTCTTCCTAACTCATTGCTCCACTGACAATTTGTCATCCATGGCACGCCTAAGAACTATGGGTGTATTACAAAGCTCTGTCCTTGGCTCTCTATCAGCTCCCATAGGTTCGATTACCCTCTCTATGCAGATCATCACCATATTCATATATTCAGTCCTAGCCTTTTCTATGTCTCCTCATAAAATAGAAGTGACCCTGAGTTCTCAAAGGTGGAGAACAATTTTTGGCAGGTTCTGACCATTCAATTACTGGATTTAACAGGTTCAATGATAGATTATGTGTCTATCCTCCAAGCCTAGGAAAGGTTGGAATTGCTTGGCAGCAGAAAAGAAACTCATAAAGACTAAAAAGTTCCAAGGGATTTGGTAGAAGGAACATAGCACCAAACTGGTTGTTCTACAGGCACCTGGAGCCCAACAGGTCCAAAAGACAAGAAGATCTTTTCCCACAAAACCTAGCCCTCTTGTGAATTTTCTGTTACTCTGGAGGGTAACATTCTTTCAGTCACTCATGTTCACAATTTTGTTACCCCTGACTACTCATTCTCATTCACTCCGTGTATCTAATCAGTCACCAAATCCTGTCATTTCTATCTCTATAACAATTCTATTTATTTCCTTCTCTCCAGTCTCTATCAACAGAGGAATGGCCTGTGTTGCTCCAAGGGCACTTTGTAGGCTTCGGAGTCCTAGTCCGCATTATAGTTGTCTCTCTACATGTAGCATCTCACCTGTTAGACTGTTAGCTACCTGAAAACAAGAACCATATCTCTTATTTCTCTCCACTCTCTTCTATCCTGACTCCAGCATTGAAGACAGGGCCCTATATGTGAGAGGTGCTCAGGACACATACAGTAATATTGATATTCACGTAAGAAACAAAAAACAGACCAGCCACAAAGAAACTCCTAGGGCTCTCTGGGGGACAGGAGGGGACAAGTAACAACAAGAACTGCTTATCAGCTAAAATTGGGTATTAATAAGAAAATCCTAGCAACTCAGATTGATCTTATGCCATATATTTGATTCTCTTCTTCATGCCCAACCCCACTTTTGTTATGGTGTTTCCCTCATGCTTAATTGGCTAACTGGCCATTCTGTACCCACAGAGCTTCCCCCTTCCCTTCTAGCTGCACCTGGGAACTGGTTTTCCTAAAGTATCAGCCAGGTTGGATTAGATCATGAAATGGGACCTTGTGAGAAGGGAGTGGCAGACAGTTTGATCACTACAGACATATGATCTGCAGCCAACATGTGAGGCAGATAGTGGCTTTCTAAGGGCTGGTCACTGAAATAACCCAGACCCTTCCAGCCAGCCCGAGGATGAAGAATACTGAGACAAATGTCCCATGCCAGCCTGGCGTGGCTGTGTCTTTTTGTTGGTGGGCAAGCTCCCCATTTCTCTGCTGCTGCAAGGGCTCTCATTCTTTCTTCTTCTGGATAACTATATGCTTCTTTCTCCATGTCATACACAGAGTACAGCCCAGTACACATAAGATGCACATAGCAGACAAGCACTCTCCACCAGACAGCGTTGGCCTGTTTTCCCCCTCAGCTGCTATCCCTTTTCACAATGCTTTGCTTTTTTATAAAAATCCATAGAGCAAAACCACAAGGAAAGGTTCCTTTTCTGTCAGTTACTCATATTTTCCCATTTATTCAGCTATTAAAATCTGTGCAGATATTTTATAGGCCATCAAGATTTGGTGACTGGTATTACTGAATGTTTAATAATAAACTCAACAGAAGAAATCAGAGGGTTAAATGATGACTGCAATTCCTGTAATGACTTAATTAAATTTTTATTGAGTACATAAACTATGATGTAATTTCTAGCCAACCTTGTGCCTCCATCCCCCGCATGTCACGGGCTGGGGGCGCTCTCAGTAGACACTCCTGAGCGAGCCCCGAGTCTCTACTGCACTGGGGAAGGGGGCAAGGCTCATGTAACACACTCAATAAATTATCCGTTCATTTCTAACAAAGTCCATGAGTTATAATATATTTGCCATTGCACTTTTTATGACATAATAAAAGTGGTACCTTAAGGATTACTTAACACAGACGGCGAATGTTATAGCAGAGGCAGGCTCAAGGGGCAAAGAAAACAAACATTAGCAGCCCAGGGACAGGTCCTGAGTTTACATCCCAAGGGGGGCCACTTACTATATTAAAAAGAAAAAACAGCCATACTGGGTTTGCTAATCAGGAGATTAATGAAGAAGATAACCAACAGGTTAAAAGAACAAGGCAGTAAAGTACCTCAAGCTGAGAAGTTTTAAATGGAATGTGTCCAGGATGTCTAAAGGATGAACACCAGCCTGTAAGGCAGCAAGATGCTCTTTCATTGGACTTAGTGCTACAAATACATGGGTTTGAGTCCCGGTTCTGGCAAATACTAGCTCTTATGAGATTAAGCAGAAAACTTCCCTTTTCTGGGCCTCAGTTGCCTCCTATCTAAAAATAGGGATAATGCTTACTGTACCTAACAGTTACTATTGTAACAGGGGTTACAACAGGGATCTAATTGGACAATTAACATAAAGTGGTTTGCAAATCATAAGGTACAATATATCAGGTATCATCTGTAAAATGGGTTATCTGTGATGCAATATGGCTATAAATCATAGAACACCCCAATCTGAGAAGAATCAAAACTACAGGTGACACAAAAGACCGTGGACTCATGGGAGCTACAAGCAGGATACAATGCTGTGCACATAAAACATGGCTTAAGAGACATAACAAGAATGGGCATAATCGGGGCAGCTAGGTGGCATGGTGGATAGAGCACTGGCCCTGGAGTCAGGAGTACCTGAGTTCAAATCGGCCTCAGACACTTAACACTTACTAGCTGCGTGACCCTGGGCAAGTCACTTAACCCGAATTGCCCTCACTTAAAAAAAAAAAATGGGCATTACCAGAAAAGATATGTGGATCAGTATGTAATAAGAGCAATAATAGAGTAACAGCATGAGTACTCATCCCACATAATTCTGCAAGGTCCCATATAATATTAACAGAACCAGAGAAAAGACTCTAAAATATTTGTTGGATCTTCAATGGAGGACTTACAGAAGTCATAAGAATCTCACAAAATGAGAAGGCCAGGACAGGTTAAGATTTCTAATGGTGGAGGAAGTATTCACAATAAGACCTTGTCTGGGCTAGGATGTCCCAAAACTGTGATTTCATCTCTGTTGGAAACTTTCCACTAATGCAAATCAAGGTCAGTAACTTGTCTGGAATCACACAGTCAGTATGCGTCCAACATAGGGCTTGAACCCTGATCATTGTGACGTTAAGGTCACATCCATTAAACCACCTATGGAGATAAGTAAAATGGAGACACTACTGCCTGTGTCATCAATCTACTCAGGTAGGTTGTGAAGAATGCTAAAGTACTACGTAAACAGTGAGCACCCTGGGATCTCCAAGTGACAAAGCACTACACAGCAATGCAGCCTCATTTTCAAACAACCCTGTTCTTGCTCTGTTGCTGTTGAATATGAAGTCACTTGCTATGTTCATTAAACTCCATTTTCTATATGTGATGTCTTTCCATTACAGCTTAAGCTCTTTCAAGGAAGGAATCATTAAAAAACAAACAACAAACAAATGTAAGTTCTTATGGTTGAAAGGGAACTTAGCGATTACATAGGGCAACCCCCTCACTTGAAAGATAATAAAACTATGGACCAGAGAGGAAAGGGAATTTGCACAGGATCACAGACTTAGAGTTAAAAAGGTTCTTCATTTACAGGTTTGGGGTTTTTTTTTGGTGGGGCAATGAGGGTTAAGTGACTTGCCCAAGGTCACACAGCTTGTAAGTGTCAAGTGCCTGAGATCAGATTTGAACTCAGGTCCTCCTGCATCCAGGGCCAGTGCTTTATCCACTGCGCCACCTACCTGCCAAAGTTAGAAAGGTTCTTAGAAGTCATCTAGTCCAACCTCATTTTTATAGATGAAGAAACTAAGGCCCAAAGAGATCAACTGATTTGCCCAAGGTCACAGTGCAAGTCAGTAGCAGGGGCATGACTAACTAACTAACTACAGGTCTCTTAACTCACAGCCCAGGGCTATTCTTTTCCATTAGGCTCTGGTTCTTTCTTTTTTCTGTGTAAAAGGCTTATTTTGAGGGGCAGGGAGGGGGAGTGGGGAAAAGGAGGCAAATCATTTTGCAAAGATATGTTCAACTTTCCCCAAAATAGTAACTGAGGTTGAATGGTCCAAAACCTATACGGGAATAAACTGCTGAAATGACCTGGACATATGATGACAAAGCTAATATGGATGAACATTATACCTGAATCACTTGATGATCTAACAACAAGAAACATGAATCTTAGAGAATTCTAGGATTGTAGAACCAAAGAAGGAGCTTTTGAGGTCACCTAGTCAAACTACCTTCCTAAAGGTCTTTCACAACATCCCCCACAAATAATTCCATGAAGTAGCCTCATTTTGGTGCTGGATAGCACTAACTAGGTATTCTTTTTATGTCTCCTAAAATCTGCCTTCCTGCTTCCTGACACTATTGGTCCTTGTTCTACCTTCAGAGGCCACAAAACAAGTCTGTTCCCTCTTTCTACAGGGCACTTAAGATGGGAAGCAGGATTTTGTGTCCAGAGTGACACAAAACATATCAAATAGATGTCATATCATGATTCTCTTTCAACCATCTTTACCTGTAAATAGGAATATGACACCTGTTGTGATTCCTTAGTTCAATACTAAGCTCATTAACAATAAACTAATTTACCAATCCACCACTGGATATACTGGTCCATTGCTAAATATTAACTAAAAAGTATGGTATTTCTTTTTTTGTTTTTGTTTTTTGTAGGGCAATGAAGGTTAAGTGACTTGCCCAGGGTCACACAGCTAGTGTCAAGTGTCTGAGGCTGGATTTGAACTCAAGTCCTCCTGAATCCAAGGCCAGTGCTTTTATCCACTGTGCTACCTAGCTGCCCCCCAAGTATGGTATTTCTTTGACTCCTGCAAAAGGAATACAAAGGGACAGCTAAGTGGCAGAGTGGATAGAGGACTGGCCTTGGATTCAGGAGGACCTGAGTTCAAATCCGGGCCTCAGACACTTAACACTTACTAGCTGTGTGACTCTGGGGCAAGTCACTTAACCCCAATTGCCCCCCCCCACCAAAGGAAATACAAAGTAATTTTTCTGTTATCTTGGCAAAAAAGAAAGTTTTTGTGTCCCTAAACAAAGGAAGAAAACCAAAAAAGGAGGCTTATTTCTTCACTTTTCCCCCCCTCAAAATAAAAGATGCCAACAATTGACTGTTCAGTTGTGATGATTTCTATCTTTAGCAACATGGATAAATATATCAATAAGCCCACCTTTACTCAACATATCTATTCCTCAAAGTGGCATATTTTATGTAATTTATTATTTCAACATGCTCCACAGTTGTTATTTGGAAGAAGCCTTTTGTAGACCAAAAGCTTGGGGGAAAGGAGAGGTCAACCTATGTTCAAAATTGGCAAGGTCTGAGCCCACATACACTCAGGGCATCAAGAAAACAACGGTTTTCACTGCTGGGTGCCAACCATGGTTCCTAATCATCCTGAGGCAGAGAATTCTCTGATATGGGAGGAAAAATGTACCGAGCTTTGATAAAAGAAATGGGGATCACTTGAAATTGTAGGTGAGAAGATGGCGGAGGAAAGACAGTGAGCTCTCGAACTCATGACACAATCGCTCCAAAAATGATCCAAATAACACCACAGGAAAATGCTGGAACAGCAAAACTCACAGAAGATGGGCTGAAATCATCTTCTAACCAAGAACGGCTTGGAAGGTCAGAAGGAGGGAGCTGCTGTGCTGATACAGGAGTCAAGCCCAACCCCACAGTCACCCTGAAATTATAGGTTACTTGATTTGACAATAATATAGTTGAACAATCATCTAGAGAATCTGAAGGTATAACACAAAAACCCCCAAGATTGTGAAGATTAAACTGTGCTAGACCAACCCTGAATTCCTTTCCATGATAGAGACAGGTAATAGAAGGTTAATTAAGAGAAACTATCATCCTCTTCTACCTAGATTTCCAGAAGGTTTTAGATGCCATCCCATATGATACTCTCATTGTCCAACTAGGTAGTATGATGTGAGCCGTGCTCTGGCTAGCTAGGCCAATATCTAGCCGGAAGGCTAAACCGAGTGTATCATAATTAATGTTTTTATATCATTCTGGCAATGATTCAATAAACAATCACTGAATGCATAGGAAGGCACAGGGCCAGGTGCTATTAAAGAAAGAAAGATGAATAAGAAAAGGTCCTTGACCTCTCAGACCTGAATGATGAGTACTGTTCTCACAGTACAATAAAACAAAATCCTATTCGGGATCTAATAATAATCTGGTTTTTTAAAAAAAAAATATGCTTTTTTGGGGGGAGGGCAGGGCAATGAGGGTTAAGTGACTTGTCCAGGGGCACACAGCTAGTAAGTATCAAGTATCTAAGGCTGAATTTAAACTCAGGTCCTCCTGAATCCAGAGCTAGTGCTTTATCCACTTCGCCCTCTAATAATCTGAAAGAAGAAATGAAAGAACTCATAAAAATGGTTTTCCAATGGGGAAAAATGCAAGCTATCAACAACTCTAGGAAAAACGCTCCCAATTATTAATAAGAGAAATACAAATTAAAAACAACTTAGAGGTTCCACCTCACACCCATCAGATTAGAAAAGATGATAAAAGATGAAAATGACAATCGTTGGAGGAGCTCTGGGAAGACAGGAATGCTAAATACTGTTAGTGAAACTGTGAGTTGGTCTAATCATGCTGGGAAGCAATTTAAAACTAGACGTCCAAAGTCCTAACATGTAGAAAATCCCTTTGTGCATAGCATATGAGGCAGGTATTTAAAGAGATAAAAGACAGAGAAACGAGGACTATGTATATAAAAATATAGCGGTACTTTTTGCTGTAGCAAAGAACTAGAAAAAAAGTGGCCACCCACCAATTGTAGAATAGCTAAACAAATAGTTGTATATGAATGTGGTGAAATATTCCTAACTATAAGAAATTATGAATATGCTAGATTCAGAGATACCTGGGAAGATATGAATTAGGTGATACAGAATAAAATGTGAAGAATGAGAAAAACTTACAGAATTACCACAATAATGTAAAGGAAAATAATTCTGAAAGACTACAGAATCCTGATGATTACAATGATTAATCATGACTTCAGAAGACTAATGATGAAGTATGCCATTCACCTCTTAGAAAAAAAGGAATTGCCTAGAGGGGCAGAATGAGACATTTTCCAACGTGGCTCACATATGGATTTGTTTGATTTGACCATCCTTGTTACAAGAGGAGACTTCTTGGTGGGAGAGAGATAGGGCATTTGTGGACTGTGATAAAGATGCAAGAAGAGCATCAATAAAACATCTAAAAAACCCAATGTAACAAGTCAAAGTTTCAAATAAATTCTCTTCTTTGCTCTTTGTATATTTTAATGTTCAGGTCTGAAACCAAGGAGTAGGGTGAAGCCAAGACAAAGTAACAGAGAGCAATGCAGTAAGCTCTTCCAAATAGATCTAGAAAATGAACAAAACTAAATCATGACGGGGAAATCAAAGAAAAATCTAGTGAGTCACATTTCCAGCCCAGGTCAGCATAAGGCGAAATAAAGAGGTCTGTAAACCGTAGAGACGACTGGGTCCTAGTCAGAAGTATGCCAAGAGTGGAGAACTCCACCATTTAGGGAGACAGTGTGTGTACCAGCAAGCAGAAGGTCTCCAGATCCATACAAGTATATGGATCTCACAATGGGAACTGGTGCCATTTGAAGTTTTTGCTGACCCCAAGTACAGGTCACAGATCCAGAGTGAATGAGGAGGGGATCCGTGCTCAGTAGTGGCATTCCTGAGATAAGGAGCAGTGGCAGCCCCAAGGCAGCATATAGAGAAACAAGTTCAAAAGTAGGCCTTAGAGGTATGGCTCAGATGAGAGCACCTGAGGGGAAAGAAATGAAATGGAAGAAAGAATTGGAAGAGAATTAACAGTTTGGCACAAAAGGTACAAATCCTCACCAAGCAACAAACTCCCTGAAAACCAGAGTGGATCAATAGAAGCTATGAACTCTACAACACAACAAGAAATATTGAAAAAGTTAAATGACCAAATTAAAAAAAAAAAAGGAAATATGTGGTATAGCAAAAATGACTGATCTGGAAAAAAATAAGAGGAGAAAAAAATTAAGAATCATTAGACTACCACAAAAATAGAATAAGTATCATATTTCAAGAACCCTTATACAGAAATTGTTCAGATCTCTTGGATCCACTGGTCACCTCTCAAAAGTAAATGAAAATTCCGAGGAAGATTATAGCCAGAGCCCAAATCCAGAACTTCTGGGTCAAAGAAAAAATAGTACAAGCAGCCCAGAAACAAAGAATTCAAATACTAAGGAGTCATAGTCAAGATCAGATATAATTGGAGCAGCTAGATGGCACAGTGGATAAAGCACTGGCTCTGGATTCAGGAGGACCTGAGTTCAAATCCGGCTCTCAGACCCTTGACACTTACTAGTGTGACCCTGGGAAAGTCACTTAACCCCCAATTGTCTCACCCAAAAAAAAAAAAAAAAATCAGATATAATTTAGCAGATGACACTATAGAGTAGTAGAAAGTTTGGAATATGATATTCCAGAATGCAAAGGATGTAGACTTACTTATAGCCAAAAACAACTTACCCAGCAAAAGAGCGCATAATTTTGACTGAAGAGGAAATAATGAATTTCATTAAAAATGAAATAGAAAGGGGCAGCAAGGTGTGCAAAGTGGATAAAGCACCAGCCCTGGATTTAGGAGGACCTGAGTTCAAATCGGGCCTTAGACACTTGAGACTTACTAGCTGTGTGACCCTGGACAAGTCACTTCACCCTCATTGCCCCACAAAACCAAAACAAAACAAACAAAACAAAACAAAACAAAAACTTCCAAACAATCCTGATGAAAAAGATCAGAGTTCTGTTTGAATCTTTGAAGCTTCAAACACGGAGTTAAGAGAAACAGAAAAAGGAAAACGTGAATGAACAATGATAAGGACTAAAGTGGAAGTAAACTGCTATTTTAATAAGGGTAGATGATATGTGTGTATTTTGAACTCCTATCATCATCAGGGTCCACATAAGTAGTCCAATTAGATAAACTCTGAGAGTGACTGTATTACGTTTTGATGATCTTAAGAAAATCAATAGAAAAAGGGGAAAAGAATACTTTTTTGTTGTTGTGGGGGTGGATGGGGAGAAAAAGTTAAGGAAATTATCTCACAAAATAAGGGTGTATAAGCTAGCTATCTATATAAAGTGAGAGGGTTTCCAAGAAGCTGCTGACATTTTCACTTTAATTTGAACTGGTCAAAAGGAAGAACACACACACACACACACACACACACACAAATTAGATACAGAAAAAAATTTCACTAAACAAGGGAATAGGAGTAAAAGGGGAAAAGGTGGGAAGAAGGAATTATAAGGAAGTAGGTTAAGGGAAAGAATATTTCTAAGCAAAACACACTCTAAGAATGTACAAAATATAACTCTTTTTGAGGTGGCAAAGAATAGAAATCTGAGGGGGTGCTCATAAATTTATTGATGAACAAGGCATATAAATGTGATGGAATACTAGTATGCTGAACTCTATATCAGTATAATAATGACCAACCAGGATTCCAGAGGACTAATGAGGAAACATGTTACACACCGTCCAGGGTAACGTGAAGAATTCAGAAGGCAAATTAAGATAAATATTTTTTTGAGATAACCAATGTTGAAAATTTGTTTTGATTGACTATAAATGTCTATAATAGGTTTTGGGTTTTTATGTGTTCTTTTTATAAAAGCTTTTCTTGGTTACATTTTGTTATAAACGATCTCCCTTTCTCCCCACCCTGCAGTTAGAGAAGGCTCCCATATCACACAGGTGCATGAACACACACATATATACATGTATTCATGTGTATATGTAAAACCATGCTACAAACTTTTATCAGTTCTTTCCTGGAAGTGGATGGTATCTGCCTTCATAGGTCCTTTGTAGTTGATTTGAGGATTTATAATACTAGAATAACTTAGCTGTTCACAGTATTAACTTCGTTGTTCACAACAATATCACTTTTACTGAATATGACATTCTTTGTTATGTCTATTTTCACTCTTCATTATTTCATGTGAGTCTTTCTATGTTTTACTAAAATCACCCAGCTCATCATTTCCTCTCACAGCACAGTTGTATTCCATCACAATAATATGCCACAACTTGTTTAGCCATTCCCCAATTGTTGGGCATCCCTCAATTTCCAATTCTTTGTCCCCACAAAGGAAGCTCCTAAAAATATTTCCTTTTTCCCAGATAACCTTGGAAAATACATACCTAATAGTAGTATTGCATGGGTCAAGGGTATAACAGTTTTATAAAACTGTTTTATAACTTTTCAAATCTGGTTAGATCAGTTCACAGTTCCACCACCAGTGTATCAGTGTCTCAATTTTTCTACGTTCCACCCAACATTTGTCATTTTCCCTTTCTACCATTTTAGCCAATCTGATAGGTATGAGATGATAACTCAAAGTTTTTTTAAATATGCATTTCTCTAATCAATAATGATTTAGCGCATTTCTTCATATGACTTTATATAGCTTTGATTTCTTCATCAAAAAACTGCCTGTTCATATCCTTTGACCAATTATCAAATGGGAAATGCCTTATTCTTATAGATTTGACAAAGTTCTCTATATATTTGAGATGAGACCTTTATCCAAGAAACTATAAATATTTTCCCCAAAATTTTCTACTTTCCAGAATTCTAATCTTAGCTAGAATGGTTTTATTTGTACAAAACCTTTTTAATTTAATGTAATCAAAATTATCCTTTCTACATCTCACAGTGTTCTCTATCTCTTGATTATTCATGAATTATTCCAATCCATAAGTCTGATAGGTAGTATGTTTCATGTTCTAATTTACTTATATTTCCCTTTATATCTAGGTTATTTATACATTTTGACCTTATCTTAGTAAATGATCTAAGTTATTGGTCTATGGCCAATTCTGCCAAACTGCTTTCCAGTTTTCCCAACAATTTTTACCAAAACCAAAATTTTTTACATTTACAAAATTTTTACATTTGTCAAACACAAGGTTACTATAATCATTTACTACTCTGTATATGTTTACTCTGTTCCACTGATCCACCTTTCTATTTTTTGGCCAGTGCCAGATAGTTTTGATAATTATTGCCTAATAATATACTTTAAGATCTGATACTGCTAAACCTCCTTTCTTTGCATTTTTTTCCATTAATTCCTTTGATATTCTTGACCTTTTGTTCTTCCAAATGAATTGCTATTTTTTCTAACTCAATAAAATAATTTGGGGGGGGGGGGTAATTTAATTGGGATGGCAATGAATAAGTAGATTAGTTTAGGCAGAATT
The DNA here is from genome assembly GCF_019393635.1 of Dromiciops gliroides. NCBI lineage: Eukaryota > Metazoa > Chordata > Mammalia > Microbiotheria > Microbiotheriidae > Dromiciops > Dromiciops gliroides. The sequence goes on from NC_057862.1 coordinate 360,880,138, forward strand.
GTCATTTTTATTACATTGGCTTTGCCCATTCACAAAAAATGAATATTTCTCCAATTATTTAAATGTGACTTTATTTGTATAAAAAGTGTCCTAGTCTTGGCAGGTATACTTCCAGGCTTTTTACAGTTATTTTATTTTATTTATTTTAATTTTTTTTCTTTCCTTATCTGTATTTTTTCCGTTACATGTAAAGATAGTTCTCAACTTTTGTTTATACAAGCTTTACAATTTCAGATTTTTCTCCCTCCCTCCCCCCTCCCCTAGACAGCAGGTAATCTGATATAGGTTATGTCTATATATCTCTATACATATACATATAGATATAGATATATGCACACACATATATATACACATAATAACATTAATCCTATTTCTGCATTAATCCTGTTACAAGAGAAAAAATCAGAGCAGTGATGCAAAACCTCAAAATAGAAAAAAAAAAAACAACAGCACCCAAAACAAAAGAAATAATATTGTTCAATCAGCATCTATACTCCACAGTTCTTTCTTTCTTTTTTTTTTCTTGGGTTTGGAGATCCTCTTCTATCATGAGTTCCCTGGAACTCTTCTGTACCATTGCATTGGTGAGAAGAATATAGTCCAACACAGTAGGTCAACACTCAATGTTGATGATACTGTGTACAATGTTCTTCTGGTTCTGTTCATCTCACTCATCATCAGCTCACGTAAGACCCTCCAGGTTTCTCTGAACTCTTCCTGCTCATCATTTCTTACAGCACAATAGTATTCCATTGTATTCATATACCACAACTTGTCCAGCCATTCCCCAATTGATGGGCACTCCCTCAACTTCCAATTCTTTGCTACCACGTAAAGAGCAGCTATAAATATTTTTGTACATGTGGGTCCCTTTCCCCCTTCCATGATTTCTTTGGGCAAAAGACCTAAAAGTGGAATTGCTGGGTCAAAGGGTATGCACAGCTTTATTGCCCTTGGGCATAATTCCAAATTGCTCTCCAGAATGGTTGGATCAGCTCACAGCATCCACCAACAATGCATTAGTGTTCCAATTTTCCACAGCCTCTCCACATTTTATTATCTTCTTTTTTGTCATGTTTAGCCAATCTGATAGGTGTCAGGTGGTACCTCAGAGTTGTTTTAATTTGCATCTCTCTAATCATTAGAGATTTAGAGCATTTTTTCATATGGGAATAGATAGCTTTGGTTTCTTCATCAGAAAACTTCCTGTTCATATCCTTTGACCATTTCTCAATTGGGGAATGAATTGGATTCTTATAAATTTGATTTAGTTCCCTATATATTTTAGAGACGAGGCCTTTATCAGAAGTACTGGCCTCAAAAATTGTTTCCCAGTTTTCTGCCTCCCTTCCAATTTTGGATGCATTGCTTCTGTTTGTACAAAAATTTTTTAATTTAATATAATCAAAATCATCCATTTTGCATTTTATAATATACTCTATCTCTTGTTTGGTCAAAAACTGTTCTCCTTTCCAAAGATCTGATAGGTACACTATTCCTTTCTCTCCTAATTTACCTATGGTATCACCTCTTATGTCTAAATCGTGTATCCATTTTGACCTTATTTTAGTATAAGGTGTAAGATGTTGGTCTATGCCTAATTTCTGCCATACTATCTTCCAGTTTTCCCAGCAGTTTTTGTCAAATACTGAGTTCCTATCCCAGAAGCTGGAGTCTTTGGGTTTATCAAACACTACATTACTAGTGTCATTTACTACTGCATTTCCTGAGCCTAGCCTATTCCATTGATCTACCACTCTATTTTTTAGCCAGTACCAGATAGTTTTGATGACTGCCGCTTTATAGTAAAGCTCCAGGTTTGGTACCGCTAACCCACCTTCCTGTGAATTTTTTTACAGTTATTTTAAATGGGGTATCTCTTACTATCTCTTCTTGCAGAGTTTTATTGGTAATATATAAAAATGCTAACGATTTATGTGAGTTTATTTTATAACCTTCTACTCTGCTAAAATAATTGTTTTAACCAACTTTTTTTAGTTGAATCTCTAGGATTTTTCTATGTCATGATATTATCTGTAAAAAGAGAGAGCTGTATTATCTCACTGTCCATTCTGACCTCCTTTAATTTCTTTTTCTTCTCTTACTGCTTTGTATTTCTAATTACAGAATTGAATAATATAGTGATAGGGGAATGCATGTTTCACTTCTGATCTTGATCTTAATTGGGAAGGCTTCTAGCTTATTTCCATTACAAATAATGTTTGCTGATGGTTTTACATAGATGCTCTCTTATCATATTAAGGAAAAAATCCACTTATAACCTATGCTTTTGAGTGTTTTCTAATAGAAGTGTTGTATTTTGTCAGAAGTTTTTTCTGTATCTATTGAGATAATCATGGATTTTTGTTACTTTTGTTATTGATAAAATCAACTATGTTAATAGTTTTCCTTATGCTAAACCATCCCTGCATTCCTAGTATACAATCCCACTTGGTCACCATGTATAATTTTTATGATATATTATGTACTCTCGTGGCTAATATTTTATTTAGGATTTTTGCATCCATATTCACTTTATGAAAATTAGTCCATAATTTTTTCTTCTCGTCTTTGTTCTTCCTGGCTCAGGTATCAACACCATAATTGTTTCATAAATGGAGTTTGGTACTATGCCTTTCCTTGCCTATCATTCAAATAATGTATTCAATATTGGAATTAGTTTTGGTAAAATTCACTTGTAAATTCATCTGGTCCTGACACTTTTTTCTTAAGAAGCTCATTATTGGCCTGTCCAATTTCTTTTTCTAAAATAGGTTTATTTAGATATTTTATTTCTCTGCTGTTAAGCTGAGCAATTTATATTTTGTAAGTATTCTTCCATTTCACTTAAATTGTTCAATTTTATTGGCATATAATTGGGCAAAATAATAATTGCTTTGATTTAATCTTCATTAATGGCATATTCACCCTTTTCATTTTTAATAACAGTGATTTGGTTTTCTTCTCTTTAAAAAAAAATCACATTAATCAATGGTTTATTTTTTCCATAAACCAACTTCTAGTTTTAAATTATTAATTCAATGGTTTTCTTACATTTAATTTTATTAATCTCACCTTTAATTTTAGGATTTATAGTCTTGTGTTTAATTTGGGGATCTTAAATTTGTTCTTTATCTAGTTTTTTAAAATTATATTACATTTTAAAATTACATTGGTCTGTTTTTTTCTCTATTTTAATGATTCAAACATTCTAAGAAATATATACCTTTCGCCATTACCATTTTTGCTGCATCCCATCAGTTTTGGTACCATTGTCTCATTATTGTCATTCTCTTTTAATAAAAATTATTTATGTTTCTATGAGATTCTTTAACTCACTCATTCTAGTCTTAGTGGTAGAGATTTGTTTACCCATGCAGCTCATGATTTAGAGTTTGATAGTGTCTGCTTCAACCATTTTCTAGACTAAAGGAGTTCCAATCTTTTAGTTCCTACTCTATGGCAGCTTCTCTATTCCTTCTTTTATCATTTTAGCTACCCTTTTCTGGACCTTCCTTAGTTCCATAATAACATTCATATAACCACCATCATTTTTCAAGTAGCTGACAGGGATTATACAAAGCTATTTTTACCAACACTATTTCTTCTGATGCATCAGATTGGAGGTAACAAGTTTTATTACTATCTCCCATTTTGCAGATGATGAAAATAGAGACTCACTGAAGATAAGTGATCATCCAAGGCTCACATAGCAAGTCAGAACTTGAAAGTAAGTCTTTGGACTGCACAACTGACTTCTCACTCCAAAATATATCTGGTCACAAACAAATGTCCTTTGGGTCTTGCAAGAAATTGACGAAATATGTAAATGTTGTCTGCGAGGACCTGGGATTGAGAGATAAAGGAAGGGGTGGATTTCGAAGCAAAAGAAGGAATTAAGCCTATTATTTTCTATAAATATTGTTTTGAACGAAAAAGTTAATGTTTTGTAGGGGCAAATATCACCTATAATGATCTTTCTCATGGAACTGTTATTCCCATCTCACAGATCAGAATTTGGAAGTTTTTGGTTTAGACTCCAAACTCAAGTCTCCTTGTAAATCTAGGATTCAATGATGTAGAAGAACAATTAACAATGATTTCATGAGTTTGTTCTTTAATGTTTATGTTCTCAGCTTTGCTGAGAACGTTAGCATCATGTGAAAATTGGGCCTAACAATATCCCCTTACTAGCAGTTTTTTGGTATAGAGAGAGGCCTGGACTCAACTTGGAGTTAGAAGCTATAGGTTTGAGTCCCCAGTCCTACTACCTATGAGGACCTGTGACCCTGGGCAAGTCCCATCACATTCCTGAGTTTCAATTTTTCCCTCATCTGTTAATGGAGAGAAAATAAATGCTGCTTCCTTTATGGGGTGGTTGTGAGGGATAAATCAGAAGGCCTGGGAAAGCACGCCTGAATCTGTAAGAAGATACACGGGGTAGATTATTATCATCTAATTCTGTCATGAAATGCAAACTTTATAAAAACAAAACGTCTATTTCATTTATGATGGTTACTAATGAGCTATATCAAGGGAGACCCCAATTAGCTAAATAGTGAACATTGTGTTTGAGGTATAAAACCTGAAGGAATCATAATTGTTAATTATCCTTCCAAAGCCCAGCATTTTACCCTGTGACACATCGATGTAAAGCAGGAACTGATTTCTGTCCAATACCAGCACTTACTGTAGAAAGCAAGGATTGTTGGGCTTTGGAACTCAGAAAACTTCGGTTTGCCCCTATGCTGCAGTAATGGAAAATCTGACTTGAATGAACTGTAACGTGAGTGATGTGTATAGTTAGCTTCAGTCCCTGCTGGAGTCTCTGTGGAGACCAAGTATGATCATCTGCATGAGGCCTTTCCTGATCACTCCAAATGCAAGGGCCCCATACTAGCTTATATTTAGTTACTCTGTATGTATTATATTTACATGTCTTCTGTATATGTTTATGTATTTATTTGTTTTCTCCCCACAAGAATTTAACTCCTTATAAATAAGGATTATTTCATTCTTTTTATTTGTATTAGTAGGGCCTGGCATAGTGCCCTAGAACACAGGAGACAGCTGATCAATGCTTGTTCATTGACTAATTGACTGAGGTCTGACATAGCAGGCTCAGAAGTTGAGTCCATTTCTGATCCTCCGTACAATAAGGTAGTCTGTAATGCCATTGGACCCTACTAAATTCTCCTAGCAGCTTTGTGTCTGATGACTGTTGTTAATACGGGTGGTGACACATTCCAGGTTTTTCAGAGATACTTGCAGACTCATGACTGTGCAAAGAACTTCATGAGGATGTTATGGGCATAAGTTACTTTTTTAAATGCTCTACTGGGGGACAGCTAGGTGGCTCAGTAGATAAAGCAGTGGCCCCTGGGGTTCAGGAGGACCTGAGTTCAAATCCGGGTCTCAGACACCTGACCACTTATTAGCTGTGTGACCCTGGGCCACTCACTTAACCCTCATGGCCTGGCAAATAAAGAAATAAACAAACAAACCAAATAAATGGCTCTACCTGATAAAATACAATGGAGGCTGTGTTCTTATTGTGTACGTGAGGAAATATTCGGTCACTGAACTATGGGAATTTTATATTCCTTCTGTTGAGGTCTCAGTTTCCACCTTTATAAAAAGAAGAGGTCGCACTAAATGGTGCCTCCCTCTTTTTTTTTTGTTTTTGTTTTAATATTTGGTCTTTGACTTTCTTCTTTCTTCTTTTTTTTTTTTTTGCTGGGCAATGAGGGGTTAAGTGACAGGCCCAGGGTCACACAGCTAGTAAGTGTCAAGTGTCTGAGGCTGGATTTGAACTCAGGTTCTCCTGAATCCAGGGCCAGTGCTTTATCCACTGCGCACCCTAGCTGCCCCTTGAACTTTGTTTTAATATTTCTTGCTGTCTTGTAGAGTTCATTTCTTCTATTGGTCCACTCTGGTTTTCAGGGAGTCTGTTGCTTGAGTGAGGATCATGTACCTCTTGCTTCCATTGCTCTCGTTTAATTTCTTTCACCATTTTTTCCCCGTAAGTGTTCTCATTTCACTTACAAAAAGCATTTTAAACACTTTTTAAAAAACCTCTTTCTTCATCGCTCCCAGGAATTCTGGTTGAGGTTATGCCCAAGTTGTGTTTTTCTCTGAGGCTTTGGTTGTAGATGTTTTTGAATCATTCTTTTCTGGCTTTGTGTCTGAGTGTCCCTACCACCAGTAGTAATAGGCCTCCACCAGTCATGGATGACCATGGATCAGCACCTTGAAGAGCCACAGGCCACAGTGTGGCGGTGCAGTCCGATATGGCAGCCGCAGCTCCTGAGTGACTTATAACCGGTAACTGCCCCATCCCATGTTGTACCTACCCCATGAGGAGTAGCTGGAGTGTCCTCTGCAGGGCGCTGGCCTGGGCGGATCAATATGGAAAACAAGCTGTTGCCTATGCAGCAGGTTTTCCCCCTCCGCGACACTGGTGGATCCAAAGGAGAGGCAGAGCCAATACAGTTTGGGCACCAGTGCCACACAGGAGTTGCCAGAGGATGTGATGTCCAACATCCAACTGCCTAAGAGACCTCCGACTCCTGTTTTTTTCCTCGGGGTTAACTCCGAAGCCTTTCCCATATATGGGTATAGCCACAAGGCAGCGGAGGTTTTAAAATCAGGGTTTCCTTACCCTAGGCGGGTTGCCTGCAAGGCTAAAGAGCCCCACCTGCCGAATTTGGGGGGGCAATGAGGGTTTAAGTGACTTTGCCCAGGGCACACAGCTAGTAAGTGTTAAGTGTCTGAGGCTGGATTTGAACTTGGGTCCCTCCTTGAATCCAGGACCAGTGCTTTATCCCACTGGGCCACTTAAATGCCCCCTACTACCATAACAGCTTTATATGGTGGATTTTTTTCAGTTATTTGTTTGCTCATTCTTCTGCTGACTTTCCTGACCTTAGACCAAAGTTAGGGCCTGGGCTTTTTGGACTTCTGGAGGGAAGGTCTGGGCTGGTCCTATTGCTATTTTCTTGGGGTACTGAGTGTTGTGTTAATCTATAATCTCAGGGACCAGCTCATGCTGGGGACCTGTATGTTTTCAGTGATGTCAGAGTGGTTTAATCCAGGGCAAAGTCTGCTTACTGCCCTCCTATTCTGAGCTCGCTAAATTAAATTCTTTACCTGGATTTTGCCTCTGAGTAAGAATAGATTGCTGCTGGATTCATCCACTATCAGCTGGCTGGGAAGCTCTGCTGGTTCAGAGTAAACAGAAAGAACTACAGGCTTCCTTTCAGGTCTTTTAATTTCCCTACCTGAATATTCTTTTGTAGGCTTTAGACTAGGCTAGAAGCTGAAACTGAGATTGCTTAATCCCTACCCTTAAGTATAGGATTCCAGTCCACCCTGCATTTGTGACCCAGAACTGGGCAGTGGGAGACCAGAGCTACCAGTGGTACCTTTTCTTGCCAGGTCTAGTCCATTTTTTCCTGAGAAGCATTATACTGAGCTTTGCTGGGCCAAGTTATTCCTAGCTGTAAGTCAATATCCTTTCCCTTCTGGAATATCATATTCCAAGCTCTCTGTACCTTCATAGTTGTGGCTGCTAAATTATGTGTGATCTTGACAGTGACTCTTTAGGGAATGAATTCTTTCTTTCTGGCTGTTTGCAATACTGCGCCTGTATGAGTCCGGGACCTTCTTTCTCTCTTGCCTGGTACACATCTCTCTGGGCTTGAATGCTCTGTGCAGAAGTCTTGGCCTGACCTGTGTCCACAGACCTTTCCGTCTGCTACCTTATGCTAACTGTGGCCTTTCTTGATTTTTTGCCATCAGGATTCACTCTGATGCATTAAAAAAAATTTTTTTTTTGGTGAGGCAATTGGGGTTAAGTGACTTGCCCAGGGTCACACAGCTAGTAAGTGTCTGGTGCCGGATTTGAACTCAGGTCCTCCTGAATCCAGGGTCGGTGCTCTATCCACTGTGCCACCTAGCTGCCCCTGATGCATTTTCTAAAAGCTATTTGGAAGAAACTGGAGGCTTGACTTACTGGCTACTCTATCATCTTGGCTTGCCCCTGTACTTCTGGTACACTTTTACAGCATCCAAGAAGTTACTGGAAAACCTTTATATTCTCAGGCTGTCTTCATATAATCAAGAATACACCATAAAGCATCTGTAGCATAGAATTATAACAATTTGAGGTAATTTTTTGGGTAAATTTCAGCTCTAATTGGATATCTAACCTGTGCCTCCAGATGGGTTTGTCACTTATATGTTTCTTTTCTTTTTTTTTCTTAGTGAGGCACCTGGGGTTAAGTGACTTGCCCAGGGTCACACAGCTAGTAAATGTTAAGTGTCTGAGGCCGGATTTGAACTCAGGTATTCCTGACTCCAGGGCCAGTGCTCTATCTACTGTGCCACCTAGCTGCCCCCACTTATACGTTTCAATAAAAACCTCAGGCTTAACTGGGAACTAAAGAATATAAATCCTAATCCAAACAGTCCCAAAGAATCCTAGAATACATTAACTGGTGAGAACTTTAGGAATATCTTGTAAAGAGCCTCTTTACTTTACAGATGAGAAAATAGAAGCAAGAAAAGAGAAGTGACTTGTCCAGGAAAATACAATTAGTGGCAGAGCCAGCATTAGAAACCAAGCCCTCTAACTTCCAGGCCAGAGCTCTTCTGCTATGCTACAATACATTCTCTAACAAGTGGCTGATCAGCTTCTCTCTGCCTCAGAAACTCTATCTAAAGAATAACAGACCTGTTCTCACAGCTGCATATCATCCTAGGAATACAGACCTGGACCTTAAGGGACCCTACAAGGGCATCTAATCCAAACTCCCACTTTGCAGAACAGTCTGAGGCCAAGACGTGAGGAATGAACTTATCCAATGTCTCGTAAGTAATATTAAGATGGGTTTTGAACCCACATCCTTCTACTCCAAATCCAGGGCTCTTCTACACTGCACTACACTGCTGCAACTTAAGGGGCAGCCAGGTGGCCACAGTAGATAGAGCACTGGCCTTGAAGTTGGGAGGGCCCTGAGTTCAAATTTTACCTCAGACACTTATGTGAACCTGGGCAAGTCACTTAACCCCAATTGCCTTAAAAATATATGGTGCCAGGGGCAGCTAGGTGGCACAGTGGATAAAGCACCAGCCCTGGATTCAGGAGGACCTGAGTTAAAATCTGATCTCAGACACTTGACACTAGCTGTGTGACCCTGGGCAAGTCACTTAACTCTCATTGCCCTGCAAAAAAAACAACAAAGAAAACCAAACAAACAAAAATATACGGTGCCATCTCCAGTCATCCTGATGCCTTTCCCTAGACCCAAATGGCGCTAGAGGAGTGAGGTTGGTAATTTTGCACAGCCCTCCCTCACTTAAATTCAATTCACTGCAGGTCATGACATCACCTCATGATTTCATGGTCCTCTTTGGGAATGAAGGACAAACAACAACAACAACAACAACAACAACACTGCCATTTATTCATTATCAATATCAGATCTGGCTTTATAAGTGGAAAGTGAAGTGAAATATTTAATAATAATTTTTTAAGTAATGCTCTAAGACCCAGAAAGCAATTAAGACTTATTACTCCCTAAAACTCTAAGCCATCCACCCATCCTCATTCACTTGGGGAGTGGAGGAACTCATTATTCATTCTTGTCCCTCTGCATGGAGTCCCCTTGGTTTCCAGGGGACACCCCCTTCCCCTCCATTCCCCAAAACTGAGGAAAAAGTTTTAAATTAAAGAGAAAAGAAACAAAATGATGGTCTAGTCTAGAAGTCTGAGAACTTTAAGGAATGTTTTCTCCATTTTACTACCCTGACTAATAGTCCTCTGTGAGTTCATCTACCAAGAAAGCCATTGAATCTATACATTTTTTCCCCCTTCAGTAATTTAGCCTTGAGCTCATTTAATCCTATTTCACTTTTCATACTGTTCCAATTAGACAACAATCTTCCTGTAGGTCACTTTCATAGAATCCAACAGAATTTCAGAGTGGAAAGGAATCTAGGGGGCAGCTAGGTGGTGCAGTGGATAAAGCACCAGCCCTGGATTCGGGAGGACCTGAGTTCAAATACAACCTCAGACACATGACACTTACTAGCTGTGTGACCTTGGGCAAGTCACTTAACCATCATTGCCCCGCCCAGCCCCCCAAAAAGGAAAGTACTTAGGAGTCACCTAGACTAGTTTTTGATTAAAAAAAAAAAAAGGATATTCAAAGATCCTCCACCTTATGACCGACTAACTGATCACTCAGAATCTGCATAGACATCTTCAATGAGGAGGAAAAATCACTACCTGCCAATATCAGCCCACAACATTTGTGGCTAACTCTAATTAACATGTATTTTTTAATTAACGTGTGTTTTTAACTTTGCCTCCTTGTAACTTCTATCCATTGGTCTTAGTTCTATCTTCTGTAGTCATACATAAAGCTGACATGGGGCTTAGGACATATTGAGGAATTAAGAGATTACTAAAGTTTAAACTGGTCAACTAGATATCAGGATGGACACACCAAAGAAGTAAGGGGAAATAACATTCTATAGCAGGAAAGTCAGTTGGCTTGGCTAAGACCGGAGCTAGGAGACAGAGATAACTCCAGAGGTCAGGACTATCATTCCAAAAAAAAGACAATCCCTCTGACTCTCAGAAATCTTCCCCTACCCCCAAAAGGAACTTTCCATTGTCAGGTGGTCACCCCATCTATCCTCTATAAAAGCTTTGGCCTTTTTTCTGTTTGAGGAGGAGAATGTTTCTAAGCCATCTACTTCCCTTGAAGCAGTCTTCTACTTCCCACCCAGTCACTTTCTCTAGCACCCAAACAAATAAATAAATAAAAGACCATATTAATCCTATTGGACTGTGTGGAAGACCCCCACCACCTATTTCCCATGACAAAGCTAATCCTTCTACATGAAAAACATTAAAGGACAAAAATAGTAAACATGCCCAGGATCTTCAAATCGTGCTCATATGATACCTTTTCCAAATACCCTTACCAACCTAGTCCACTTCCTCTGGACATACTCTAGTTTTGTTAATGTTCCCTAAAACGTAGCTACAGTGTGGACTGACCAGAGCAAAGGGTAACCATGTTACAGCGTTTTCACTCATACTTAGTTACAGTCATTAAAGTCCCTTCACAGTTGCTTTTCCCCCCACATTAAACTGCTCTTTAGTTACTTCTCTTCCTCTTTTGGTAATGATTTTCAGAACTCAAGTGCAAGACTCCACAATCTTGCTCTGATAATTCTGTACTTTTTAACTAAGAGCAATTGGGGTTAAGTGACTTGCGGGGGTCACACAGCTAGTAAGCTGTTAAGTGTCTGAGGCCAGATTTGGAATCGGTAGTACCTCTGAATCCAGGGCCGGTGCTCTATCCACTGTGCCACCTAACTGCCCCTAAGAGAATTAAATTTAGCTCCATGGTGTGGTGATGAAAGAACATTAAAATGAATGAACGACATGACTATCCTTAGTGAAATTATGCAAATAAGCAACGGTCCACCACATGTAAAGAGTCTAAGAAAAACAACCAAGTCTACAAGGTTCAGGAGGACAGTCAGGACTGAAGTCAAGGTGAGAATGGACCACTGACACTGATACTGTCAAGCAAGACCCTAATGTTACCATATACGTACCACTGGATAGGGAAGAAAAGATAGGAGATTATAATAGTGGCTGATAAGATATTCTGAACCTAAAGTACTGGCAAAATTGCCTATTTAATTTTATTTTCATAAAAATTTCCACCCTATTCTGTAGTTCCTGAGGACTTCTGCTGTATTCCAGAATCTCAAGTCAATTCAATGCATTAAGAATTTATAGATACCTTATATATCCCAGCCAGTGCCAGCACTGTGATTATTAAACAAACATATGCAAGTGCTTTACCCCTAAATGACTCAAACAAATCTGCTAGAGAGTTTAAGACTTTCACAAATAAAAGTCTGGAGAGGTGAGGAAAGGATAAATGAACAAGATGAGAATTGTGTTGGGCAGTCCAACGTAATAAACTGAAGTAATACTAGACCTGAATCAGAAAGACCTGGGTTGAATTCTAACACCACTACATATTAGCTGTATCATCTTGGGCAAATCACGACAGTTCTCTGAGATCCTTATTGATAAACTGGCACAATAATACTTGTCCTACCCTACTTCCACAGAGTTATTTTGAAGACTGAAATAGACTAATGTATGCACGGGCTTTCTAAGTTCTAACACTGGCTAAATCTATTTTCACTAAAATCAACTTTAACAACCAATCCCTTAAAGTCTACTTACTACACATAAGGCCAGTACTAGCCCTATAAAGGCAGCAAAGGGGAATAAGAGACAGTTCTTTGTTCAAAAAGTCACAATCTAATAAAAAATATAAGATATACCCAAATAAATGCAAATTAGAGATATAAGTACATGTAAGAGCAATCAAATTATAAAGAGTGAAGAGAACGGAAAATGATTTTTGGTTGGGGGAAATCAAAGACGACTTCACAGAGGAGGAGCAAAAGAGTTAGGTCTATAAGGAAGGGAGGATTTACTCTAGAGGGAAGGGAGGAAAACAGAAAACAGCATTTTAGCCAAGGGGATCAATATGAACAAAGGATTAGAAGAAGTAAAGGCAAAGAGAAGGAGAATAGTGAATAGTCCAAATTTGCTTGGTGCAGAGGGTGTCTTAAGGGCTATACTAAATCTAGCTAAACTGTCTAAAATAACTTTAATGACGTGGTCGCCAATATAATTATAGCTTTAGCACGAGTTAGACTTTTAAGATTTATTAAGGAGAATAAGAATTTGGTTAAAGAGAGAGAGAGAAAGGTCTAGATTCACTATTTAAATGGGACGAAGCGCATTTCTAGCTCCCTCTCTCCACCAGAGTCCAGAGGAAAGATGAGCGCGAGACTGAGCGCCCAGTCTCTTCCTTCCTCCTCCCACTAGCCCACGTCACTTCATGACTCTGGTCTTGCCCTCAAAGACCTTCCCCTTCATGGGCAGAACTCTTCTACAGTAAGTATCCAGCAGTGGCGTCATTCCAATCGTTACAAGGGATTGCTGAAGGCTAAGAAAAAGTTTGAAGTTGGAATGTTCATAAAAGACCTAAAGCTGCCCCAGGAATGAAAGTATATTAAAGGAAGTGGAAATATTTATCCTAGAAAATGAGAGAATTCAAGGGGAGAAGGAGGGGCAGCTAGATGGCGCAGTGGTTTAAAGCACTGGCCCCTGAATTCAGGAGTAACCTGAGTTCAAATCCAGCCTCAGGACACTTGGACACCTTACTAGCTGTGTGACCCTGGGCAAGTCACTTAAACCCCTATTGCCCCTGCCAAAAAAAAAAAAAAAAAGAGGAATATCCTCAAATTGATGAAGACCACTGAGCTGTTATCAAGGGGAGAGGGCAAGGGTATAGCTGTCAGGCGGATAGTCACATGCAGAGGCATTAGGCTTATTCTTTTGTTCCCACTGGACAGAGAAGAATTATGAACAATGGGTAATGGGTCAAGGTACAAATTTAGGCTAGATGTTAGGTAAAACCTCTAACCATTAGACAATCAAAAGGGGAATAGACCACCTCAGAAAGCTGGGAGGTTCCCTCTCATTGGAGTCTAGCTGGAGATTATTTGTCAGGTATGTTATTGTAGCAATCTTGACTTGGGATATGGGTTGAAACTATTGAGGTCTCTTATAATTCTAAACTCTGTGATTTTCATATCTCTTGATTTCTAGCTAAGTCAAGGATTGAGCTGCTCATTTCAATTCCCATCTTTGTTCATGAAGCTTTTCCTGGTTAATTCCAATCTTTCATTTGTATCATATTGTAGACTTTGATACAGAGAACCAGCTTCAAATATAGTACTAACTATCTGTGTGGGTATTTGCCCTCTTCAAGTATTTGCCTCAGTTTCCCAACTTGTAAATAAGGAGCTTGAACTAGATTATATAAAGTCCCTTTTTAACTCTGAATTTAGACGGCTACTGCTACTGCCCTCTAGTGGTTCCCCAGTGCATGATTTACCCTAGATGGGGGAAAAATCAGTGGCTATTTAATATGCACTCAGACATGTTGTTTTTCGTCCTTTGTTTTCAAAGAGCACCATTGACATCAGGAGCATAATGTCTTGATTTGCATGTGAGTTGGATCTGACTGAGGCAGAGCCTGTACAAAGTCAAGAGTTTTGCTCTCTCCTCCAGAGTCACTAGATGTCCAGTAGTAAGACAAAGGTCAAAGAAGAACAGGACATAGCCCAGTATGCAGAGCCGTGACCTTGGCCTTTTTAAGTTAAGGTCCTTCCAGGTCTCATTTTTCTGAAGCCAATACCATCCTATGAGTAACAGCTCTAGGTAAAATGGAAACAAAGATAGACCAAAGCTATCAATCTGTGCAGGGAAGACCTTCAAGAGTTTCTAGCCAGATAGAAAGCAATTGCTAATTACACTCATTCTAAGGACACCCATTTATCAAACAATGTGGCACAGAAGCTTGTGCTAGCCACATCTGACTCATTTCCATGAAAGTCAGAATGATTTCTCTTTAAAGGCTTAGTCAAATAGGTGCTTTTAAACACAATGGGCTGTCCTTGGGTTTTTTTTTAAAGCCACTCAGACATGAAAAGTACACTCAAAAATGTCTTCCCTGCCTGAAATTCTTCCTACTGTAATGGTGCTTTGAATTAAAAGCACCATCTTCAGGAACCCTTCTATAAGAATGCAAGGTGGTTTTTTTGTTTTGTTTTGTTTGGGGGTGGATGGGGGTGAGACAGATGAATGGAATGGACCCACAGGCTGAAGAGAAGAGGAACACATTAACTCAGAATACAAATTTCTCAGAGAAGTATGTAGTTTGTAGTTATCAAGTCACAGGACCCAGGAACAGATATAGTCTCACTGAGTAAGGGGATCTGAAGGGCCTACAAGATGAGATACTATCTGGGGAAGTCTGGAAAGCTGGAGGCGATACAACAATAACTCACATTTAGCCACCACTTTGCAAAGTACTTGGAGCTGAGACTTGAAGCCAATGGGTCCTGACTCCACAAGCCAGCACTCTCTCCACTAGACCGTCCTACCTCTCCATGAGAGTATTCTCATCGCCACTGTACAGGTGTAATATAGTGAAAAAAATCCTTGAAAGAAAATCAAGAGACCTGGATTCTAGTTCTGATTCTGTCATTATGTGACCTGAAGTAAATTCCTTTAATCTCACTAGACTTCAGTATTTTTTCCCTGTATAATAGGAGGAAAACTCAATCATCTCTAAGTATCTGCCAGCTCTGGCATTTAGTGATCTCATAAGAGCACTGAGGGGGCTTCAGGGCAGGTAGCAAAGGCAAATTTTGTGCATCTCATAATTTCGACAAGACCTGACCCTCATCACGGCCAAGGGAAATCATTCCTCCAATTAACCGCCAGAGTATGAACTTCATTCATATAATCTTCTACAGGTTGGCATTAAGTAGTCAGTTAATAAACATTTATTATGCGCTTACTATGTGCCAAAGAATGTGCTAAGTGTTGGAATTTATAGATGTCCTAAAGACTCTTCTCCCCCCACCCCATTCCATCTCCCAGAGAATGCTTCCAGACAAAGTCCAGCTAGAGTGGAATTGAACATTAAGTATGCCCCCCAAACCATTCTGGTCTTAGGTCTAAGCTGGGAGTGGGACAAATCTTTCTAGAATTTAGACAAGAAGAGTACTGGAGACAGATGTAAAAAGGTAATACTAACTCTTTTTTACATAACTCTTTAAAATTTACAATTCAAATACCTCTCTCATTTGATCCTTACAATAGCTTTATGAAATCAGTAACACACAGATTATCACCTCACTTTTACAGATGCGAAAAACTGAAGCAAGAGGGTTAAAATGCACCTTGGCAAGGAATACAAAGCTAGACGATGGAGCTCAAACCTGGGTTTTCTTACTCTGAGTCCAGTATTACTCACCAAATTCCCACTATTGGGAAGACAATCTCTTACCTCCACTCAAAGGTGACACTGTCTCTCAAGGCTCTAGGTTTCCCTCATCACCTGTTGTTGTTATTCGACTCTTTGTCACCCCATTTGGGGTTTTCTTGGCAAAGACACTGAAGTGGTTTGCCATTTCCTTATCAAGCTCATTTTACAAACGAGGAAACTGAGGTAAACAAGGACAAGTGACTTTCCTACAGTCATACACTGCTAAGTGTCTGAGGCCAGACTTGCTCTCATGAAGATGAGTCCTCCTGACTCCAGGCCTGGCACTCTATCCACTGAGCCACCTAACTGCCCCTGTAACTCACCTAACACTGCCTAAAGCTTAGCGTAGTAACAGCTGTCTCTGAAGCAGGGGAGACAGAATCATAAACATCTACAAATGGAATCACAAAGATAAGGGAAACAACCCTAAGTAGGCTCAGCTGGGCCTAGCCATACTCTAAAGTCCAAGGACTTTGGGGGAAGAAATGGATAGAGGATACCTAAAGATCTCAGCAAGTACCATCTTCTGTTCTCCCCTCCACTTACATAACATAGGCATGTTGTCAACAAGCCTCTGCAGCTCCAGGGCCCAGAACAAAAGGCCAGAGCTAGGGAAAGGGGTAACACACGTAACACACACAGTTTACACCTTTCATTATTACTTTAATGGAAATTTCCCTCTCGGGAGGAGGGAGCAAAAGTTCAAAAAGAAAATGAAAGTTCATTTCCAAGTAACATATTTGAAGAGGCAACGGAATAGAGAATTAGGATCCGAGAAGCATCATAGCAAAGAGCTAGGCAAGACAGTGTTGGAAACTTCACTACAAGTCTGGTACTCCCGAGGGAGCTCCAAAGCCTTCACCAGGACCAATATCTATTCCTTCTATTTCCCTAGCTTTTATGGAAGATACAACAATTCAGATTGTCCTCATATCCTTCTAGGTAACAAAGGGATATAATTTTCTGAAATTTACAGGGGGGGAAATGAAAGCACAGAGAGGCTTTAAAGGATTTGTTCAAAATGCCCCAGCGCATGGGGGGGTGGGGGGTGGCGGTTGGGGTAGGGGAACAAACCAGGAGAATCCTAGAATCTCAGCATTGGAATAAACCTAGCCAAATCCCCAGGATTTGCAACAATTGTCTTCCTCACAATATCCTTGACAAGTAGTGATCTAACTTCTTCTAGAACACCTTCACTGATGTAGAACTCATTACCTAGCAAGGAAGCCCATCCCAGTGTTGGACAGCTCTACTCATAGAAGAAGTGTTTTCTTATATTCTATCTCAAATGCCATATTTGTTTAAAAAAAAAACAACAAACAAACAACAATGCTTAGCACAGTGCTTGGCACACGGCAGATGCTATTTATATGCTTATTCCCTGCCTTCCCTTTACTTTATGGTGAACTGAAATTTGCTTCTGCCGCCTTAAAGCAAGCAGAACAAATCTAATCCCTTTTTCCTATCATGGGACCCTCAGCTATTTGAAGACAGCAATAACATCCCCCTTAAGTCTTCTTTATTCCAGGCTCAATATCACCAGTTCCTTCAAACAATTCTTGACCTGGCACGGTCTCCAGTTCCCTCACCCTTCTAGCCACTCTCTTTTGGACTCACTCTGGTTTTTCAGTATCTCTCTCTACCCTAAGATTTGTCTAGAAACTTTGGTTTTGTAATCCTGTTTCAATTTCTACTGGAATGCACAGCCTCCCTCTATAACTTGTTTCAACTTTAAATTATCGGCTTCTTTAAAAATACTACCAGTAAGTGCACATGTACACAATGCACACATATAAATCCATGTGCTCATACTCACACATACACACAACAGAGGCATAATGAGGGTTATATCACTTTCTAACAAGAATAAGGAAAAACTGCTCTCTGGGGCCCCGCTGCCCCTGGGACACCGTAACTCTTGCTGCGTGCAATGAAGTACTTCAACAGTTAAAGCATTCTCGTGCCAATATTTTAAGAGTGCAGAAGGTTCCAAATTACATGTAAAATAAACAACACCAGACTGTGAAAACTCTTGGCTGCAACGTTCTCTGATGTTAACAAGAGTTTCTTTATTACTGTAACCTTTCAGAAGTGAATAAAAATGATTTCTCTGCCCTGGTTTTGCCCTCCAGTAAAAGGGAAGAGAAAAGTGGCTATGGAAGAAAGCTGTACAATGACCCTTCCAGAAGGCTGGGGGCTGGGAACGGGCAGCATGAAACAGAAAGCCAACAGCCCAGAATGTGTGTGTGTATATGTATGTGTATGTGTATGTATGTGTATGTGCATATGTATGTGTGTCTATGTGTGCCTGTGAGTGTGTGTGTGTATGGACAGATGGATGGATGGACATACTCCTCCTGTCCTCACCCCCTACCCCCCAGCCCAGCAAAAGGGTTTACTGCCTGATTGTATGTTGTGCTGTGCTGACCATTTAGTGAGTTTTTAAACCACCAATATTCTAAGTGATTAAAATACCCTAAAGGGATTGAGGTGGCCAGTCAAAAGGGCTCAGACTAAACTAGCACCAATGGGGAAAACCCTGTGTAACAGAGAGAACCCTTGACTTGAGATTCAAGAGAACTGAATTCTAGTCTAGTCTGGTCACTAACTAGCCATGAGATCTTGGGATCATTAGCTCATCCTGAGTCTGTTTCCTCCTCTGTATAATGGTGGTAATTTCATAATGGATTATGAAAGTACTATATGCTGTAATGATAATAGCTATAATCATCTAACCACAGTCCCTTCATCTTCCTTTCCTTTAACTTGAAAGTCTCTTAAGCTGAAGTGGTCTTAATAATAATAACTACCATTAACATATTGCTTTAAGGTTTACAAAATGCTTTATATATATTATCTCATTTGGGGCTAACAATAACCCTAAGAGATAGACACTATTTTACAGATGATGAGGCTCAACAGGTTAAATAGCTTACCTAGGGTCACAAAGGTAGCATGAGTGGTAGGATCAGAAACTAGGGTTTCCTGCCTCCACGTTCAGCGCCTCAGGCCACAACAAAGGGACAGCATGACCATGATAAAAACATGCAACTTTAAAACTTATGGATTAAATAATCACATGAAAACCCAAGACTCTGAGGGTAGGGACATATGTCATAATTGTCAAAGGAAAAGAAAAAGAGAGAAAGGTTTTTAAAAAGGGCATATCCACTTTAATGTGCAAAGATCATTTTAGTGATAAGAAACAGAAGAAAAGTTGGATTTTTAATAACCCACTGCTGTTTACCAAACAAATCAAAGACAAGTTTCAATTTTCACTAACACATCGAAATTTTACAGACACTGGACAACACTTGAGTTCACGCAGTATATTAGCAAGGGGTCACAATTAACCAGTTCTGAGAATGTCAGAATCACCAGCAACGCTGAACATTTATTTTAAGGGCACCTACCATATGCTAAATACGGAGAACTAACACATAGGGACACTCAGTCCTTGCCCTCAAATGCCTAAAAAGATCAAAAGCAGCACAGGCTGAGTATTCAGCACACACAGCCAGTGCTTATCACAGCAGAACAGGAAGAGTGATAAAATGATACTCTGGAAATAGATAATTCAATTGGAATTTTCAACATTCATGCCACAATCATCTCCTAAACTTCAAATTCAATATGCCACACGGTGGACATCTCTAAGCCCGTGATGTGACAAGAACACTGGACTGAAATCAGGAGACCTGGGTTCTAGGTTTCTAGACTAGATTTACTACCCTAGAAGCCAGGTGATCTAGCCTGCAGTATGATTTTCAACTTGTCATTCTCCAGTTTCAGTCTCTCCATCACTAATGTGAGGGGGCTGGGGCCCCACCTATTCTAAAATGTTTAATTCCTAAGAAAGAGTCAGTGAAGGAAGATTCAAGGAATGAACACTGACATACCCATCTGAAATACCCTTACAATCAAGTTCTTTTCATGACTGGAAAGGGGGATGGAAGAAGGAAGACTGCAAGGTAAATGGTAAAGACTAGTTTTGTTTTAACTCTGGAGTCAAAGCCTGAAGCAAGGAAGAGTTAAAAACCTCAAGCAATGTAAGGAACAGGAAGTGGCTGTCCCCTTACCAACAAGCTGGCCCCATTTTAATTTATCTTAATCCCACCTTTCTGCCTTTTCACCAGACCCCTCCCCCTCCCCCCTTCTAGAAACACATCTAGGTGTCTCCTGAATTCATTTATTAGCTTTTCAGGTCATGGTACAATGCAGTCTTTGTTAGTCTCCCAGCCCAGCCCTGCTGGGCCCGGCATTCAGCCGCGGTGTTCCTCCACTCTTAAAAAAACATAACCCAATAGTGTGTAAAATAATTGTAAAGTCAATGGAGGCAAAATTAGACAATTTTGAAGCATTTAGGATGTGAATATGCAGGAAACAAATCCAGAATGCTAACATTCCCATTTCTATGTTTTTCTAAAAACTACATTAATCCTCTCCCTCCAAGTTGGAAGTCATTAACAGGGAGAAGTTCTGAATCAGCAGAAGAGAAGAAAGGGGGCCTCAGGTTTGGGACTGATGTCTAAGGAAGAAAAATCCTAGCTTTGGACAATGCCATCCACTCGGGAAATCCTGGGGGAAAAAGCCAAGGTTGTGGGGAACATTCACCACCTGAGAGATTTTAGGTAGACTTTGTACACTGAAGAAAGCAGTAGACTGGAAGTCAAGAGGGCGCTACTAACTAGCGGCATGACTTTAGAAAAGTCCCTCCCTCTTTGTGACTCAGTTTTCACAAGTGAACCAGATAGTGCCTCAGGTCCCTTCTAACTTTCTAATAGCAAATTTCTTTTCTTTTTAGGTAAGAGAACTCAAAGCAGGTCTGATGGGGAAGTCATGAAACTCTAAGGCAGTGTAAATGGGGAGATGGAGAAACTGCTAGAAGGGGATATGTGTCTAGGTGTGGTCAGAAGAGAAAGTTTATGGGAAAATTCCCTAATGGAAGGCAGATAAAGAGCAGAAGAAGCAAGTTTTTAGAAAAGAAGCTTCTTTTGAACAGAGTCAGGAGAAGCGTTTGTGATTCCTAAAAGATAAATTCTGGCAAAGGTGCTCAAAAAACAAAACTCTTGAAAGTGAAAGATGCTGGATAAATCTCTGACGGTTACTATCACTGTATAAAATGCTTCAGCTAGTGCTACCTCCAAATGGCTGTCTCCAGTTCTCCATATCTAGCTTGGAGCTGTCATGTATTTCTGTCTACTTGACATCTCCACCTCAAAGCTTCACTCTCCTGGAGTCATTATGCCTAAGTCAAACTCAACATCTCAGCCCCAAAGCAATCATTCTCAGTTCCCTCTATTTCCTCTAGCAGTAGCACCACCATTTCCCAGTCACTCATGCTCCAAAATCTCAAACTCTTCACTTCTCCCTTTGTTCCCATGTTTCATATCTAACGAACCACCAAGTTCTGTCCATTCTATTCCTGCAATATCTTCCAGTGCAATCTCTTCCTTTCCATCCTCACAGCCACCACCATAATTCAGGCCCTTATTAACTTCTGCCTATTATGATATTCTCCTTTTCCCCAACAAAACATATCCTTTTCTTTTTCCAATTAAGAAAAAAATGGTACTTTACCAACACCAAATAAAATAAGCATTTCCATAAACAAAGTAAAACAGAAAAGGGGACCTATATATGAAACTGAGAGACCCCATTATGTACAAGTTACTTTGCCTTCGAAGCATATAATAAATTCCTCATGCATCTATCAAAGCTGACCTGCCAGTGTATCTTTCCTCCTGGCTTATTATATCTTCCTAATGAATTAGGCCTTCTTTGGTTCCAATATAAGCTGTATACATTGCTACTTCACTTTCATAAAATAACAGCTCTAATCATGTCACCGCCATACTCAAAACATTCCTATTGCTTACAGAATGAAGTCCCTACTCTTTTGCAAGGCATTCAAAGTTCAACCTACCTTATGAGTCTTTTGGCTTAAGAATCTCCTATACATACTCCACATTACAGTCAAATTGGACCCTTCACTGGCTCCCAACATGCTTTGTATTTTCCAAATGTTCATGCTGTTTCTTCCATGTGTATGCAGGATGTTTCCACTCCCACCTTCTAAATCCTACCTGTCAATCCTACAATTACTTCAGAGTGTCCATCACCACTAAATGGGCGACTAGGTCATGAATTTTTTGGCTATCACAACCCCTGAAACATACTAAATAAAAAAACAATCCTTTATCTCAGAAGTACCAGGGAACATAATGGTAGAGAAGGGGGCAGGTAGTGTAAAGCATCACACACATAGCTCTTGAACCATCTGCTTACAAGGCTAAGCCCAAATGTACATGACCTTCCTGACTCCTCCCAAAGATGTAGTTGTTTTCCTTTCTACAGAGAACTTTATACCTCTCTTATGGCAATTACTATGGACTGCCTTATATTAGAGTTATGGTTGTCCAGCCCTTATCTCCATTACTAGACTACAAACTCCCTGAAAGCAGGGCTCTGTTTTATTCACTTTCCATGCCTCCCCTGAAACTCTGAACTGTTCCAAATGAGCCTAGCCCAGGGTCGGTCAGGCAAACAGTAGCTGTTGATAAATATTTTGATCTGAACAGGATAAAGTAGGTAACTCAGGACTTATCACTGGCAAACTGGAAAAAAGACTGGGTTTGAAGTCAGACCTGCATTCTCCTTGTGAGAACTTGGACAAACCATTTTCCCTCTCTGCACTTTCCACTGTAAAATGAAGGGGGTCACATAGACACTTATTTCTAGAGACAGATAATGAAATACAATTACATCATCTCTGCAGAGAGGTAGAGGACTCTGGGTACAGGATGCATCATATGCTGACAGATGTGATTTGTGTGTCAAAAGGCTTTTCTTGACCGTTTTTCTTCAGTTCAAAGGGGATGGGGTAAGGTACATTGAGAAATAATGGATGAATTTCATCACTTTGGGAAATTTCTAGGGTGGTATTGCCCTTTACCAAAAAAGTAGATAAATTCTGGGGAATTCCTTAACACACATAGAGTTTAAGGGACTTTCATGCATATGGTCACATAGCTAGTAAGTTTCTGAGGCAGAATTTGAACCCAGGTCCTCCTCTAAGCCCAATACTTCATTAACTAAACCTTGCTGCCCCTTAACAATAAAACTTAAAGTGAAATGAAAAGGTTGTATAAAATTATCTCTAAGGGGCAGCTAGATGGCACAGTGGATAAAGCACCGGCCCTGGATTCAGGAAGACCTGAGTTCAAATCTGGCTTCAGACACTTGACACTGACTAGCTGTGTGACCCTGGGGAAGTCACTTAACCCTCATTGCCCTGCCCCCCCAAAAGATCTCTAAGGTTCTTTCAGCTTTAAAATCTATGGTTATTAATGTATAATAATAATGATTAAACTAGTATTTAAATAGCATTTTACAAATATCTCATTTTATCTTTACAACAACCCTATGAGACAGGTATTACTATCCCCATTGTATAGATAAAGAAATTGAGACAAACAGGCTAAGTGACTTCCTCAGGCGTCCACTGGGCTATATTTCAGGCTATGATCTGAACTCTTCTTAACTCAAGGTCTAGCAATCTCTCCACTGCCACCTCTAGCTGTCTAAATGGGTATAGACGGTACCTAGTGAATCCATTAAGAAGGCTAGTAGGGCTTAAGGAGACAAAAACAGAAGACACACAGAGATAGGCAAGTGTTAGGCACAAAATTCATTGAGGTATCTAGAGTCTTAAAATGTGAGCACATGAATTGCTGGGTTTTTTTAATAGAATAAAAGGACCACTTAAAGAGACAGGTGGGATGTAGGTTAGGGGATATAATTGGAAAACTTTAAAAAATCAAATAAAAGGAAATATAGTTTTTGTTTTTAGGAAATCAAGTTTTTAAATGTAATATTTATAGAACAAATCGTTGCTAAACTAAGTTGAACTAAGGAGCATGATTGGGAATTTCATGTCTCACCTAGTTTTAAGTAAGAAAAAGCCTGCAGTTCCCCTTTAATCGAATGCTCTGCCCAGGGAAGGGTGATGAGAGCACTGGGCTCTTTCACCATGGCAGAAACAGTTTGCTATTTACCTAAGCCTCTGAAAATCTGATTTTCCATGCCCAAATCTATACTACATGTATATTTTTACTCTACTGTAATGCCTTGCAACGGCAGAACCAACCCTTGAATAGAGAAACAGGAGCTCTTTCTAGAAATGAATCTTCCCAAAGGGCCCCAGAACCCGTGGTCCTGAGCCTCTGGGGAGAAGAATATCTCTAAAAAAAATCTTCAAAGAAAAAGAAAATGACAAATGCTGGAAGCAATGTGGGAAAATAGGTACACTAACTAATAACATTGTTGTATGGAGTTGTGAACTAGTCCAGCCTTTCTGGAGAACAAATTCATGACTATGCCAAAAAGCTGTTAAATGTGCATAATAACCCTCTGACCCAGCAATACCATTATTAGTCTTTGTCCCAAAGAGATCAGAGGAAAAGGATCCATGTATTCAAAAACATTTACAGCAGCTCTTTCTATGGGGCAAAGACGGAGGGGATACCCATGAAATGGGGAATGACTGAACAAGTTATTGCATATGAATAAGATAGAATACTACTGTACTATGATGAAGGGGATGGTTTCAGAAAAACCTGGGAAGACTTATATGAACTGATGAAAAGTGAAGTGAGTAGAGTCAGGAGAATAATTTACACAATAACTGCAATATTATAAAGATAAGAAAATGTGAAAGACTCAGTAACTCAGCAAAATGACCTACAATTCCAAAGGGCTCATGATGAAAAATGTTATTAATCTTCAGATACAGAACTGATGGATTCGGAATGCAGACTGAAGCTTACTTTTTTTCAGTTTGTTCCTTTTTCTCATTTCCCCTCACCCCCAAACATGGTTAATGCAGAAATTTGTTCTGTATGACTTCATATTTGTAATGGGTTTTGTATTTCTTGCCTTCTCAACAGGTGAGGAACGGGTGAAGGAAGAGAATTTGGAATTGAAAATAAAATTAAATTGAATTTTTAAATAAATGAATAAATAAGTCTTCTACCCCAAGAGCTGAAGCTATATAAAAAAATGCTTTTCTACTGAATTACTATCATATATAGGCTTGTTTATGGTACAATGACTAGAGTCAGGAAGAACTGAGTTTAAATTTACCTACGAGATTTACTAACTCTATGACAAGAGGCAAGTCACTCCAATCTCTCTGCACCTCAGTAAAATGGAGATTAATAATAGCACCTATCTTCAAGTAGTTGTTGTAAGGATTAAAAAAGATAAAATATGTAAAAGTGCTTACAAATCTTTTAAAGCATTTGTCATAATATTATTATTATATGACATTCTTATTCATCGGTTAGAACACTCCCAACTCAGGGATATCAGTCCTTCAAAACGCTAATGAGACCTTTGTTGGGACACCAGCCATACCTTAATAGGACTTCATCTTAGAATAACCCCTTTAGCTGTTACTGTCCTTTTATGGACAATGAAATAAGAAAACTTTTCAAGCAAAAATTTGAAGTCCTAGAAAAAACAAAACATGGGGCTGGGGGGGTGGAGGGGACAGGTGTTGTTCAGGGGAGTAGTAGGGGAAAAAGAAAACCCAGATATAATACCCTTTTAGAGTACTCTTTATTAGTTTAGGACATAAAAATCTTATTCTAACCTATTTTTTCATAAAATTATGCTTGATATATCTAACTAGAGATGTGAAGGCTGGGGGGGGAGACAAAAAATTTTGGGGGGGGGGGAATGATTAGATTTTTCTCCTCTAAGTTTTCCAGTTGTCTTACCATGTTTTACTTCTGCCTGCTAAAAGACACTTAACAGCTCAGTGTTAGGACTAAAGGGCAGGAGAATGTACCTTAAAGACAGGCTCATTCTTATTTGTGGGGCTCACCTAGAAAGAAATCCCTTGGAAGTCCTAGGGAGACCCCAGGGATGCTCAGGACCATTGACAGGGAAGAAAATGGCTGCAATTTCTCTTAGTCCCTAGGCTCTACAATTGGAAAGCTTAAACATGTTCATTGTAAGTTGCAAGGTGGGGATGTCTGGCAAGACAGAGCAGAGCATAGGGGAAGTCATTTAGCCAGTCTAATGTTACTATTAACACTTTGAGCCACTGCCCTGAGCTAATTTTTATGTTTGTTTTTAAAGTTAGGTTGAAATGTCACAAATGGAAAATTGGAGTAAAGAGTACCAGTTTACCACAGGATTGGCCACACCTGGCCACAAGCACCCACCAAAAGAAACTGACTTCATTAACACAAGAGGCAGCAAGTGAAATGTACATCTGAAATCAGCCTGCACATGGAGAAAGTGCTGAGGCCAAAGGCGCTGTCTGTTTTTACAGCTGTGTCAAGTCTTAGTTCTCAACTCTTACCAACACTCAGGAGTGGGGCAAAGAGCCCGAGGAAAAAGGTCTCCAACCTCTTCAGCTGCAATGTGGCTCACAAAGGATTTTAAGAACCAGTTAATGAAATAAAACAAGACCAGATGAGGTGATATGATGAACTTCATTTCTGCAGCTAATTTATATGTTTGAATCTCAAATGAGGTTTCAAAAAAACCTCAGAACCATTCCAGATAAAATGTCAAAGCTAATTCTGTCAGCCACAAGACAGCATTTGATTTCTGGCCCAGCTGCATGAGCATGCCTCACTTTACATGAAAGCTGGTATAATATAAATTTTTGTAAACTGGAGAATATTTTCCCATTGGCTTATACTGTAATCCTACTAAGTAGTTAGTGATTTCTAAACCAACACTTAAATGCATATGCTCTCTATTTAAAAGACATTTCTGGCAATTCAATTCAACAAACATTTCTAAGTGCAAAGATCTGTAAGAGGTGCTAAGGATATAAGAATGGAAAACAAGAGACCTGGCCTAGAAGCAGCTTATAATCTACTGGAGGAAACAACATGCACACAGATAAGTATAGTACAAAGTAGAGGGTAATGGGGAGGCAAAGAAGGAGACCAGGGAAAGTGCTCAAGGAAAATTTCAGGAAGGAACAAGCAAGATTTCCAGAAAGGATAACAATCCAGACCCAACTGCTTAAATTTTAAAATTCGAATCTTCCTATGTAATCATAAAGTCCTGTTGTGAGACTTGAGAGAACTGGGTTCAAGAGCTAACCCTGCCACTAACCTACTCTGTAATCCTGAGCAAATTTTCCCCCCTCTGAACCTCAGATTCTTCTATAAAATAAGGGGTTTGGACTAGATCAAGGGTTCATAACCTGGAATCTTCAGGAAGGCAGTTGGAGGCACAATGGATAGAAATCTGGGCTTGGAGTCAGGAAGACGTGAGTTCAAATCCAGATCCAGACAGTTGGTAGATGTATAATTCTGGGCAAGTCACTTAACCTCTGTGTGCCTGTTTCCTCATCTGTAAAATGAGGATAATATCATCTACTTCCCAGAACTGTTATGAGGATAATATAATATTTATAAGGTGCTCTGTAAACCTTAAAGAACTATATAAATACCAGTTGTCATAATCATCATGATGAAATTAAGCATTTCCTTCAATTATTTAAAACATTGTGGAAAGGGATACATATGCTTCATTAGAATGGGGGGGGTGGCGGCTAGGTGGTGGCCAGGTGGCGCAGTGGATAGAGCACTGGCCCTGGATTCAGGAGTACCTGAGTTCAAATCCAGCCTCACAAACTTGGCATTTACTAGCTGTGTGAGCCTGGGCAAGTCACTTAACCCCAACTGCCTCACAAAAAAACCAACAAAAACAAAGAATACTGTGGGGGGCAGCTAGGTGGTGCAGTGGATAAAGCACTGGCCTTGAATTCAGGACCTGAGTTCAAATCTGGCCTCAGACACTTAACACTTATTAGCTGTGTGACCCTGGGCAAGTCACTTAACCCTCACTGCCCCGCAAAAAAGAAAAAACAAACAATAATCCAGCCAAGGTGATAAGAGGCTGCACTAGAGTGGTGTCAGTGTCATAGGAGAAAAGGGGGTGTCCTGAGAGATGTGAAGATAAAATCAACAGGCCTTTGCAACAGTTTGAATGGGGGGTGGGGGAGTGGAGGGGGAAAGACAATGATGAATCCAGGATGACTTCTAGGTTACAAGCCTAAGGGACTGGGAGGATGGTGTTGTCCTTGAATAGGGAGGGTAAGAAGCAGGAAAGGTTTTAGGAGTAAAGATGAGTTGTTTTAGACATGTTTAGCTTAAGACGTCTTCTAGACATCCGGTTTGGGATGTCTGAAAGGCAGATGGAGATGAGAGATTGGAGATCAACAAAGAGGCTGAGGCAGGAAAGGCTGATTTGAGAATCATCACCACAAAGATGGTAATTAAACCCATAGGAGCTGACATCCCCAAGTGAAGAAATACTGAGGGAGAAGAGAAGTGGGGCCAGGACAGAACCCTTAGGGACATCTACAGTTAGAAGGCATGATCTGGAGGAGAATCCAACGGAGAAGTGGTCAGATAGGCAGGAGTAAAACCAGGAAAGGGTGGTGTCCTGAAAACCTGGAGAGAAGAGAGTCAAGGAGGAGAGAGTGATCAACAGTGTCAAAGGCTGCAGAGAGCTGAAGGAGAATGAGGACTGAGAAGAGGCCACTGGATTTGGCAACTTATATATATATGGTAATTTTGGCAAGACCAGTTTTGGTTGGAATGATGAGGTCAGAGAAGCCAGACTGTAAGAGGTAAAGAAGGGAGTAAGAGAAGAGAAAGTAAAGGCACCTACTGTAGACGGCTTTTTTGAAGAATTTAACTACAAAGGGCAAAAGAGATAGAGGATGATAGTAAGCAGAGAAGCAAGGATCAGGTGAGGGTTTTTTCAGCATGGGAAAACATGGTGGGGTTTTTTTGTTGGCAGTAGGAAATGAGCCAGTAGAAAGGGGGGTGGCAGAAAATAAGTAAAAGAGTGGGGATGACAGAGGAGGCAATGTGTTGGAGGAAAAGGGATGGAGTTGGCCTCGGTAAGGAGTACAGCCACTGCATCACGTGAGTCAGGAGTGAAGGAGAGAGTGACAGAAGGCACCTGCAACGAGGAAGAGAACAGGATATTCATGGCAACTGGGCTCAATTTTAACCATAAAATATGAAAAAACTGCTGAGTTCTGCTCTGGATTGCTGGGACAGCTCACACAATCGGAGCAGTAGTTCACATTTCTGTAACGGTGTCCATTTTTATCTCCCTCAATAAGGAGATCATCAGCCAAGACAGGAGAGAAAGAAATATAAGCAAGCAGTTCCAAAAAGGAAAAAGGGCCTGAGCAGAAGGAGCTGTGTTCTCTTTAGAAAGAACCGAAGCACCAAAGGTACAGCAGGGCTTC
The DNA here is from genome assembly GCF_019393635.1 of Dromiciops gliroides. NCBI lineage: Eukaryota > Metazoa > Chordata > Mammalia > Microbiotheria > Microbiotheriidae > Dromiciops > Dromiciops gliroides. The sequence goes on from NC_057862.1 coordinate 360,909,391, forward strand.
AGGCCTAGGCAAGCACCCAGAACACAACAAAGAGTTCACTCATGAAGCACCTGGTATCAACAATTCCCCCAAATACAAGGGAGCCTGAGCCGACGTCCTTGCCCAAGCTCTGTCTATATATAACAGTGCCACACAAAGCACGTTTCTCACAACAGATGTGTGAGGTAGACTAAGGCAGAACAAGAATTACTGGCCTCCTTTTACATCTGAGGAAACTGAGACCCGGAGAGGTGAGGTATTAGTCACAACACTAGCAATGGGCAGAATCTGGACCACAACCCAGGAAAGTCCGGAGATCTCTATACCGCATCACGGGGCCGTATGGATTAGTAGAGGAAGCTCAGACTTGTGTCGTGTGCTGTACAACCACCATCAAGTCTGCACATTCTCTCTATCTTGTCGGCCACAGTGGTCAGTGCTCTATGGTTACCCCCTTCTCAGAGTGCGCTGGAAGAGCTTTGGTGCCAGCAGTGCTCTGTCCTGTGGCCCAAAGGTACTTCCCTAATCTCTAGAGATGTGATTAAGACTAGCCATTCTTAGCTATCCAATACACAGTGTGCACAGTAATCCCCATGAGCTAGTGCCAGTCTCTAGGTCAGAGATAAATCTTTTAGGCAGCAATTCAAAAACAGAGGGAAAAGAGAGCTGTCCTAAGCAGCTGGTGCTTCTGACCTAAGAAAGTCAAACCATCAACTGGGAGGTTGAGGAAAAAGAATCTGACTAGGCCCACTTACCCCCAAGACTCTGCCACGCTGCTCAACGTCCTCCCACATAAAATGAACTATGATGCGACACATGTAGCTCCCTGAACGACCTTCCTGCTTCATCCGGACAAGACACATCCTGGGAAAGAAGGCACACAGTCATAGGCTGCTTTCAGTCTTTTCTCTTTATACTTCCCCACAGTACCCGCCCCCCACCCCATGCTCCATCCATGCCTTTGTTCTCCAGCCTCACTTGCTGGGATCCTAAGTTTCAACTCAGGCACCATACTCTCCACAGATTTTCCTGGTCCTCCTAGCAGGTAGGAACTGCCTTCCTGAAAACTATCTTGTACTCATTTGGTAGCTATTCAGCATATCTTCATATGTGTCCATGTTGTCTCACTAACAATTAGAATATAAACTCCTTGGGTTTCCCTTTTATTTCTATCACCAGAGCTTACTACCTACAGATCCTGGCACACAGTAAGTGGTGAATAAATGTTGATTCTTGGTTAGTCTGTTCATCCATCGATCTATTCAACAAGTATTCGTTAAGCACCTACCTACTATGTAGGTAAAGAAGCATGCTAAATTCTGTGGAAAATATAAAATTCATGTATATCAAGGGAAACAATAAGAAAAGCATAGAAATAATAAAAAAGTATAGTAGGAGAATAGCATGTCCATCCTTCAAAATATATTAGAAAGAAGCAATCAAAAAAAACACTCAGGATTATTTAAAAAGTGGGAAAGTAGATCAGTGGCACAAGCTAGACAAGGGAGAATAAGAAGTAATGAATGACAAGTCACTTAACCCCAACTGCCTCACAAAAAAAAAAAAAAAGAAGTAATGAATGAAATCCCTGTGTCCAATAAAACTAAAAACATAAATTACCTAGGAAAAACTATTTTATTAGAACTCCTGGGAAAACTGGCAGGCAGTATGACAAAAATTATTATTATTGTTTGTCCTTCATTCCAAAAGAGGACTATGACATTGGGATGATGTCATGACTTGAAGTGAATTGGATTTAAGTGAAGCAGGGCTGTGCAAGGTCACCAACCTCACTCTCCTCCAGAGCCATCTGGGTCCAGTGGCAAGATATATACCAGGATGACTGGAGATGGCCCTGGATGTTTTTTAAGGCAATTGTGATTAAGTGACTTGCCCAGAGTCAGACAGCTAGTGTCTGGGATGAGATTTGAACTCAGGTCCTTTCAACTTCAGAGCCAGTGCTCTGCCCACTGCACCACCTAGCTGCCCCATGGCAAGAATTAGGCTTAGACCAATCACATTCCATAATAAATTCAAAATGGATACATGCCCTGAATATTAAAGATTATACTATAAATCAGAAGAAAAGCAAATCATATACCTTTTACAACTATGGGTAGGAAATGCATTCTTTATTTTTTAAAAATAAGTTTTAATTGGGGCAGCTAGGTGGCACAGTAGATAGAGCACCGGCCCTGGATTCAGGAGTACCTGGGTTCAAATCCGACCTCAGACACTTAACACTTAATAGCTGTGTGACCGTGGGCAAGTCACTTAACCCCAACTGCCTCACCAAAAAAATAAAAAATTTAAAATAAAAAAAAAGAAAGTTTTAATTGATATCTTCTGTTTTTTACATCATCATAGCTTTCCCCAGTATCTCTCCTCCTCCTGGAAAGCCATCACATATAACAAATAGTATTTCTAAGGACACCAAAAAAAAAAAAAATCAGCACCACAAATCAATACATTTAAAAAGTCCAAAAAATATGTACAGTGTGCAATAGCTATGGATGTTCAAGTTGGATTTATACTGGAGATCCAAACCCTTGCATGTACTGTTACAAAGTAAAGTGAGCAGATCATAAAAATAATATGTGCAATAACTTACAACAATGAATATGGCAAGATCAACATAAAACATTTTAAAACAAGTACTGCAAAATTATAAAGAATAACCTTGGCCCCAAAGAAGAGAGATGAAAAGCTACCCCAAACCAACACTTTGATGAGTAGGGGAGATCCATGGGTATGGAACATTGCATTTAATTTCAAAATTTTTGAGGGTTTTTTTTTAATATAGTGAACAGTTTTTGCTACCCCCCCCTTACTCTTTTTCTTTCTTTACTTTTCTGCTTTTTGAGTTTTTTTGTGGAGCAATGAGGGTTAAGTGACTTGCCCAGGGTCACACAGCCAGTAAGTGTTAAGTGTTTGAGGTCAAATTTGAACTCAGGTCCTCCTGAATTCAGGGCCAATGCTTTATCCATTGCGCCACCTAGCTGTCTCCTACTCTTTCTTAAATTTTTTTTTCTTATAAGCAATGGCTCTCAAGAACATGGGGAGAGGCATATAAGAGGAAATGTTGATGAAATAAAAACAAAATATATCAACAATAATAACAAATATTATTTATTATTAAAATAAATAGTACTTAATATCAATAATAAACCTTTCAAAGTAAATGATAATTTGATTGGCATAGTATTTAAACTCTAAATGAACATTTTTATTGTATTAACACAGCAGAGCCCTAAGCCTGAATGTTCCATTCATCTATTTAAGTTGTTCTTTAAGGAGCACTTTGTAACTGAATCTGTACCTCTTTCGTGTGTTTTGGCAGGTTGATTTCCAAATATTTTATGCATTTTGTAGCTATTTGGAACAGGATTTCCCTTTCTATCATTTCATCTTGCATTCTTTTATTATTGTTACTATTATTGATTTTTGAGAGTTTATCTTGTAGCTTATAACTCTGCTAAAACCTTGGTCTCAGTACCCTTCCTTACTTTTCTTTTTCAGGGCAATGACGGTTAAATGACTTGCCCAGTGTCACACAGCTAGTAAGTGTCAAATGTCTGAGGCCAAATTTGAACTCAGGTCCTCCTGAATGCAGGGCTGGTGCTTTATCCACTGTGCCACCTAGCTGCCCCCTTTCCTTACTTCTTAAGATTTTCTTTTTCTTTTTTTAATTTGTTTTAATCAGCTAAGATCTGTCTTCTCACTCTCCAACCCAACCCTAATTGGGATAAGAATAACAAAACCCATAACAAAAATGTATATAGTTCATCAAAACTAATTTCCACATTAGCTTTGTCCCCACCCCCCCCACCCCCAAAAAAACCCTCCACCTCTCGTTCTGATTTCTTCACCTCTCTATCAGATGGCAGGTAGCATGTTTCCTCCTTAGTCTCTGGAATCTTAGTTGGTTATTAAGATGGCGAGAGTGCAGCACAATAGTATTCTACCACTTTTAGATGCCATAACTTGTCCATTTCCCAATTTATGGATACCACCTCAGATTCCCATTCATTCCCACCTCAAAAAAGAGCTATAAATATTTTTTTACATCCTTAGAGTTTGTTTTGCTTAGGACTAATCCCTTCAAGCATTGGGCCTGGAAGACCTGAGTTTAAATCAGGCCTCAAATACTTACTGGCTGTGTGACCCTGGGCAAGTCCCTTTAACCTCTGTTTGCCTTAATCCATGAGAGAAGGAAATGGCAAACCATTCATCTTTGCCAAGAAAATCCCATGAACATTAATGGTCCACAGGATCACAAAAAGTCAGACACAACTAAACAACAACCATCTCTCCCTTAACCTATTCTTCTAATTTCATCTTCTCCCTTTTCCCTCCTATTTCCTTGTTGAGTGAAATGTATTTCCATACTGAAGTGTGTGTGTGTGTGTGTGTGTGTGTGTGTGTGTGTGTGTGTGTGTTCTTCCTTCCTTTGGCTCATTCAGATGAAAGGGAGAAAAATGTCACCTGCTCCCTCCAACCCATTTCCTCCTTTGTCTACCTGTATATCCTAATTATGAGATAATTTCCCCTTCCTTTCCCTTTTCTCTTATGTAATGTATTCCTTTCTTTTTATTCTGTTCTTAAAATCATAAAGAATATTTTTAAAAAAACATTCCCAGGCCTAATTAGACTCCCTCTGTGAACCCTGATGATGACAGGAATTTCTAGGGGACACATGTGTGATCTTCCCATATTATAATGTAAGCAGTTTAACCTTATTTTGTCATTTACCATTGTTTAATCATGTTAAGCTTTTTATGTTTCTCAACTCCTGTGCTTAAAACTTCAAAGTTTCTATGCAGCTCTGATCTTTTCATCAGGAATGGTTGGAAATCATTTATTTCATTAAAGATCCATTTTTTCCTGGGTAGCATTATATTCAAGTTTTGCTGGACAAAATATTCTTGTCAGTAAGCCTGTTCTCTTTCTGAACCATCATTTTCCAAGTTCTCTGCTCCTTTATAATGGTGACCTTTTTCTTTGACCTCTTAGAAGCTCTGAATTTTGGCCATAATATTCTTGGGAATTCTCATTTTGAGGTGTCCTTCAGGAGGTGACCATTAGATTATTTTTATTTCCATTTTGACCTCTCGTTCTAAGAGATCTGGACAGTTTTAAGACTTCTTGAAATATGATGTCTATACTCTTTTTTGGTTGCGCCTTTCAGATAGTGAAATGATTTTTTTGGGGGGGGAGGAGGGGGAGAGGCAATTGGGGTTAAGTGACTTGCCCAGGGTCACACAGCTAGTAAGTGTTAAGTATCTGAGGCTGAATTTGAACTCAGGTCCTCCTGACTCCAGGGCTGGTGCTCTATCCACTGCACCACCTAGCTGCCCCGAGTGAAATGATTCTTAATATTTTTTCTCCCTGAAAGAATGATGGAGTCTGAATACAGATCAAAGCATACTATTTTCACTGGGTTTTTTTTCATGTTTTTTTTTCCTTTTGTTCTGTTTCTTCTTTCACAACATGACTAACATGGAAATGTTTTACATGACTGCACATATATAACCTATATCCAATTGCTTATTGTCTTAGTGAGGGGGAGAGAAGAGAAGGAGAAAATTTGAAACTCAAAATTTTATTTAAAAAAAAATAATGTTTATGATTGTATAACCTATATCTGATTGTTTGCTGTCTTAGGGTAGGGAGAGGCAAGGAAAGAAGGCAGAAAAAATTTGGAACTCAAAATCTTACAAAAATGAATGCTAAAAACAATCTTTACATGTAATTGAAAAATAAAATAAAATGCTACCAAGAAAAAAAAAGAAAGTAAATTATTTTTTAAAAAAAGAATGTTTTCCACGTCAGTTCTTTTTACTGTAAGATACGCTTATATTTTCTTCAATTTTTTTGGCCTTCCGATTGTTTCAATATTTCTTGTTGCCTCATGAAATCATTTTCTTCTATTTGGTCCATTCTAATTTTCAGGGAGTTTCTTGCTTTGTTTGTGCCTTTTATGCCCAACTGTTAATTCCCTAATTCTTTGTTCCATTATTCTTATTTATTTTCCAGTTTTTCCTCAAGTGTTCTCATTCCATTTAAAAAATAAAAATGGGGTCAGCTAGGTGGTGCAGTGGATAGAGCACTGGCCCTAGAGTCAGGAAGACCTGAGTTCAAATCCGGCCTCAGACACTTAACACTTACTAGCTGTGTGACCCTGGGCAAGTCACTTAACCCCAATTGCCTCACCAAAAAAAAAAAAATTAATAAATAAAATAAACATTTAATTCTTGCTTCATTTCTTCCAAGAATTCTAGTTGACTTTGTATCCAAGCTGTGTTTTTCTCTAAAGTTTTGCTTTTGTTTTTGAGTCATTTTCTTTTACATTTGTCTTGGGTGTCCCAGTCACCATAATAGCTCATTATGGTAGAGCTCTTTTTTTGTTTTGTCCATTCTTCCAGCCTATTTCTTGACTTTAGACCTGGTGTTATTAGGAAAAGGTTTTGCCACATTTCTGGAGATAAGGTATGGGCTAGTCCTGTTGCTGTTTTCTTGAGGTATTGAGTGTTGTGTTATTACAAGATCTGAGGGACAGGGTAGGGACTTGAAAGCTTTCACTGCTATCAAAATTATATGATTCAGAGCAAAATCTATTTGCTACCTCCCTGGTCTGAGCTCTACAAGTTCCTGATCTCGGTTTGGGTCTGTGCAAAAATAGTTTACTATTGGACTCTGCCCCTATCAGCCAGTTGGAAGGTCTGTTAGTTCAAAAGGGCAAAACTGTAGGAACCCCTCTGGTCTAGGATCCCTGCCTTGGTTAATCCTTTGTAGGCTGGCCGACATGCTAGAAGTGAGAGCCTGCTCTATGTCTGGAGCCTGAGCCCCACCACTGCTGCCACTGGCTTCTGAACTTTCTTCTTTCTCCATACACATCCCCAGACCTACCTACCTGGAGAAACTACCTCCTATATGCAGGTCTCCTTCCCACTCTACCTTTGATCTGTGACCTGGGACAGGACTGTGGGTAGCAAAGCTGCCATTTTACACCTGTTCCCATTACAATGCCCTAGTATGGGTCTGGCACCAACTCTTGCCCTGGTGTACAGCCTCTCTCTGGGTAAATGTCCTGTGTTACATTCAATCTCATCCTACATGTCCAAACCTCCTAGTCTATCTCTCTATGCCAACCTGGACCAGACAAAAGACTCACTGTGCCTTTTTCTGGATTTCCCCAACAGGATTCAGTCTGGCACATTTTCTAAGTCTATGTGGAGGAGTCGATAGACTGGAACTCCTGACATTGCTTCCTATCTTGGCTCTGCTCCTACAACCAACATGGTTCCTTAGGATTTTCAAAGTAAACCATCATATCATCAGTAATTAGGGACAGTTTTATTTCCTCTTCACCCATCTTTGTGTCTTTAATTTCTTTCATCTTACTGCTATTGCTAGCACTGCAGAACTGTATCAAATAAAAGTGAGGAGAATAGGTATCCTTGCTTTATTTCTGTATTTATCAAGAAAGCCTCTAATTTGTTGGCACTGTATAGGATATTTACTTTTGGTTGGAGACAGATTTTTTTATGACATTTTGAAAAAGGACTCTCTATACATATACTTAGCATAAATGAGTGTTATTAATTTGCCAAAGAGCTTTTCTGTATCTATTGAGATAATCATGTGGTTTTGTATGTTTTTATTATGATTGATTATGTTGACTGCTTTAAAGTTACTAGTATACATGGACAGCATGCTATCGCTGTATCCCTGGTATAAATCAAACTGGTCATGAAGACTTCTTATATAAATAAGTATATTCTCTTTGATATGATTTTGCTTGAATTTTTGAATCAATATTTATTAATGATATTGTTCTAAATTCTACTTCTGTACTTATTTTATGCCCTATGCTTTTCTTTTTTTTCTTTTTGGTGAGGCAATTGGGGTTAAATGACTTGCCCAGGGTCACACAGCCAGTAAGTCTTAAGTGTCTGGGGCCGGATTTGAACTCAGGTCCTCCTGACTCCAGGGCCAGTGCTCTATCCACTGCACCATCTAGCTGCCCCTTGCCCTATGCTTTTTTAATGTACTGGTTTTAGGTATCAGGAAAATATTTATCTCACAAAAGGAGTCGAGTAGTATGCTTTCTCAATTTTTGAGAATAACTTATGCATTACTGTTGCCAACTGTTCTTTAAAAGTTTGAAAGGGGCGCAGCTAGGTGGCACAGTGGAGAGAGCACTGGCCCTGGAGTCAGGAGGACCTGAGTTCAAATCCAGCCCCAGACACTTGACACTTAACTAACCGTGTGACCCTGGGAAAGTCACTTAACCCCAATTGCCTCACCCCCCCCAAAAAAAAGTTTGACAGATTTTGTGAATCCATCATAACCAGCAATATTTTTTCTCTGGTAGTTCCTTTATAGCTAATTTTATTTCATTTTCTGAAATTGGATTATTAAAATTCTCTATCTGGTATCCTGTTAATTTTGATATATTACATTTTTAAAGTATTCTTTTATTTCTTTTGTATTCTCAGATTTGGTAGCATATTTCTGGTGTTATTTTATCTTGGGGTTTTTGTGTGTGCTATTTTGGTTTTTTATTTTTTGCTTATTTTTAATCAGATTAACAGGTTTATCAATTATATTTAGTCTTTTCAAAGAACCAGTTTTTAATTTTATTTGTTATTTCTATTTGTTTAGTTTCCAGTTTATTTACTTTCAATCTCATTTTTATAATTCTTCTCTTGTTCTCATTTTAGGTCTGTTTATTTGTTGGGTTTCTAATAACCATAAAAAAAAAAATCAAAAGGGAATACTATAAAATTACAAAAACAAGCACAGCTCCAAAGAAGAGATATGAGAAGATACTCCCTCTGCAGAGAGTGAAAGGTCCATAAGTTTAGTGCACTCACTGTACATGTTGTCATGCGTTTTTAATGTACTGATTAGTTTTGCTGATTTTTTCTCTATTTTCGTCTTTAAAAAATACTATTTGGGGGGCAGCTAGGTGGCGCAGTGGGGAAAGCACCGGCCCTGGATTCAGGAGGACCCAAGTTCAAAGCTGGCCTCAGACACTTAACACTTACTAGCTGCGTGACCCTGGGCAAGTCACTTAACCCCCATTGCCTCTCAAAAACAAAAACAAAAACAAACCAACAAAAAAAAAACCTATTTGTTTTGTGACAGCCCACTGGGAGACAGGGAAAGAATACTGGTGAATAGTTTGGTGGGTTTTTTAAAAAACAAAAACATTAATAAAAGTTTATTTTTTAAAAAGAAAACAAAAATAATTTAAAGATATAAACTCTGTTCTTATGAAGCTTTTATGTGCACTAGAAGTGAGCACAAAGAAATAACTGCAGACCACAATATTATATTGATTACTGACCTTGAATTGTAATCAGGGTCTCATCTTTTCTCTTCTCCATTTAGCAAGTTATTACTACTGACTACAGAACCTGGAACACTCAATGATCTAGCTCTTAAACAAATGGGCAGCATTTCCACATGAGGGAAATCTAAAAGCATACAGAGAATGAGAATATTTCAGGCCTGAGCAAAAACATGGAAGCTGAATGAATAAACCACAGTTTGTTCAGGAAGCAGAGAATAGGCCAGTCCGGCTAAAAATGGAATGTATAAAAGGAAGCAACATGAGCTATGAGTAGAAAGGAACCTTTTCCAATGATACGTGGAATGACAAGCAAAAAATCTGAATTCTACTTGATAGGCAATAATAGAAAGCCACTCAAGAATTATGTAAGGAGAAGACTCAAGCACTCTGGATGTGTGAATAATAAAATGGAAGAGTGAGCACATGTTAAAAGGTTTCAAGCACAGAGATTAACAATGTAAGCGTTTCTGTTCATTCTGCAAACAGTCCATAAGAATAACAGATTTCACAGTTGGCCAGCTAGTCCACATAGGCTCTGGCTGGAAGCACTTGTCAAAATGAAAGAAGGAAGTTGGATGGCTAGCCTTTATCTCTTTTCTCATCCCTTCTTCCTTTTCTTAATCACCCTTTACTGACTCCTCCCAAACCAGGAAGCTTTAAAATGTTCAGTTTAGGGCAGCTAGGTGGCGCAGTAGATAAAGCAACGGTCCTGGATTCACAAGGACCTGAGTTCAAATGCGACCTCAGACACTTGACACTTACTAGCTTTGTGACCCTGGGCAAGTCACTTAACCCTCATTGCCCCACAAAAAAGACAAAAACAAAAACAAAACAAGAAAAAAAAATGTTCGGTTTAGATGCTGCCAGAGCTGGAAGGGATCTTAAAAATAAGTTACTCCCAAATTGAGGCTTAGGAAGGAAAAGGAATTTGTCCATGGTCATACAAAGAATCAGGGGTAGAGCCTGAACTAGAATTCTAGCCTCCTTATGAGAGCTTTAAAGGCAAGGAGGGTGCCGTATACTTCATGATGTGGATGGACGAAATTATCTCTAATGTATCTTCTAGTTCTGACAGTCTATGATGCTATGAAATTTGCTTTTGGATGAGATGGGGACTGGTTATAAAAAGTACTGAATACTCAACTCTAGGAAAATCAAACTGGGTAAAGGGACCAACATTCATTTCTCATATGGTTTTCTGGAGGTTAATCACCCCATTCCTGTTGGCCTTTCACCTGAAAAGACGCTCTATACTCTGATGCATAAGTGCTGTCAGGGGCCAATTCATCAATGGCAATAGTGAGGTAATGGAATTCATTTATTTGAAAGTTTAGTAGTTTGTTAATGCACCTGCCCCTGAAGTTTGAAAGGCACAGCTTTTCTCAGACCATAAACTTTCTAACTTCATGGACATGAGGTGAAATAGTTTCTGTTTCACAGGACAGCGTGTTCCCTGGATTCCATGGATACCATCCCGGCTGATGGTTATCTCAGGGTAATGAAATGGTGGGGGTGAAGTGAAAATCAAGAAATTTAAGACTTTCTGAAATCTTCTCTTGTAGGGAAGATGAGATTGATTATGATTCAAGCCCAATAATCAAAAATCAGAATTCAGTGAGGGCCTCCACATTGCCAGTTTCTGTGAGATCCTTCAGCATACAGCTGAACTACAGCATATGTTATGTTGGCAGCTTGATTCCTTTCTCCCACCTGACTCTCACTCTTTTGATTTCACAGGCCTTTACTTTATGTCCATGATTATGCACTTACCATATTCTAAGCAGTATGATATTTAAATTGGGTGGATGGTAAATCAGAATATAGCCTAATTATCATGAAAAAGTTACAAAAAGTAAACCACCTCCCTCTGTAGAGTTTGGACATGTCCTCAATCTTCTCTCAGAAAGGACAATGTACCTAGGGAGTGGCTTTTATTTACTCAGTCTATTGTGAATCTAGAGCAACCTCTCTTTGAAGTGGACTTATCAAAGAGGGTGGTGGATCTTCTAGTGTCCAGTCTAAAGAAGATATAAAGAAAACTAAACACAAATCAGAAAATTATGAATTTAGAGCTGGAAGGAACCTCAGATATGAGCTGGCGCAACCCTCTCAAAGTCCAGAAACCTCAGGGTTAGTCCTGGGGGTGGAAAGACCTGAATATGAGCACAATCATTCAGGAATCTTAACTGCAAGTCCAGAGATGGCAGTACCTAAAGACAAATGGTAGAGCAGCAAGAGTTCTTGATTGAAATGAGAAGAAGAGATGCAATAGCACCTCCATTTCACACCACTGAAGATTGCTCCCATAGGTAAAGAGGAATATCTGACAGAGATGAAAACCTTACAATGGGTATAATCCTACATGGATCTGGTACTTAAAGAAACCCCTCATTCTACCTAAGGCAAAGAGGAATCAGAGCTCATGGGGGCAACTGAGCCCCAGAAGAATGGGAGGGCATGGACCTAGAGAGGAAAGGTCATAGCAAATAGGGAAAAAATGATCATGGGGAGTGCAAAGGGTAACAACAAATCACAATCAGGGACACAGGAAAACTACCATGCAGCAATACTTCTATTCTCCCTATCACCTGCTGACTTGGTATTTCTAAGAAAAGAAGGGGGGGGGGGAAGACCTACAAAGCAATAACAGAGAAACTGTTTAAAAGATGGGACTCAAAATAAGTACCTCAGAAACTTTAATTCCATGAGGAATGAAGAAACTAAAAAAGGAATGATAAGCATAAGGGCCATGAAAGAAAAGAGAAAGAGGGAAAGAAATCCTTTTTAGAAAATGGAGCAGAAAATAAAAATTAAAACTAATAATAAAAGTGTAGGGGAGAAGGGAGGGAGATTTTACTTGACTAATAAAAAAAAGAGAATATTTAGATAACTATATAAAAAGAAAAAGGAAACTAATAAGCAAACTCCAAATCTCAGAAAATGGGTAACAAATGTGAGGTGGAAGGATTCGAAATGTATGGGGAAGAGAATCTTGAGAATAGGGTGGGCTTTAAAATGATTAAGCTAAAATAATTTAAAAGATAACATACTGTCTTTACATTGGAAGAAGGGGGGAAAATCCTAATTTGGAAAAACAAACCAGTATTAAAAACAAGTGGAGAAACATAAACCTAGCTCTGATAACTTTAAATGTGAATGGACTGGGGCAGCTGGGTGGTACAGTGGATAGAGCACTAGCCCTGGATTCAGGAAGACCTGAGTTCAAATCTCACCTCAGACACTTAACTCTTACTAGCTGTGTGACCCTGGGCAAGTCGCTTAACCCCAATTGCCTCACCCACCCCCCCCCCCAAAAAAAAAAAGGTGAATGGATTAAACATCCAGTAAAACAAAGGAGTGACAGATTGGATTAGAAAACAAAATTCCATAATCTGATGCTTACTAGAAACACACTTAAAATACAAAAACAAGCACTAAAGAAATTTATTTTGATTTGGGGACCCTACCTTTAGGCTGAGATTAGAAAGCCTTAGGCCCTCAGGGTCTTTTCTATGTAGGAGGTGCTGGTGCCCCTCCCCCTCTGCTTCAGCTGAGCCAAAAAGCCCCGTGGGCTATATGAGATGCCAGGTCAGACAGCTGGGGGGAAAAAGCCCCCAGCTCCCTCCACCCTGAGCGCAGAGCTATCCGAGAGATCCTGGACTTGTCCAGGCCGGGCTCTGGCATAGCCTGTGCTGAGGCATGGGATGCTTGAGCATCCCCCCTAGCCGTAGCCCTGACTGGCGGATTAGCTTGGTTCCAGGTGCAGCGGGTGGGAAAGAGACGCAGTGGAAAGAGAAGCACCGAAATGCAGTCAGGTTGTACATTTTATTTCCCTGTATTCTTAATTTTAAATAGTATTTCATAAATAAACTCTTTGATTATTTAGTTAAGAGGCTTGTTAATCTTTTGCTTATCAATTTTGGGAGTGGAGCAGTGTGGTGGAACTTTAGGCCCATGCTAAGTTAATAGCAGTCAGATAGCCAAATAGTCAAAAGTCCCCAGATTAGTCTTCCATAGATTAGTCCCCCCCCAAATTAGCCCTAGTCATCAAAAATATTCCACATTTGAATGTCGACTGCGGCAGGACTTACGGCCCAATTATAATTTTTCTAAACTTATCATTTTTCATATAGTTATAATTTTTCACAAATCCAAATATATAATTTTTTAGACTAGATTAGTTAATAATTAATTTTTTGTACAGCACAGAATAAAAATGAGGGATTAGAACAAAATTTACTATCCATTATGAGAATCCACCTCTTTAAACAGGAAGAGACTATGGATGTGGAACATTATGAATAATATTAGAACAGGGCTGGTTAATTTTGTTGAACTGTTCTTTCTCCTTTTTATGTTCTTTACTGTAAGGTATGGCTCTCTGCATATGGAAGGAGAAAAGAAACTTCTGAAATAAAGGTAATATAAAAATAAAACATTGTTGTTCAGTCGTTTCTCAGTCATATCTGATTCTTCATCTTGGCAAAGATACTGGAATGGTTTACCATTTTCTTCTTCAACTCTTTTTACAGATGAGGAAACTAAGGCTGAGGGTGAAAATGACTTGCCCAGGATCACAGCTAGATATGAACTCAGGAAGATGAGTCTTCCTGATTCCAAGCCCAGAACTTTATGCATTGTTCCACCTAGCTGCTCATGCCCCCCGCCAAAAGGTACCAAGAAAAATTACATTTAAAAAAAAGACGTTAACAATCATAAAGGTGACCATTCAAGTCAGCAGAAACTTATTAACCATATAAGAAAAACTGGCCTCAGAAATTCACATGTTTCTTAGACAAATAAGCAAAAACACATAAAGCTCTTGCCCAAGTGATGGAGGATTAACAATTAGTATCCACTCCTGCTGTCTTGGCTTTTTGGAGGGGGGGGGGCAGGGCAACGAGGGTTAAGTGACTTGCCCAAGGTCACACAGCTAGTACATGTCAAGTGTCTAAGGCCAGATTTGAACTCAGGTCCTCCTGAATGCAGGGCCAGTGCTTTATCCACTGTGCCACCTAGCTGCCCTGTCTTGGCTTTTTAATCAACACTATGACTTCTCAGCTCAATCTTATTCTAACATGATGAAGTAAGTTAGGTTATATCAGAATCTAAAAAGCATATACTTTCCTTTGTCATAACTCCTAAAAACTTGCACATAAACCCAACATTGGCAAGTAGAACTATCTTTCCCTATTCATTTATATTAATATTTCAGAGACTGGTTCCCATGGAAAAAAAAGTCTACTGAAATCCCTCCTTATTCACATCTTATGACAGAGCAAGGTTATGTGAACAATTTGAGAAAAGCTGCTCTATGAGAATCATGTTCAAATTCCAGTTGTAATAGCCCCCAAATGCTCTGTGCAACAGAGAAGGGAGAGAAGAAGGGGAAAGTACACATGGAAGAGGAGTTAATAATAATGACTAAGAGAGAAGAAACCCTTCTAACTGGCTGTTGGAATAACAACACCCACTCCATTTCCACAATATACATGTCCATGTGACAACAAAGAAGTTGCCCATAAGTCCCTCACTGCTGGTGGGCAGAAGTGGGTAGGAGGCAGGCTAAAACCATTTTTCCCTCTATAGAGTTAGAAGGTTTTTCTAGCCATGAATTCCCTCCTTTTTGCCTGAGTTCTTCTGCCTAAATCTGGAAGGAAAGTATTCTTGTTATTCCTAAAGCTGACCTCCTGCCATGCCTTGGCAGCTAGCAGCATCCTGCCCTTCTCTACTTGGCCCCTCTGACAATGCCAGTTGTGTTTTGGCCTTCATTTTCCCCTGCAGTAGTTTCTAAGCTGCTTAGCCCAGATTGGATTTGGAATTCAGTGTAAAGATCGTGGGCACTCAGATAGATTTGTCACTCTGGTTGCTGGGAAGGAATCCTTACCCTGCCATCGGCTGGACTGGCTGCTCTCCTTGGAGGCCAAACAAATCAAGCCTGCATGGCTGCACTCAAGTGCCGGCAGTGTGAGAAATGAATGAGGTTATTTATTTGTTGGCTGGCAAGCTGTCATTTTCCCGGGGCTGTGTACATGGCTATCTCCGCCTGGTTTCCTCTACCCACTTACTCTCCAAGCCTGCTTCTCATTTGGAGAGTACAGGGTCACAGGACCCACAAATACAGACCCACTGGGCGAGGCCCTTCCTGAAACCATCTCATCTGACCACGAGCCTCCTCCAAACACTAATAATTCCTGGCCTGGCTTCGACTTGTCTACTACAGGACAAGCTCCTGGAAGAGAGGTACTAGTACCCTGGGCTATGTGGTTAGTTATGCAATTTCTGTAAAGTGTCATATAGGCCACTGGGCATTATAGACAAGAGGCTCGTTAACACATCAAGTAAAAACAAAAACAAAAACAAAAACCTATGCAAGTGAGTGAGTTGGAGGGGATGAGAGAGAGTAGAGGGGGAAGGGGGTGGATATAACTAGGGCCAACCACATATATCAAGGCCAGGACAACTACGATTTCATAATGAGTGTGAACTCAGTGCTTCATCAACCAGGCTGAGGCAGCTTTAAAGAGCCCTAACAAAAACGTAGGGATGGTCACTTTGACCTGGATGGGATGGAGACTGATTAGGCAGATCCCAGAGTACCCCAAGAGGCAGCTAGTAGTCAGAGCCAAGAGTACTACCTCTTTAGCTTCAGATCAAACACTGTATAGAGATTCAGTTGTTCTCCCAAGGAAACAGACAAATTCCCTTCTCTATAAGACATGAAGTGAGGTTCTAAGAGGGGAAATCACTGGCCCCAGAATACACAACTATCTTATGGCACTTCCAGAACTAGAACCTAGGTCTCTCTCCTGAGACCAAAATTCTTTCCACTGCATCATATTGAGTACCGTGACCTATACCAATAAAGTGGTCTCTCTTCTCACTGATTTTGCTTGGCAACCACCACCCCTACCAGATATTTTTCCCTAAGGCTTGGCTCTTCAAGTGGTACTGCCACCTGACTAAACACCAAAGTCATATTTCTAAGCACTAATGCCTAGGGGTTTGCTCCATAGCCTTTAACCAAAAGCTATCAGCTGCATAATCTTCACCAATTTTAGGGGCTCCAGAAGTGAAGAGGGTAAGATTCATTTCAGGAACTATCAAAACCAAGAAACCTTTCAACAGAGTACGAGTCAGTCCTATGAGCCTGTCTCAGACAAGGAGCCTTTTACAAGGCAGCAGTTCCACAAGCTCCTCAGATGCTCCCTTTGGTTAGAGCAGTAAACTTAATTCTGCAGAATTTGGCTTCCCCCAATCTGGCAGTTTGATAAATACACTACCCACCCCCACCTTCAGAGTCTCTCCTATATCCTTCTGACCTTTAACAGCAAGTAACGTTAGATGAAAAATTGATTTTTTTTGGCTACCGATTTCACAAATGAAGAAAAAATATACTGTTTAAGGTGTTAAATATTTTTACATGCAACAAACCTGGCAAAAACCTGGCCTCTGTGCACACTGTAGAGCTCCAGGCATAATGTCAGCGCTATAATTCTTATAGGTTTCTGATGATCAGCAATGAAAATTACCACAAATTTCACAATTTTAAACCACTTTTACGTAAATGAGGTCTTTCCTAAAACAGCTGCGGAGGGAACTTTCCGCCGAGGCCTCAGCAGGGCTCTCAAAAGACCCTGATAATTGTGCTCCTGGGGCACTAGTTCTTTGAGAAAATCCTACAAACTAGAGTTTCTCTCCAAGTCTATGATTTTGACCTTTAATAAAAAAAAATTTGCTAATAGCAAGCCAGTTAAGAAAATGAATGCGAACAGTTTTTTCAGCCATGAACAAAACGTCATTTTATATGCTCAGTCCTGCTACGGTCTATACCCTTGCAAGTCAGCAGGATTGAAAAAAACCCCATGTGGTCAACTTATTTCAAAGGCTCACTTACCAGACATGAAAGCAGAGTATAGAAGAACCAAGAGTTGAATGTTATCAGGCATCTGGCACCCTATAAGACAACAGCAAAATATTTCTTAAATGAAGGTACTTTGAAAGCAAAGTGTGAAATAGCATTTACTGCATTTTAATTGCTAGTAGGAAGCTGATCAATTCATTAATTCATTTGTTCAACTACCATTTATTTATTGTTTATTATGTTCAAAACTGCACACTAAGCATAGGAAAATATGCAAAGATGACAGCTTTTAGTAGACAATGTTCTCTAATGATTCCATATAACAAAGGTCCCCTTGAGACCCCAAAAGCAATTTTAAAAGCATGCAAGAAGATTTAGACTTCTCTTTTTTCTTTCTCCCAGCCAATAAAAAGGCTTTTTTATTTCACACCTCCTATTGTCTCAAAGGCAGGAGTTCTTAACCTATGTTCGATGAGATCCTTCTGGCAGTCTGGTGAAGCCTATGGACCATTCCTCAAAATGTTTTTAACTAACTAAAGGAAATGGTAAATATTAATCATATTAGTTAGAGATGAGTGGGGGAAAAAGACTTCATTTTTCTCCTAATTTCATGCAACCTGGCTTTATGGTGACAAGAAGTGCTACAGAGATAAATATGATAACAGCTCTACCCAAATAGCAAGAAGAGCATTCTTTCAAGAAGAAAAGGCCCAGGGGAAAGAAATAGTGCTGAAGGATGTCAGAGCCTGACCAACAAAGGACATGGTATTCAACAGCTAGTGCTGCCACCCTTGGCCCTGTGGCAGCCCAGTGAAAAGAACACTTTTCACCACTCACTGACAAAGCTGGGCAGGGGTTCCAGCTGGTTCCAGGACCCACAAACCAGTTCTGTGCCCAGATTCTCAAATCTTTCAATTTTTTAAGAGGCCAAATCTCAGATCTGCTTGGAACAACCTTTGGCTGAAAGACAATTTAGGGCTCTCCAACTGTTCCTGGCAGATAATCTCCCCTTCCTAAGTGAAGGCAGGCAGAGTTTTATCCTTAAACAAAAGGAAGCAGAATAAAGAGGTTTAATATGATCAAGGCTATGCCTAGCCGCCCTAATTCATGGAAGGCAGGGATGGCATCTCCTGTGTCAGAGTAATTACTTAAACATAATAATACAAACTAAGTGATAACAAAGAGAAGCAATAGTTAAGGGGAAGAGAAAAAAGCAGGTCTTCTGATGGTGGAGAGGAAGTTAAGGGAACTCAAGGCTCACCAAAAGAGATCACCTTGGCTATCATGAGTTACTTTAGGGATGCCTAAAATTGGGCAGAAAGAGAAAACTGGGGAGGGGGAAAAAGAAAGATCAATGACAATGGATGTGTGCATAGCATTATAGGGATCTATGGACCTCAAGAGATTATGTGGGGCAACTCCCTTTCTTCAGACAGTTATAATATAATCATTCCCATTTTACAGATGAGACAAGTGAGACCCAGAGAGAATGGATGATTTGCCCAGGTAGCAGACCTCAGCTATCTGCCTCCCAGTGCAGTCTTCCTTCCCACCATATCATGTTCTTCATTGTAGCAACAAAGTAAAACCCTTCATTCTATTGCCTATACATTCTAGGCTCCGAGAAGCAGGCAAAAAATTAAAACAAGTATTATATTGGTTTAGGCAGCCTGACCAAGTCTATATGGAATTAGGTTGATATTGGGCAGCTCACTACCCTAAGGAGAAACTGAGGTTTCTTGGAAATTTTTCCTTCAATCTGGAAAATGAAATTTGGCTAATTTTAAAGGACAATCTGTTCTGCTACCACATCTACCTCAAACCTTCCCAAAAGCCCCAGATTAGTCTTCCCAAACATCTCAGAGACAGAATTAGCCCTCAGGCTATGAGGCATCCTGGCCAGGAGCAGGACTTGGGTCACAGTTTTCTCCTCTGGGGGCTGCCAGCTCACTGCTCAAGATAGGAAAAAAGTGAAAGAACAGAAGTGTACTAGAATACTGCCATATCAGGGCACAAACACCTGATTTATGGCCATCCTAGCAAGAGTATCAAATACTGAAGGGAAAAAAATTACATGTAGTTTCTGTGGAAGGTCAGTGCATCATGATTCAGTGAATATTTGAGAATTAAAATTTATATGCACATCTTTAGGTGTCCTACTCTGGGTAAGCACTTGCCTTAAATCCCTGAGAAAGGAAAGAAAAAGAAAAAGGAAAAAGGAAAGGTAAAAAAGGAAAGGCGAAAGAGGAAAGGTCAGGAAACCATATGAGATGAAGCTATAAAGCAAATTAAGATGATTTTTAAATTTTATATCAGAACATATATATACAAATAAGTAATTGTCAGAATGAATCAAAGCATTACCTCTGACACTATTTTATGTGGGTGGTAGTAAAATTAATTTTAGGAGGCAGCAAGAACACTTAACTGGGAGTTGTAGAACAACTCTGCTACTCACTTAATATGAGATCTTGGGAATCACTCCCCTTCCTCAGAGCTTTGGTTTTTTACCCTTGGGTAAGTAATCCTAATTTTTCTTGTCCCTTCTAGTTTTAGGATTCTCTAAGTGTCCATTTTGAAGTAATCACTTCAAAAGGCCACCTGGTTGTCATGCCAAGACGACTGCCACTGCTCAAAACATTCTTGGTGCTCTTCCATTAGAACTGCCTTCAGAACCAGTTCACAAATCATATATGAAAACCAGCCTCATTACTTTGCAACCCCTCATTTTTAACCCCAATACTCAACCATCTCTCATACCAAATTCAACTTGGAAAGATGTTAGTCTATTTCAAAAAAGAGAATTCAACCTCAAGGAACAAATATTTGCTGCCACTGAGGTTGTTCATAAGAATGGGGCCCAAGTTCTAAATACAATGTCAAAAGGGAGAACTCAGATTATCTTTTAAGTGAAGAGCAGTATCATTGCTATAAAGCTGAATGACTTTATATCTCATACATAATAGTTTAAGTTACATTAAAGCTCAAAACCACTTATATAATGAGGACTACAAATGTATGTACTTATGTAATTCTATTATAAAACTTTTGTAAATATGTCATAATAGGCCATGAGCTCAAATTCTTCCCAAAATATTTAATACTAGATTAAATTCCTATTGAAGAACAGGAACAATTAGCAGCCACATCATACCAAATGCAATAAATTATAGGGCTAAGTATGTACCAATATGTAATATGTTAGTTGATGACAACTTAAGGAATATAACATCAACAAACTGGGGGAAGTCACTTAAAACACAGATTCAAAAACTGTACTAATGCAGAAACAGTATAGTTCTTAAAAGCAATGGCTAATTCTCCAAGTATAGAGACATTGTTTCCTCCCTCTGAACTGATTCTATATTGAGAAAACATTTAAGAATCAAAAAGGGGGTCAACTAGGTGGCACAGTGGATAAAGCACCTGCCCTGGAGTCAGAAGGAACTGAGTTCAAATTCGAACTCACACACTTGACACTTACTAGCCTTGTGACCCTGGGCAAGTCATGTAACCTTCATTGCCCCACCAAAAATAAAATAAAATAAAATAAAGAACCAAAAAGGGGGAAAAAGTGTTTTTTTCCAACACAAAAGGGGAGAGGGGAAGGAACAAAGAAAGTCACAAAGAGGAACATATAGATTACATTAAATGCATAAATCAAACATTTTAATTTTTTTAATGTTAAATTGGATGAAGCAGCCCTAAAAATGTTATTTGTTTTTCAATAAGAGTTAAAACATTAAATATATACAGTTTTTGTAATCAATTATATTTATCTGTTGAAGAACAGTATCCAGGGGGCAGCTAGTAGCACCAGCCCTGGATTCAGGAGGACCTGAGTTCAAATCCGGGCTCAGACACCTTGACACTTACTAGCTGTGTGACCCTGGGCAAGTCACTTAACCCCTCATTGCCCCCACCAAAAAAAAAAAAAAAAAGAACAGTATCCAGGAATGCATTCATTTGTTGTTTTAATTATAGATAAACAATGAAAATGTCTGTCCTATTTGGATCATGACTGCTGTCATGCTTGTATGATTAATGTACTATAATATCTTCCCAAATAGCCCAAGATTAACCTGTGGAATTTGTAATTTCAAGTTCTCTGAAACGCCACAGGTATTTGCTTCAATTTACTTTGAAAAGATAAAATAAAGATATCACTGTATATTCTTCTGATAGTTATACATTAAATTTTTTAAAATTCAAAATAAATCACAGCTTTTAAAACAGTGAATGTGTACCATCTAAAAGTGAGACACCTGGTTTTTCAGTTATGAAAAAATGCTACAGTTATGAATAATTTTATACAAAAATGGATAGTGTCTTCCAGAATAGTGATTCTAATCAAAGCCATCCTACTAGACAAAACAATTCCATTTCTTTTCAGAAACTACTACAGAACAATCCACTTACTTAGAAAGAATTCCTCGAAGTCAGTTTTCTCCACACAGCTAGTGTTACATGCGCAGGGCAGCAATCTTAATCTTCTATGACAAAGAGAATAAAACCAAACTCAAGACATGACCAGATGGACATTCTGATTCATTAGGTAGGGGTCACAGAATTTCACAATTCTTGAACTGAAAGGGATCTTGAGGGATTATCTCATCAAGTTCCATGCTAGATGTTTATATTACTACTATGTCTTCTTGACGATCTCAAGACACAGACCATATCCCTCTTGGGAGCCCACTTTTAATAAAAAAGTTCTTTTCCTTATAACCAACTGAAATTTCTCCTGCTGCTTTAATTAAAGCCCATTTCACCTTGTTTGAGCCGCCAAAACTAAGAATTTCTACTTATCATCCTCATAAAAGCCAGCACACACATCCATTCTCTTATTCCTCACAAACTAAACAGTCCCAATTCCTTTAACCCTTTCTTCCCAGGGACCCATTCTTTGCCATTTTTTTCAGAATCTTCTCTCAGTTTCCTCCACATCCTTTTTAAAGCTTGTTGAATATAATACAGCCCTTGTACTCTAAGGGTCTGACTAGAGGAAATCACTGAAGTCATCAGACTTTTGCAGAGATAGTCAAGTTTTTAACAATAATAGCCTTTTCTGTAACTAATAAAGAAATGTTCTCTCTTTCTGAAACCAATTACTTCTAAGTTAAGAAACTAAGGATCTGGTAAGCTGGGTGCACAGTGGATAAAGCACTAGCCCTGGATTCAGGAGGACTTGAGTTTCAAATCCAGCCTCAGACACTTGACACTAGCTGTGTGACCCTGGGCAAGTCACTTAACCCAAACTGACCCACCCTTATCCCAAAAAAAAGAAAGAAAGAAAAGAAACTAAGGATCAAAAAATAGGATATATTCTTTTCATCACTGAACAGGATAGAAGGTGAAGACTTTCATTAGAATATTTCTAATGTACTCAAAAGCACTGGATCATATCTACAGAGCTGGTGTCAAAGACTGTCAGTCCAACATGGTGCTTGGTGAAGAAAAATTTCATCTTCTCCAAAGCATTTTCAAAATATTTTATCAAAAAGTCAACTGAAACAATGGGGAAATTGAGATTTTCAGTTTATATCAACAAAAATAAGAAAGAACTAGCAAACCCAAATATTCACTTAAAGAAAAGTCTAAAAAGCGTTTTAAGTAACAAGACGTTAAGGGGGAAAAATACAACTCTACAAATGTAAAAAACCCAAACTAACATGTTAACTGGTTCCACAGCATTTGTAAACTAATCAATTCTGTTCTTCAGACTCATTTTAGAACTTTCCATTCTTGATCAGTCCTACGGTGATTACAGACTCTCAACTAGAATGAACCTCACAGGTCCTTAGGGCCAACCTCTACTTGAGAGGAGATTTCCCTTCTACAGCATCTCCAATATAACATCCTATCTTTAGGCCTGGAACACTTGGGGGACAACCATATCTTAGTGCTGGTTCATCTAGTAACCTTGATAAAGTATGACTTGAATAATAGTACTAGTCCCATTTACATTCCTATTCCACTTTCTAAACAATTTAAATACTGGAAAATCTTCCTTATATTGAGACATCTACTAATCTGTGACTACAATGGTCCTTTTCTTTCAGTACTCAAGCAAAAAAAGCCCCTCCTTTTACCACAAGGAAGTTGAGATGAAGAGTCACTGAGGACATGATCCTTACATCTGTGTCCTCTCCTTCCACTGTGCCCTCTGGAATTTACTTCCTTTCATGCTCTCAGTGAAATGAAGCTTCTCCCAGATGACACCGCATCCTTGGCCATCCTCTCCAGTGCTGGTTGCAGCTAAACTCAACCTCCCTCCTAACACACTGATCCTAAACTTGGAATACTTTTGCTACCCAAAGCCACTTTCAAAATCAACTTCTCTGCCTTTATTTAGTGCCTCCTTTTAGTACTCAGTAACCTCTCCCTCCTTTGAAGTGCACTCTATTAAAATTTTTCACAATTATAGCTCACGAAACTAAAGTGTACTGGTTCCGTAATCATTTCTCTCTTCTTTCTTCAGCACTTGGCTCACTTGTCTTCCTCTCCTCTCCAAGTCCTACACATGACCAGGGGATTCACTCAGGTTGATGGGTCCCTCAAAACTTCCCAACTCCCATAAATCTCTTCAAATCCCAAGACCTACTCCTAAGACTCCACCTCAATTACAATGAAGTATGGTTATACCCTGGATCTCACAAATGTTCTACTTCCTTCATCAAAAACGCTGATATTCCTGTCGGACCATAATTTCCTACTGTGCCATCTCTCACTATACCTCTCTCCTTCCTAAATCTATTGAAGGTACTCATAAATGACCTCCAATCCCTCTACCCCACCTCAACACTTTCTCAGGTCCTTATCCTTATATTACTCTTTCCCTTTACCCATCTCCCACACAATTTTCAACCCCAGTAGTTAGCCCAATTCAACTCAAACTGTCCTCTTTCTCTTGAATTGTCCCCCTTATTCTGTCACTACTCGTTTCTTGCCAACCCAGCCCTTGTTATTAGTTTTAAACTGTGAAGCCCTTTCTTTCCCATGCAAGGGACTGCTTGAACAGAACTAGATCAAGCCACATTAACTGTACTGACTGGATTGGTACAAATGTATGCTAATTTAAACTGGGTCCTCACAGCAGCAAGGTCATTCTTTTACTTCCCCTAAAAACATTCCTGGTTCACTCCTTAGTGAAGCTATCCCAAACCTTCTCTTTCAAACATTATCTTCTTGAGACTCCATGCAATACACAAACACACACAATCTGAGGAATTCATCTGCTTATTTTACAGAGAATCTAAGACCCTGAGCTCACTCTTCTCCCCTTATTTTCATCTCAAGACCCCTTGCCCTCATCCCCCAACTCACTCCTTTCCCCTCAGTCTCTGATAATGAGGTGGCCCTTCTCCTTTCTAAAGACCAATGCCTCATCCATGGACACTTTTTTAAAAATAGTATTTTTTTCCTAATTACATGTAAAGATAGTTTTCAACATCATTTTTGTAAGATTTCTGAGTTCCAAATTTTTCGCCCTCCTCCCTTTGCTCCCCCCACCCCAAGACAGAGAGCCATCTGAGATAGGTTATACATTATAATCATTTTAAACATATTTCCACATTAGTCATGTTGTGAGAGAAGAATCAGAACAAAGATAAAAGAAACAAACAACAAAAAAACCAAACAATAACAAAAGTGAAAATAGTATGTTCAATCTTCATTCAAACCTCCATAGTTCTTTTTCTAGATGTAGAGAGCATTTTCCTTCATGGGTCCTCTGGAATTGTCTTGGATTCATTGTACATCGCTAAGAAGAGCTGTCTTTCACAGTTGATCATCACACAATGTTGTTTTTACATGTGTACAATGTTCTCTTGGTGCTTCTCATTTCGCTCAGCATCAGTTCATGTAAGTCTTACCAGGTTTTTCTGAAATCTGCTTGCTCATCATTTCTTACTGCACAATAATATTTCATTACATTCATATATCACAATTTTGTTTAGCCAATTGATGGACATCCCCTCAATTTCCAATTCTTTGCTATCATAAAAAGAGCAGCTATAAATATTTTTGTACAAGTGAATCTTTTCCCCTTTTTTATGATCTCTTTGGGATATAAACCTAGTAGTGGTATTGCTGGGTCAAAGGGTATACACAGTTTTATAGCCTTTTGAACATGGTTCCAAATTGCTCTCCAGAATGGCTGGATCAGTTCACAACTCCACCAACAATGTGTTCCCATTTTCCTACATCTTCTCCAATGTTTATCATTTTCTTTTTTGTGATATTAGCCAATTGGATAGGTGTGAGGTGGTACCTCAGAGTAGTTTTAATTTGCATTTCTCTAATCAGTAGTGATTGAGAACATTTTTTTTCATAGGCTGTAGATAGCTTTAATTTCTTCATCTGAAAACTGCCTATTCTTATCCTGTGACCATTTCTCAATTGGATAATGTTTGTAGATTCTTATGAATTTGATTCAGTCCTCTATATATTTGAGGAAATGAGGCTTTTATCAGAAACGCATGGCTGTAAAATTTGTTTCGCAGCTTTCTGCTTTCCTTCTAATCTTGGTTGCATTAATTTTGTTGGTACAAAACTTTTTAATTTATGGTAATACAAATGACCCATTTTGCATTTCATAATGTTCTCTATCTCATCTTTGGTCATAAATTCTTCCCCTCTCCACAGGATCTGACAAGTAAAGTATTCCTTCCTTTTCTAATTTGCCTGTGGTGTCACCCTTTATGTCTAGATCACTCTTCATATACACTTGATCACATCCTTTCCAGTCTGCTCCAGTAGATTGCTCCCTCAATCATTCCCTCCCCTTCTCTAATCTTCAACCTCTCCCTTATCTCTATTGCCTTCAAATATTCCCAAGTCTCTGCCACCCTTAAAAACCTTCAATAGGCCCTACCATCCCTTAAACTATTATCCTATATCACTCTCCCTTTCTTAGCCAAACTCCTAAAAAAAGCTTCCATTTCCTCTTATCTCACTCTTTCCTCAACCCTTTACAATCTGGCTTGCAACCTCATCACTCAACTGAAATTACTCTTTACAAAATTGTCTCTTACCTACTCTCTTACCTGGAAAATCTGATGGTTTTTCTATATTTCCAATAACCCTATTTTCACTTGCCCAGGTCTTAGTAATGTTATGTGTCAGTAACCATCTATTACTTGAAGAAAGTATCAATCTTATCCTGTTATCAGGAAAAGTTTTACCCTGTGGACCAAATTTTTTCATTACAATCCTTATTTATCTACTGACTAATTTACTACCATTCAATTTCCTCCAGGCCTCTCCAAAGAAAAAATTCACTGACAGGAAGACTTCCTCTAGAGCCCTAGATGCACCCCCTGCCCTAGTAGTGACCTGTCAACTAACAGAGAACAGCTCTCCCTGCCCTTTTGTTTTCTGGTTCCTGAAACCCTCTGAAATAATTGGAACTTCTTATACTTGACCAGACTGACAGACATATGTATATATTTTTGCTGTCTTATTTCCTCCCTTTCCCTGGGGGTAATGACCAAACTTGGCCCCATGGATGCTACCTTCTCAGTCAACTCAGTTCAATGAACATTTATTAAGTGGCACCTATGTGCAAGGCACCATGCTAAGGCACTGGGGATGAAATAAAAAAATATGCAGCCTGTCCACAAGGACAATCTAATGGGGGTGGGGGAGAGAAGATAAGACAACTAAATAAGTAATTATGATACAAGACATAATGTGATAGGAGTAAAAGACAGATCTGGGACAAGTTCTAGGCTGTTTATACACTATGGCCCCTCATGCACACTACATTTCTGACTCCATGCTTACAATGTTGTCTCTCCTAATCTAGGATTTGTGGAACCCAAAACTAACATAACCTCTTTAAAACAGCAGTAGAATCTCAATTCCTTCTCTTCTGGGCTCTTGGAAAGAATAATTCCCACCAATGAAGACATTGGAAGATACATGGGTGGACACTGCTGTACCACAAAAGCATTCCCAGGGCCCAAGGAACAGAAAGCAACATCACGAAGTAAGTCCAGAGAGAGGATTATAGGATAAATCAGAAAATTAAGAGGCCAATCTAGATTAAACCACATGGAAAGTTTCCTTGTATTTTTTTTGTTATTGTCTGTCTTTTGTTCTCAAAGAGGAC
Source organism: Dromiciops gliroides (assembly GCF_019393635.1). NCBI lineage: Eukaryota > Metazoa > Chordata > Mammalia > Microbiotheria > Microbiotheriidae > Dromiciops > Dromiciops gliroides. The sequence goes on from NC_057862.1 coordinate 360,936,709, forward strand.
CAATGACATCATGAGCTTGATGTCTTGAGCTACATGTGAGTTGGATCTGAGTAAGGCAGAGCTGCACAAAGTCATCAGCCTCACTCTCTCCTCCAGTCATTGGAGTCCAGTGGCAAGATAAACATCAAGAAGACTGGCCCATGGCCCAGGATGCAGTGGGTGACCTTGCTTTTAAAATTAAGGTCTTTCTCAGATCTCAGTTTGTCTGAGGCCATGCCCATTCAATGAGTATGGGCTAGGTAAGAACTGAGACAAAAGTCAGCCCAAAGATATCAATCTGGGCAGGAAGACCTTCAGAGTTTCTGGCCAGAATAAAAAACAATTGCTATTTACACTCATTCTAAGCCATCAATATCTAAACAATGTGCCATAGAGGCTTGGGCTAAACCTATTACTGGCCATTCAATTAAAGCTAGAGTCAGGGTGACTAGGTGGTGCAATGGATAAAGCACTGGCCCTGGATTCAGGAGTACCTGAGTTCAAATCCGGCCTCAGACACTTGACACTTACTAGCTGTGTGACCTTGGGTAAGTCACTTAACCCCCACTGCCCCGCCAAAAAAAAAAAAAAAAGCTAGAGTGTATTTTAACAATCTCCAAAACAGAATATCATCTACCTTTTCCCCTGGGAAATATAAATAAGGAAGGACTAAGAAAAATAGATTGTACACTAATGTGACCAAAGGTTGCCCAACCCTCAATAAATCTGAGAGGCTACTGTCACCTCTGTCATGCCTCTCCTCCACTTTTCCTTTGTTTTCCTATTTTCCCCTTACATTAATTCTCATTCCTTTAGCTTAAAAGTATCCCACTTATCTATCTTTGCCCTTTCTAGTGGTTACACAAAAAATCATTTAAAACTAAATTAAACTTTCAGTTGTTTTATTTTTTCTATTTTTATTTTTTGCATGGAGGAAGGTGGCTGGTTAATGAATTTTATTAATCATCATATAAACCACACACAGGTTCCCAATTTTTGAAGAGCTGACTCAAAACTAAAAAAGTTTTATTTTGTTTTTACAAGGCAATGAGGGTTAGTGACTTGCCCAGGGTCACACAGCTAGTAAGTATCAAGTGCCTGAAGCCGGATTTGAACTCAGGTCCTCCTGAATCCAGGGCTGGTGCTTTATCACTGTGCACCTAGCTGCCCCCTCAATCTTCCTTCGATTCCCCAATAGCACTTCATCAAATGAGTGCTTCTGAGAATTCATTATAAATATTTATAATATTATATTTTCATATATATTATAAATACCAGTGAAGTACACTAAAGAAACAAAATGGTCTAGAAAACTGGGCTGACTCTTTCCAGAAACAATGACACCTTGGAGGTCTTTTTTATTTTTCTGGGAAGGGGAGTGAGCATATTGTGGAGGTTCTTTTTTTTTGTTTTTAATAAGTACTTTATTTTAGCTTATTTTATTCATTTCCCACTCTCAAATAAAAAGCAAAGTAGAATGGGCTTGTGCATTAATTCCTGAGCAAAATGACGTGACTTCCCTTTTCCAAATTAAATTCTTGAATCCAAGGTCGACAGTCCTTCCCCAAAATTACTTGACTTCTTTGCCAAAGCAAAATCTTCAATCTTTGTCTAGTGTTCTTGACTTTCTCCAGGCTTCAAATTGCTTTCAATTCTATTTCTGTATCAGTAACAACATATTACTTGTCAGCTAGGCTTATTTGCCATTTGTGGAGCAAGAACAGTCAGGAATGTCATCATTTCAATGAGTGTTTTATATACATCCTTCCTCTGCTCCAGGCACTCTTCCTTGCCTTCTGTTTCCCCTGTCTCACCAGTTCAGAACTCTGACCTTACTGATGGTTATAGAACAACAGGGTATGAGCCCGCAAGGCAAAAAACACAACAGTGGCAGGATCTGAGGTCTTCCTACCTCATCTCCATTTTCTGAACAAGAAACTCCAATCGTCGATGGCATAAGAACTTTAGCTATTCAATTCTTAGCTCCAATTATACTCTCTTCACATTACCACCCTCCTCCCAACTGCTGTGAGAATATAAGTGTCAATTAATTAGATTACCAGATGACAGTAAGCAAGAAATGAAAGCCATCACTGGTCTATTTAAATGACTTTTAACAAACTTAAAGAAAGCTATACAGTAGATTTTCCTGTAATGCCACAGCATTAATCAAGATATCCAAATACTATTCTCACAATATGATTTTTACAAGCAGGAATCAAACAAGAATTTCAAATTTGAGTATTGATTTCTTTTTTAAAATTTTATTTTTATTCTTAACTGCTCCCAAAAGGCATTCCATATACCTAGTGAAAAGAGAGAAAGGAGGATTTCACATTGAAACTATAGTTTCTATTATATAAATTTGCTTTTTTTTCTAAGTATATGATAAGCTCAGTGTATAGCTTTCAAAGCTCACTTGCTCATCTGTACTTCTTTCTTGCCTTCTTTCTGCTCTCTTAAGCTTTTTTGAGAAGATGATTCAGGGACCCTCTTTTATTTTTCTTGTTACCCTGTCCCTACCTCTCTTGACTTCCCACTCCTCACGCTAGAAAAACGAAGGTCTTGCCATAAATATGCATACGCTTGATTTCTTAAGTTATCTTCTCCTCAACATTTCTAATGCATATTCAATTCAACTAACATACAGCTAAGCAGGTTTTCCTTATAGCTGCTATGAAAGTAAGCTGGGTTCTATTTCATTCTCCTAAAGTAAGTGTGAAAAGGGAAAAGTGTTCTACCAAAAATTTGTGCAAAATCATGTGGAAAGTATCAAGCATGCCACAGATGGATGGTGGTGGGTGCTATCCTCATTCTGGCTGTGTTTCTACAAAAGAACAGGTGAAATGTATTAAGATCCAGAACAACTGTTCCATGCAGTGCCCTGCGATTTACTCATATGGCCAGGTCCCACAGCAGGAATTTGAGAAGTACCAGTCTTCCTCCACATGCACCAGGAAGACATTTCCATGGGAGACTCTTGAAATAGTCCCATCCTATGTCCTCAATGACCCATGTGGTTAAGAACTAACTTACTTGAATGGTAGAGAATGACAGGGAAACAGAAAAATTATGAAAAGCTGGCTATAGAAGCAATCTAGAAAGCAATAAAGAGAAAGCTATGATGGAACAGAATGCTAAAGAACAAGATATAAAGAAATCTTGAAGGACTTTACCCATCTACTGTATTTCTATGTCCCAGTGTAGCCCATGGCTTCTATTATCTTTGTGAGGGCACCAACCTTCTCTTCAATGGGTTTTGAGGAGTCCTGAGACTTTAGAAACTGTTTGAGAAAAGAAAAGGGAAACCATTAAGGTGCAGGACAAAAAAAAAAGCTCCTGTCCCTCCAACCAAATTCTGCTGGGAGGTTTTTTGACTTTCCAAGCCTCGATTTAAAAATCTCATTTCTTTTGCATCTAGCACCAAATGAAACTGAGACATGCTATTAGTTTATGAATGTCTTCCAAACAGTGTACATCCATCTGCTATTACCTTCCCCCCACCCCGCGCACCCCCGCCCCAGAACAATAACAAAACAAGTATCTTTTGACAGGATTGGAAAGCTGTACAGACGGAAGTGTCTCCAAAGAGAGAATCCTAACCCCAGCTCCCAATGAACAATTCTGGGAGGAAGAATGTTATGTTTACTGGCATAAAGAAAAACAGAGAAATAATTTTTAAGGCAGCCATAAAGTTTATTAAAACTATTCAATTAATGTAAGGAGAAGGAGAAAGGGAACAAGCCTATATGCCAAATATTGTGTTAAACATTTACATATATTAACTTCATTTGATCTTCACAACAACCTCGGGAAGTAGGTGCTATTATTATCCCCATTTTAAGTTCAGGAAACTGAGGCAGAGGTTAAATGACTTACCCCAAGATCATGAAGCTAGTAAGTATCAGAGACTAGATTTGGACTCAAGTTTTCCTGACTGAAAGCTCAGTACTCTATCAACTGTGCCAGCTAGCTGCCTCTGTCACCCGTCAATGTAATTTATTAAAACAACCTATACCCCTATAGTAATAAAATTTTCAAAAAGTGACAAAAATTGTATTTGGCAAAATGGTTAAAAGTTTTTTATAAAAATCTGCAGTCTCTATAAATGAATACGGCCTTTCTATAAGACAAGTGGTATGCCAGTCAACACAAAGAGCAGATCCCTTTATTAATCACACATTCACATTAAGAACTTTTTTCAACAGCACATGATCACGTCAGTATTTTGGATTTTAAACCAGAGAACTACAACATACATATCTGTGACTTCTCACCTGGACTGAAGTGTGATATGTCCTGTTTTAGACATGGGCCTATTCCAGTGATCTGTTCTGATCCCACCATCCACTTGGAAAAGGCTCTTCTGGGACCACTGGAAGAAAATGATCAAAGAAATGAACAACTCTAAATCTCACTACTAATGTTAAATGGTTTCTACCAAACACAGGGCCATTCCTACATTGGTCAGGGTATGGATAGATCCTGAGCATCTATCTGCTCACCCACCTATAAATCAACCAAAAAGAGATTTATTAGCATCTTGTGCCAGACACTGTTCTAGATGCAGGAGATAACAAAGCCAAAAATTGGTCTCAAGATACTTTCATTCTATTCAAGAAAAGAACATACATACCTTAAAAGAGGATAATATAAGGTAATTGAAGCTGGGAATAGACACTATCAGCGGGGGTATCATAAAAGATCTAATGTAGGAAGTGACTCCTAAGCTGAGTTCAGAAGGAATCTAATGGATTCTAAGAGACATGTTTGGGGAGGAAGTGCCTTCCAGGCATGGAAGCAGCTTGTACAAAAACAGAGAGATGAAGATGAAAAAGACATGTATAAGAAGCAGCAAAGAATACAGTTTGGACATGTTGGGTTTATGATGTCTATAAGATACCTACTGGAAATATCTGATACTCAACTGATAATACAGGATTACAGGTGAGGGTTGGGTTGAATTATGTTTTTCTGAGAGTCATACACATAGAGATAATTGCCAGCAATGGCAAGAAAAACCAGAATGATCAAGCCCATGGTTCTGAAATTGAAATGCATCAGGAACAGGCATTTGAAAAGTACCTCATCTTAACATTGGAAAAAAAATTCAGGTCAGAATATTTCCTCCCTTGGATCTGAATAATTCACAGTGCACGAGGGATAGAACAATTTATAATGAACATACTAGATCTTTCTTTAATTCTAACAAGAGGGGAAAGGAATTTCATTTGTAGAGATCATCTATTACTAACTTTTTCTAAACATAGTCATTAAAGATTAGTCAGGATTCATCTGGTGTGTCCCAAGGACATCTATGCTTTAATTCATGAGTATCAAGCAGGCTTTGTAAAGGGCAGACTAAACACAGAACACCTCACATTACATCACATACATCAATTTAACGGTCCAGCTAGGGCACAAAGCACTCAAACAGGTTCAAAGACCACAACTAATAGCGGTTCTACCTAGCTTGGGTTTTGGCTACATTCTCTTCCATTAGGTTAAATGGACTCTCTCTCCAAGCATCTCCAGTGGTAGCCAACAGATTCCTACTGTGGCTGTACCTCCCTACCCCATCCTATCATTATTCATGAACTGACATTTCTCTAACACCATGTTAAGTATAGCAGATGGTAAGCATAAAATGGACAACACTTAGTTTTACGTACATATATGTACATTTATTTATTTTTCCTGTTAACCTTCCACTACCACCCAATGTTTCTATCTCAGCCCTTAAAGGAAAGCATTCATCTTTAAATGTCTTTGATACACCCAAAGTTGGAACCACTGAGCATATTCACAGAAATGTCATGCAGCTAATACAGAAGACAACTGAAAGAAAAGAGAGACAGAGGTAAAGTAAAACAGGACAAGTAGAGTGCTTGAAGGTATCTTGACAGTTCGGGAGGACAAGAGGACAGTCAGGAGTTTGATTAACTGGAGCCAAGCTTAAAAATGAGAATGCTTCTCTTCACATATTCACCCAAAATCCAAATATAAGAATAAATCTATTTCTAAATCATATCAGAAAAGAGATCATCACTAAATAAGTATTTGCTGAGCATCTATTATATGCATAGTGCTATGCTAGGACCTCTAAGCAATACTAAGAAAATATAACAGACAGGTCTATGTTCTTAAAGAGCTATTATGGATGGAGATGAACTCAAACAAATGAAATACAATTATAGCAGACATAAGCTCTTGAGTTCAGGACCCATGTTTTATTCATATCTATATACCCGGAATTATACACAGTATTTAATAAAATTTTGCTGAATGTATAACATCTCATGAACCACTAACGACTACATTGGTTTGAATGAATAAGAAATTTAATAGGGATATAGAAAGGCAGTTTTTCAGAAGAGGAAGATCAAAGCTAACTGTAGTCATATGAAACAATACTCTAAATTACTATTGATTAGAGAAAGGCAAATTAAAATAATTCTGAGGTCTACTTATTCAACCTACAGAAGATGACAGGGGGTGGCTAGGTGGCGCAGCTTGGAATAAAGCAACGGCCCTGGATTCAGGAGTACCTGAGTTCAAATCTGGCCTCAGACACTTGGACACTTAATAGCTGTGAACCTGGGTCAGTCACTTAACCCCCATGGCCCCACAAAAACAAACAAAAAAAAAGAAATGACAAATGATGGCAGGGATGAGGGGAAAATAGGTACACTAATGAACTACTGGTAAAGTAGTGAACTGGTCCAACCATTCTGAAGAACAATTTGGAACTAGGTCCAAAAGGCTATAACCTTTTGACCCGGCAATAACTACTACCACATCTGTACCCCAAAGAGGTCAAAGGAAAAGGAAAAGGACCTATATGTACAAAAATATTTACAGCTGCTCTTTCTGTGGTGGCAATGAATTGTCCGTTTTAAGGGGATGTGTATCACTTGGGGAATGGCTGAACAAGTTGGGACATATGATTGTAATAGAATACTATTGTGCTATGGGAAACAACAAGGGTAGTGGTTTCAGAAAAAAAACAAAAACAAAACCATGGAAAGACCTAAATGAAATGTTGCAAAATGAAGTGAGAAGAACCAGAAGATCATTGTGAAGTTAACAGCAATATTTTAATGATGATCAACTGTCAAAGATTTGACTACTCTGATAAAAATGATGATCCAAGACAATTCCAAAGGACTCATAAGAAGAAAACAAAACAAAAAAAAAGTTATCCATTTCCAGAGAGAAAACTGATGGAACTGAGTACAAATTGAAGTATAATTCATTGAAGTATAATTTTCTGGCTTTTTTTCCCTTTTTTTGTGATATGGCTAATGTGGACATATGTTTTATATGATTTCACATGCCATCATTTTATTTACTTTCTCACAGGGTGAGGAAGGGTGAGTAGGAAGAGAAGAGAATTTGAAACTCAAAATTTTTAAATAAACGAATGTCAAAAATAAATTTTAAAAAAGAAGCAGGAAGGAAATTAGAGTCATATATTGAGTCAAAAAATCAACCTTAAAAGTACAGTATGGGGTTAAGGACAGCTAGGTGGCGCAGTGGATAAAGCACTGGCCTTGAATTCAGGAGGACCTGAGTTCAAATCCAGCCTCAGACACTTGACACTTAACTAGCTGTTGACCCTGGGCAAGTCACTTAACCCCCATTGCCCTTAAAAAAAAAAAAAAATAGTCTGACTAAAAAAGTACAGTTTGGGGGAGACATGAGGAGACACCAGCTTAAGTTCCAATAAGATAGGTATACTCTTTATAACTCTGCCTCATCGACCACATCTATAGCACGCAGTTCAATTCTAAATGACATAATATTAGGAAGGACATCAGTAACTGGACGAATATCCAGACAAAGTCAAACAAAATTGCCTAAGAACATGTCATATGAGGAGCAACTGAACAGGCAATGTTTTATCTGGAGAAGATTTGAAGGAACATGATAGCTGTCTTCAAATATCTGAAAGGCTGTCATGTGGAAGAGGGATTAGTCTTGTTTCCGTCCCCAGGAGGCTGCCTTAGAACATTCCCAGTCTCATTACACTCCTTCCATCACAGCACTTGACAATGGTACATAGAACCTAGTAGGTACTTACTAATACCTGTTGACTTAACTACTTTCTCTGGCTCAGCCAAACTGTCTTTCTTGCTGTTCTTCACATTTGGGATTCCATGCTTTTTAACTGACCATCTCTCATCCCTCACACGCACTCTCTCCTTAATTCTCCCACATGGAATTTCTTACATCCTTCAAAATTCAGTTCAAGTGTCAACTTCTACACAAAGTTTTTTTCTGATCTCCCTAACTACTAGGGTCCTTCCTACCTAAACCACTCTGTAGATTCAGTATTTATGTACACAGAATGTCTTCCCTAATAGAATTTGAGCTTCCTGAGACCACGGACTGCTTTACTTTTATCTCTGAATCTCCAGCACCTGAAACTGTCCTTGGCACAGAGTAAGTCTTTAATAAATACTTGTTTGTTTATTTATTTTGTTGGGCAATGAGGGTTAAGTGACTTGCCCAGGGTCACACAGCTAGTAAGTGTCAAGTGTCTGAGGCCGGATTTGAACTTAGGTCTTCCTGTATCCAGGGCTGGTGCTTTATCTATCCACTGCACCACCTAGCTGCCCCCATAAATGTTTGCTGATAAACTAAACTAGGACCAGTTGGGAGAAGTTGCAAGGTAAATTTAGGCTTAATGCAGGGGGGAAATCCTTAAATTACAAGTTTTCCTTAAATGGAGTGGGCAGTCTCACAGAAGGAGTAGGTTCTTCTCCAACCGCCCACACATGTCCACACACACCTTCCCCACCCACCCTGCCCCCCTGGAATTCTTCACATAAAAGGTACTGCATAACCATCATCATCTAATAATATTTACATATTGCTTTAATGTTTGATAAGCACTTTATAAAGATTATACTTTATTTATACAGAGTATCTCATTTTTCTTCATGACCATTTCTCAGGTATGTAATAGAAGGGATTCCTGCTAAGAGTCAAGTTGGCATAGATGGCTTCTGAGACACCTTCCAAAGGTGAGACTGTAACTGTGGGTTCAACAGAAATTCAAAGAAAGCAAAGAGTAGTGCACATGAGTCACTAGGGAATAGATGAAGCAGGCCTTGAAGGAAAGACAAGATTTGGATGGATATAGGAGAAAGGGAAAAGAAAAGTATCTGTTATCAATTTCAAGAGCAGCAAGGAGTAGGGCAAGCATTCAATTTACTGCCTTCATACTCTGTTTCCAATAAGGTTTCACTGTTCTTTATACATACATACATTATATATTTTTTGTTTGCTTATAGAGACATTATGTATTATTGAGAGCTATGGACCTGGAGGTCAGAAAAACAACCTGAGTCCCAGCTCCAACACTTACTCCATCATTATGATCATGAGCAAGTCACTTATACCTACCAGGTCTCAATTTCTTCATCAGTTTGGTATGTCACCTTTAGTGAACACCTTGCATAAATGTTAAAGTTTTCAATGAATACAAATAATCCTGATTTTTAAAAATTGAACTTGATTGGTTTATGGAACTCCCATTGAGTTAACTTCCTCTACCAACACAGATCAAGACCTACTCTGCAACTTAAAAACTTTAAGAGAGTCATTAGTGGCTGTGAAAGAAAAAGCAACTCACCCAAGGTGTCAAAGGCAGAACTTGAACCTAGGCCTTCCTACTCTAAGACTAAATGTCTACTACACAACATTGCCACCACCTTGATTACTGCGATGTTTAAAATCTAAATTGTGTGATCATCTTAAATTAGAAGTATTAGCACCAGTCTTTGGGCATTAAACATTTATTAAAGCATACAGGTATTCATGCAGAGTTCAGAAAGTTAAGAAAAGGCCTATCTAGCCTAGAGTTCCAGCCAGGTCTGGTTCTTCCTCAAGTCCTCCACCATGAGCCTGCTTCAATCACGAACTCTCCAGCAAACTGTGGAAGCTTTTTATAGGTCCAGAGCATGGGCGGTCCTTACACACTGCTTCAAGCTGTCGTCCAAATCCATTGGTCACTGGACTTGAAGGTGGTCTCGAGTTAAGTTCAAAGTCTAGCTTCTGAGAACAATATCTTTTTTTTTTTTTAAGTGAGGCAATTGGGGTTAAGTGACTTGCCCAGGGGTCACACAGCTAGTAAGTGTTAAGTGTCTGAGGCCAGCTTGAACTCAGGTCCTCCTGAATCTGGTTCAACTACAATAAGGGAAAAAGGGCTTTGGAAGCTAGAGGCCAGGAAACTAACTACCACTTAAAACATAGGCTTCTTTTGCCAGTTTTCACACTGACTTACAATCAAAACTTTGGAAAAACAACCCTTTCATCATCTTCATCATAACTCACTTTCAGATCTGGAAAGCAATTCCTTCACCCTCACCCTATGAGGTAATGCAAGGATCACTAGCATTCTACAGGGGAATAAAGTGAGACACACAGGTTAAATCAAAGCTTCTTAAACCGTAGGTGGTGACCCCATATGGGGTTATATAACTGAATGTAGGGGTTACAAAAAATTTAGCAACAGTAAAAAGTCACATTAAAAAAGTTTAATAAGTCCTGAGTTAAATGATTTGCCTAAGCTGCAACAACCACTAAATGTTGCTGTGCAAGAGTACTAGTACCCTCTGCAAGTGAGGAACACTTGTTGCACACCATGCAACATAGGAAAGCACATTGGATCTAGAGAGCAAGGGCCTGGGTTCCAATCCCACCTAACACTTACTCCTATGCAAAGTTGGGTAAGTCACCCGACCTCCTTAGGCTTCAGTCTCCTTATCTATAAGACAAGAGGGAACAGTCCAAAAAAGAAAATGAGACTGGACTAAAGGACGACCATGTCCTCTTCTGCCTTTGGATCTGTGATTCTAGGATCCTATCACTGACCATAAATGCAGCAGGGCAGTGAGTTATATCTATGCCAGCACTTCATCATAAACAAACGCCCAGGGCTCACAGCAGAAAAGACTTTTACTGCCCGCAGAAGGGAGCCGACCAGCTCTGAAAGGTGCACTACACTAAATTGTGTTTTAGCAGGTTCTCATGTAGAACGAAGTACTTTTAGATTTCCTTGCCCTTTTAAAATCTTAGCTACTAAGCAGCTGCAGCAGTGAGATGAAGCAGAAAAGTGGATCTCAACTGAATATCTGGAAGGAATTCCTATAATAACAAGTCATCAGACTGTATGCCTGGTCTCCTGAGCTGGGTGATGGAAGATCCAGGGCTGGGGTATTTATTAGCAGCACCACCCAAGACACCACACTACAGGAAAGAGTCCCAGGCTGGCTGGCATCAGAGAAGTCTCAAAGGGGCCCCATGAGGTATTCCCATCACAGGCTTTGGTTGGCTAATCTATAAATACATGACATTTGGACATAAACAGTAACGTTTTCAAACCAAGAAAAGAACAACAAATCTTACCTGGAAAATGCCAGATGGATGTCTGGAGCCACGTCTTTGGGAAAGAAGTGAGGGTTGTCAATTGGCTGCATGCTGTTTACCCACTGAGTTACACCAGGTTGGCCCTTCTAGGAGAAAAGAAAGAGGAGTCTTCAAGATTTCTATATAACATAGCAGCAAAAAAGCAAACAAACAAACAAACCAAATTTGAAAATTCCACCAGACTAAGGCAAACAAATGTCTGTTAGCAAAGGGATCATTTCAAATTAGATCCGAGAAGCTCACTTCCCAACATTCATCTCTCTGGTAACAAGGTGCCTGTCTCTGGAACAACTGGCAAAAACCAAAGGAAGTTCATCAATAAAGGAAGGAGTGAGAAGGGAACTAAAAGACCCAAAAAAACAAGAATAATAACTCACATTTATATATTCAGTTACAAAGCACTTAAAGAGACAAACATTATTTAACATGATCCTCACAACCCTGTGATGCAGCCAGCATAAATATTATAATAAATGAAACAGGAAAAATGGACATTTCAGTACTTTCTACATGACTACCTCAAAGTTAATTATCAGATGTACCTTGAAGGTAATTTAGTAATATAAATTGCTGCCAGGTACAAATGAAACAGAGCTACAGGTATCTACATTTATTTAGAGACTGTTAAGAATAAAAAAATTTACAATAGAACATAAAGTGGATGTGAGGGGTGGGGGTTAAAGAGCACCAAATCTCTTATCTTATAAATGAGGATACCCAGGAAATGATATGACTTCCCCAAAATTATACCAGAAAATAGTGGCAGAGCCAATAATAGAATCTGCAGTCCTGATTCATGAGAAAACATGATCAAGAGGGAAAGAACGAGAAAGGTCACAGACAATACTATTACCAAAACGCAAGTGGGAAGGTATTAATTACCAAAGCTTATGCCTGTTTTTTAATTATTTAAATTTATGAACGGGTGCTGTATTTTGTGAAAAGCTTTCTCTGCATCTATTGAGATAATCATATGGTTTGGGTTAGTTTTCTTATTGATGTGGTTGATTATGTTATCTAGTTTTCTTGCTAATATTCTTATTTAAGATTTTAGCATCAATATTCATTAGGGAAATTGGTCTATAATTTCTTTCTCTGTTTTTTGCTTTGCCTGGTTTGGGTATCTCCACCATATTTGTGTCATAAAATGAATTTGGTAGAACTCCTTCACCTCTATTTTTCCAAATAATTTGTATAATATTGGATTAATTGTTCTTTAAATGTTTGGTAGAATTCACCTGTAAACCCATCTGGCCCTGGGGATTTTTTCTGAGGGAGTCATTAATGGCATGTTCAATTTCTTTTTCTATATGGGCTTATTTAAGGATTTTATTTCCTCTTCAGTTAACCTGGGTAGCTTGTATTTTTGTAAATACTTATCCATTTCATTTAGATTGTCAAATTTATTGGCATACAGTTGGGCAAAATAGTTCCTAATTATTGCTTTAATTTCCACTTCATTGCTGGTAAAATCGTCCCTTTCATTTTTGATACTGGTAATTTGGTTTTCTTTTTTTCATCAAATTAACCAATGGTTTATCTATTTTATTGGTTTTTTCATAAAACTAGATCTTAGTTTTATTGATTAATTCCATAGTTTTCTTGCTTTCAATTTTATTAATTTCTCCTTTAATTTTCAGGATTTCTAATTTAGTATTTAATTGGGGATTTCTAATTTGTTCTTTTTCTAGCTTTTTAAGTTGCATGCCCAATTCATTGATCCCCTCTCTTTCTCTTTTTAATTCATGTAAGCAGTTAGAGCTATAAAATTTCCCCTAAGCACTGCTTTGGCTGCATCCCATAGATTTTGGTATGTTGTCTCATTATTGTCATTCTCTTGGATAAAGTTATTGATTGTTTCTATGATTTGTTGTTCGACCCACTCATTCTTTAGAATGAAATTATATCGTTATGATTTACAAACTGAAACTATGATAACCTAGAAAGGAATGAGGCAACAGGCTACTGTTTAGAATCTTTTTATTTAACACATGCAGATTTTAGAATAGCAAATAATAATTCAATGGTGTCTGCACTAATATAAAGAATGTAAGCCACACACAGAGTTTGACTCAATGTAAATGTGGTCTGCATTCTAAGGCAATGTCATCATTGACAATGAAAAAAGAATAACTTTTTATTGTCAGCATTTTTATTAGCTTCCATAGATGAGAGATGGGGTTGTGTAGTAGAATCAGAACATTCAAAGAGGTACAAGTCTCATCAGTGTCACTTATCAGTTGTGTGACCATGAGCAAGATGCTCAACCCATCTCAATCAAATCTTGGTTTTTCTCATTTGTAAAATTCAGAGAATAAAACTACTGATCCAACCATTCTGGAGAGCAATTTGGAACTTCGCCCAAAGGGCTGTAAAACTGTACATACCCTTTGACCCAGTAATACCACTACTAGGTCTATATGCCAAAGAGAGCATAAGCAAGGGGAAAAAGACCCACATGTACAAAAGTATTTATAGCAGTTCTCTTTGTGATGACAAAGAATTGGAAATCAGGTGGATGCCCATCAATTAGGGAATGGCTGAACAAGTTGTGGTATCTGAATGTAATGGAATACTATTGTGCTATAAGAAATGATAAGCAAGCAGATTTCAGAAAAACATGGAATGACTTGAGAAGACTGATGCTAAGTGAAGGGAGCAGAACCAGGAGAACACTGTACATAGTAACAGCAACACTGTGTGATGATCGACTGTGATAGACTTGGCTCTTCTCAGCAATACAATGATCCAACACTATTCCAAAGGACTCATGATGGAAAATGTTCTCCACATCCAGAAAAAAACAACTGTGGATTCTGAATGCAAATTAAACATACTTTTTCTATTTTTTTTGTTTTTTTTTTCTTCGTGAGGGTTTTTCCCTTCTTGTTTGATTTTTATTCCACAATATGACTAATGCAGAAATAGTTTAATGTGACTGTACATATATAAACCTGTATCAGATTACTTCTGTCTTGGGGAGGGGAAAAGGGAAGAGTGGGAGGAAGAAAAATTTGGAATTCAAAATCTTATGAAATCAAATGTTGAAAACTATCTTTACATTTAACTGGAAAAAATAATATTAAAGATTGAAAAAAAGAAAATTCCAAATTAAAAAAAAACATACTAAATAATCTCATTAGGATTACTATGAGGAAAGCTCTTTATAAGTTATAAAGTGCCATTTAATTTTTTAATAAAGAATGTAAGCCATGGATCATTTCAGTTGGTATACTTGAATTCACTTTAAATCCCTATACCATGTTTTATATGATTACTGACTAAAGTTGGACATGATTCCCATGCCTATGACAAATCTGTAAATGCTGTAATTGCTCCAAATCATGAGAAACCGGAAAGAATAGGAAACGGAAGAAGGGAATGGCGTTTATATAGTACCAATTACATGACAGCCATAGCACTTTACAAATATCTCATTTGATTCTCACAACAAACCTGCGAGATAAGCCCTGTTGTTATCCGCATTTTACAGTTGAGGAAACTGAGGCCAAAGATGCTTATGAGACTTTACTCAGGATCATATAGCCAAGTAAGTATCTGTGATAGGATTTGAACTCAGATCTTCCTTACTCCAGACCTAGCTTTTTATCTACTGAACCACTTAACTGTCTCTTAAGGCCACCTAGTGCTAATGATAACAGGCAGTTAAATTCAAGCTTGAAAGCATTATAAAAACAACAAACATACATACAACATACAACATAAAAACAACAAAAATAACAAACAACATTATTTAAAATGAAGCATATCAATTTAAAATATGTTCAGTAGTTTCAGTCACGTCTGACTCTTCTTGACTCCATTGGGGGTTTTCTTGGCAAACACAATGGAGTGGTTTGTCATTTCCTTCTCCAGCTCATTTTATAATTAAGGAGACCTTGGCAAATAGGGTTAAGTGACTTGCCTAGGGATGCACAGCTAATGTCTGAAGCTAGATTTGAACTTAGGTCTTCCTGCCTCCATGCCAGGTGCTCTGTCCACTCCAGACAACCTAATTGCCTCAATTTAAAGAATATATGCCTCAATAATTTGTGTAGCAAAACCTTTTCTCTAAGGAAAAATAGCTACAATAATTAATAGTGGGAAATTTTGCACTACTTCATCAGAATATGGTAAATAGTAGAGAGAGAAATAAGAAGTAACAGAATAATAAGGCAGTAAATAACCTAACTGATAGATAAATGGAGAGAACTTAATGGGAAAAACAAAATATTAGTTTTTTCAGCTAAAGTTTTTACATGAACACTTTTATACAAAGTGATTATGTTGAATCACAAAGCAGTTAGAGGTAAATATAGAAGAAGGTTTAACAGTAAAACAAACATTCATTTATTTATTTAGCAGGGCAATGAGTATTAAGTGACTTGCCCAGAGTCACACAGCTAGTAAGTGTCAAGTGTCTGAGGCCGGATTTGAACTCAGGTACTCCTGAATCCAGGGCCGGTGCTTTATCCATTGTGCTACCTAACTGCCCCCAAATAATATATTTTTAAAGTTAGAAATTTTACTTCATGATTATCCTTCTCTTATACTTCCTTCTCCCTGCTTTTTCCATTGTGCTTATGGTTTACCAATTTTTTATTATTTATTATTTACATTTTGTGGTTCAGTTAATACAAAATTCTAAAGCTGTTCACATTTATTTAATAATTGGTTTTATTATGATTTATTTAACAAATATGAATTATTTTTAGTACTAATTTCTTTTGACTTAGAAGTTTGGTTCTTATTAAAATACTTCCTTGGGGCAGCTAGGTGGCGAAGTGGATAGAGCACCGGTCCTGGAGTCAGGAGTACCTGAGTTCAAATCTGACCTCAGACACTTAACACACACTTACTAGCTGTGTGACCCTGGGCAAGTCACTTAATCCCAATTGCCTCACTAAAAAAAAAAAATACTTCCTTGAAAAGCATGGTTTTCCATTCTCCAAATGATAAATGGTTAAGGACATAAAATTTGAAGTTTTCAGAGAAAGAAATCAAAATTGTCAATAGTCACATGAAAAGATGCTCTAATTCAATAATAGTTATGCAAATTATTACATGCAAATTTAAACAATTCTGAAGTACCACCTCACACTCAGATTTCATAAGATAAAGAAAAATGACAACTGCTGGAGGGGCTATGGGAAAATAGGTACAGTAATGCACTGTTGGAGCTGTGAACTAGTTCAATTATTCAGGAACACAATTTGGAATTATGCCCCAAAAGCTATTAAACTTTTACCCAGCAATATCCACTACTAGGTCTGTACACTAAAGAGATTAAAAAAAAAAGGAAAAAGACCCAAATTTTTTAACAGGTCTTTTTGTGGTAGCAAAGAATTGGAAATAGAGTGCATGCCCCATGAATTAGCGAATGGCTAAACAAGTTATGCTATGTGCTGTAAGAAATGTCAGAAAAACTTGGGAAGACTTGTATGAACTAATAATGCAAAGTGAAATAAGCAGAACCAGGAGAATTTATATAACAACAATAATATAAAGATAATGAACTCTGAAAGACTTGCTAAATGATCAATATAATCCAAAAAACTCATGATATAACATGCGACAGAGAACTGATCAACTCAAGAGTACAGATTGAAGAATAGCGTTTTTCTTTTTAATGTGGCTAATGTGGAAATTTGTTTTGTATAATTATACTTATTTGTAATAGAATTTGTTTTTCTTGCCTTCTCAATAGATGGGGGAGGGAAGAAGGGAGAGAGAATGCAAAACAGAATATAAAATAAAAATGAATTGAAAAAGTAAAAGAAAAGCATTACTATCTGCAGATTTTTTCAAGGCTTAAATGTCTCTCAAGTAGTGGTCATCTCTTAACTAAATAGGCATATAATTCTGAATTTGTGGCCCTTACTTAATTCTGTACATATAAAATTCTATTTTGCCCAAGTGCCCCTTCTTTTCCTCAAAAATTACAACTGGTGGTATCATCAACATTGTGTGTTGATCAACTGTGATGGACTGGATTCTTCTCACCAATACAATGGACAAGAGAGTTCCAGGGGGACTCATGATGGAAAAGGCTCTCCAAATCCAGAAAAAAAAAAAAAAGAACTATGGAATATGGATGCTGATCGAATGGATGCTATTTCTTTTGTTTTTGGTGTTGTTTGTCTGTTTTGAGGTTTTTCCTTATTGCTCTGATTCTTCTCTTATAGCATGACTGATGCAGAAATATTTTTTAATGTATGTATATGTATATAACCTATATCGGATTGCCCACTATCTGGCAAAGGGGGAGGAGGGAGGGAGAAAAATTTGAAATTGGAAATCTTATGTAAACAAATGCTAAAAGCTATCTCTCTACATGTAACTGGAAAATAATAAAACTTTTTTGTTGTTGTTGTTTGTTTTTTTAGTGAGGCAATTGGGGTTAAGTGACTTGCCCAAGGTCACACAGCTAGTAAGTGTCCACCTAGCTGCCCCAAAATACTTTTATTTTTTAAAAAAATTACACTGTGCTCACACTCAAGTACCATAGTATGTTATTTCTGTTATCTTTTTACTCGCTAGATTTTTTCCCTAGTTACTAACTATTAAAGGTTAAACGGTAAAAGAAAATCTTTTTAAAAGTTAAACTGTAACATATAAAAGATGAGTTGAATTTTGGGGTAGTTGTAAAGATCCTTTGGCTTCTTTATATTTGTATGAGTTTTTTTGGTTTGGGGGAGCGGGGAGTTTCGTTAAGGAATTTTGGAAAACTCTTGAAAGGCTTCCTGGAAGAAGCAGCTAGTTAGTGCAGTGGATAGATATAGCACCAGCCCTGGAATGAGGAGGCCCTGAGTTTAAATTGGCCTCAGACATTTAGTTGTTTGACCCTGAGCAAGTCACTTAACTACAACCGCCTCTGTGCAAGCAAGCAAGCAAGACATCGTGGAATGGTTTTCAGATTCTTTTTCTCTTCTAAATTTTTGAGACATTAGTAATCCTTCAAGTCTCTAAAATATGATACGATGATATTTACATATGCATTTTCATTCCATAATTAAAACATTTTCTGAACTTTTCCCATTTGTTCTATTTTTTTTCTTTAATTTGGTTTCTGCTATAGAAAATCGTTGTGGTTGGTTGCTTCCAATGATTTGGAGTGGGTTTCTTATTACAGTCTCCATTTTGGTAATTTTGTTTTCATTATTTCCTTCCAATCTTTTAAATCATCTTTTAGTTTTAAGCTTTAATTCCTTCATAATAATGTAACTTTCTAGAAATTCTTTTATTTGTTCTTATATCTTACAAGTCCTATTTTTGTTTAACTTCTTTAACCCATCTAAGAATATCTCTCAGAATCTTGTATTGAGACTTTTCACTTGTGTCACTTCAGGTATTTTAGCCGTTTCAGTTGTTCCATGATTTTTCATGGTCCTGGCATGGATCTTCATTTTATATTTTATTTTGGTCTCTTTTTAGCCATGTATCTTCCTTTTTGGTGTTTCTGCTACTGTTTTTCGAGGGGTATGTAAGATCTACCATCTTAACTGGAAAATCTCATATACCTATAAAATCCTTATAAGGATGATGTATAAAGGAAATCCTGATAAAAACATGAGAAGAAAATAGGGAGGTTTTCAGAGACTGTTTTCTAGAAAAGACACATTCAGTCACACAATTTACTGAAAGGCATAAAGATTAGAAGAACATTCTGTGCTTATCATTTACAAATAATAAAAACTACTGGGTTCAGTAGAGCAAACACAGTCTTAAAGGCTTTCACCACCAACAAGGTATCTTCCATGAATGTTAAAATCAGAGAAAAGTCTTTGGTAGATGCACCCAAAGAGTTCATAGAGTTTGTTCAATTAACTTCTGGAATATCAAACTGGAATAACTTCAGCAGAGTTGAAGGATAAAATAAATCCAAATAAATCATCAGTATTTAAGTATATAATCAGCAAAATTCAGCAGGAAGAGGTAGAAAATCAAGTCAATAACATTTAAGTGCTCTCTTGTGCCAGGTACTATGCTATACACTAGGGAATGCAAAAATAGGCAAAAAGCAGTCAATGCCCAAATGGGGAAATGGCTGAACAAAATTATGACATATGAATAGGATGGAATTCTATTGTGTTGAAAGAAATGATGAAGAGAATGGTCTCAGAAAAACCTAGAAGACTTGTATGAACTGATGCAGAGTGACGTGAGTAGAAGCAGGAGAATAATTTATGCAATAAAAACAATACTGTTAAGATAATGAACTTTGAAAGACTTGGCAACTGTGATCAACACAATGAACAACCACAACTCCAAGAACTCATATTGAAACAAGTTATCTACCTCCTAATGGACTCAGAGTACAAGTTGAAGCATATTTCCTTTTCTTTATTTTTTTCCTTTCTTGGACAAAGCTGATGTGGGAATTTGTTTTGCATGACATAATTATTTGTAATGGTTTTTATTTTTCTTGCCTTCTCAATGAGTAGAGGAGAGGAAGATGGAAGAATGAAAATTCAAAGCTTAAAATAAAATGGATTTTTTTTTTAAAAGTCCTTGCTCTCAAGAAGTTAGTCTAGTCTAATAGGAGCAACAACATGTAAACAACTATGGACAAACAGGATATAGAATAATAATAACAACAACTAGTATTTATATAGTGCCTAGTATCTATCACAGTGCCAGGCACTGTACCAAGTATTAGCTCATCTGATCCTCACAACCACTTTGGGAACTAGGTGCTATATTATTATCCCCATTTTACTGATGAGGAAACAGAGGCAAACAGAAGTTAAATGACTTGCCCAAATTTACAAAGCTGGCAAGTGTTTGAGGCCACATTTGAACTCAAATCTTCCTGACTCCAGGCCCAGCTCTCTATCCCCTGCACCAACTTCTGGAGATAATCAAGTAAGGTAAGGCACTAGCTTTAAGAGGGACTGGGAAAGGCTTCTTGTAGAAGGTGGCACATTAGCTGAAATATGAAGGAAGCAAGGGAAACCAGGAAACAAAAAGAAAGAGAATTCTAGATAATTGGAGATAGCCAGTAAAAAAAAAAAAAAAGCACGGTTAGGAGATCGAGTAACAGCACCGGGGGGGCAGCTGGATGGTGCAGTGGATAAAGCACCAGCCCTGGATTCAGGAGTACTTGAGTTCAAATCCGGCCTCAGACACTTGACACTTACTAGCTGTGTGACTCTGGGCAAGTCACTTAACCCCCACTGCCCCGCAAAAAAAAAGAAAAGGAAAAAAATTAAAATAAAGTAATAGCAATGAAGCCAGTGTGACTGCATCACAGGGTACATGGTGGAGGGAGTAAGGTATAAGAATACTAGAAAGGTAGAGGAGTAAAAAGGTCAAGAATCTCAAATGACATCAAGATACAAAATAAGGAAATCTATGCTTCCAAAGGTTCTGCCAGTTACATAGAAGATGACTTATATAAAATCCAAAAAAGAAAAATTCCCTATAAATGAAGTTCTCCAGATGCCTCAAATGGAGTCTTGCAAATGACATTATAGATACTATCATAGATGAAGAGCTATAAGGGTTTTCATGACACTACTCCCTCCTGGTTCTCCTATCTGACTGTTCCTTCATTAGATCATCATCCATACCATTTCACCTAACTGCAGGTGTTCCTGAAGGCCTTGTCCTCAGTATCCCAAATGATCTTCCACTACACTTTCTTTTCTTAACCTCACCAGTTCCCAAGATATAACTATCATCTCTATGCAGATGACAGCCACAGCATTTCTTGGAGTTTCACTCCTGCATCACCAATTGCCTATTATTTTAAACTGGATGTCCCAGGGTCATCTCAAACTCAACATGTCCAAAAGTGAATTTATTATCCTCCCCAAACCTTTGAACTCTTTCAAACATCCCCATTTCTGTCAACAGCACTACCATCCTTTCAGTCTCCCAAGTTCATAACATCAGCATTATTCTCAACTTCTAACTCTACATATCCAATCAGTTCTTCTACAAAATCTCTTATATCTGACCCTTGTAACGATTGGAATGACGCCATCTGCTGGAGACTTACTGTAGAAAAGCTCTGCCATGAGGTGAACGTCTCTGAGGGCAAGACCATGCGTCTTTTCTTTGGCGTCAGGAAGTGAAGTTTGGTGGTAGGAGGAAGAAGGGGGAGCCTGGCGCTCTGACATGGGCTCTCTTTCCTATGGACTCCGGTGGAGAAGGGAGCTAGAAATACATTCTCCCTTTAATAGATAGATGAATGTAGGCCTTTCCTTCTCTCTTTACCAAATTCTTATTCTCCTTAATAAATGCTTAAAAGTCTAACTCTTGCTAAAGCTTATAATTTATTGGCGACCACTCATTAAATAATTTAGACAGAATAGCTAGAATTTTAGCCTTTAACACCCTCTTTCCCCCACTCACACAGCTACCACCTTACTTCACTCAGCCCCTCATTACCTCTCACACAAATTACCGCAAAAGCCTCCTAATTCATTTCTCTGTCTCAAGTCTTATGTTACTGCTGCCAAAGTGTGATTCCCCTACTCAGTCAACTCCATGGCTTCCTACCGCCTCCAAGCTGAAATATAAACTCTCTGCTTAGCATGTAAAATCCTTCACAACTCTGCCCCAACCTATCTCTACAGACTAATTGGACATTACTCCCCTCCCAAACTCTGAGAGGTAGCCACACCAGTCTTCTCTCTGATTGTCCCATTTTCTGTGCCTTTGCCCTGATCATCCCACAGGCCTGGAATATACTCCCCTCTACTTCATAGGGACCTCTCTTCCTTTAAGATGCAGTTCAAGGTGGCACAGTGGATAGAGCACCAGCCCTGGATTCAGGAGGACCTGAGTTCAAATCCAGCCTCAGACACTTGACATTTACTAGCTGTGTGACCCTGGGCAAGTCACTTAACCCCAATTGCCTCACACACACACCCCCAAAAAAGAAAAAGATGCAGTTCAAGCATCTTATGCACTTTTTTTCCTGATCTCCCAATTGCGTGTCCTCCCTCCCTAACTACTTTGTATACATTTGTACTTATTCACTTTATAATATAGGCTATATACATTTATATATGTGTGCACACACATGTATGTAGGTATGTATATATTTGTCTCCCCCATTAGACCATGAGCTTTTTATGAAAGAGTGTTGCATTCTTCATACCCCTACCTACACCCAGCACCTTGTGAAGTGTTGGGGCACAAAGCAGGCACTTAATATTTGTTGACTGATCATCTTCAGAGATCATTTATTCCAACCCCTTATTTTACAGACAATAGAGCGATGAACCAAACTTGTGTCTTCTGACTTCAAATCTACTCCATCCCTTCAACTACATAACAAAGGAACCAAATGGACAAGCGGTGTGCAATGAAGCAAGACTATGATGGTCCCTAAAGCAAGGGTTTTGCTAATTTTCACAGCTATACTCATGACTGGCTCAGTAACAGAGGTCTAACTTTCATTATGGGCCTGCCTAATCTCTGTGATGCCCAATAACTCCAATAACATAGGTTCCCTATTTGTTACATTTAGCACCTGGCAAACAACACATATCCTTGTTGGTTAAAGGAAGTGTCTCAAAAGAACAGGCTACTGGGGCAGCTAGGTGATGCAGTGGATAGAGCACCAGCCCTGGAGTCAGGAGGACCTGAGTTCAAATCCAGCCTCAGACACTCAACATTTACTACCCGTGTGACTCTGGGCAAGTCACTTAACCCCAATTGCCTCACAGACCAAAAAAGAAAGAAAGAAAAGAAAAGAAAAGAAAAGAAAAGAAAAGAAAAGAAAAGAAAAGAAAAGAAAAGAAAAGAAAAGAAAAGAAAAGAAAAGAACAGGCTACTGAGACCACTTACTTCACTCCAAAGTTTTCATTCTGGGAGAGTGAAATCAGAAAGTAATGCAAGGGGGCAGCTAGGTGGCACAGTGGATAAAGCACTGGCCCTGGATTCAGGAGGACCTGAGTTCAAAGCCGGCCTCAGGCACTTGACACTTACTAGCTGTGTGACCCTGGGCAAGTCACTTAACCCCCACTGCCTCTCAAAAAAAAAGAAAAGAAAAGAAAAGAAAGTAATGCAAGTTCAGAAAGCAAAAAGATAAGCTGTTTTAGACATGTTGAATTAAGAGTGTCGGGAAGACATTCCAGCAGAAATGTCCAATTAGCAGTTAAAAATGCAGGTCTAGAACTTGGAAGAATCTCCAGACAAAGCTGAAAGTAAAACTGGGAAGTCACTTGCATAGAGGTGGGTAGCTAAATATGATACTGCCAAGGAAGAGTGAAAAAAGAACCAAAAGCAGACTTGTGAGAAACATTCACATAAAAGGACAGGGGAAAGGAAACATAGCAGGACAAAGAGTAGTAATAATTGAAAAAGCAGTAAGGAAACTGGAAGTATTACCTCTCAAGCTAAAAGGAAGCAAGTATATAAAGTATATCCAGTAGAAAGACAATAATAATGCAAGTAATAATAGATAACAGTTATATAGCACTTTAAAGTTTGCAATCACTTTACATGTTCTTACTTAATACTCACAATCCTGCAAGACAGATAATTTATTATCACCCCCATCTTACAGATCAGAAAGTTAAGGCCTAGAGAGGTTATGTGACTTGGCAGGGCTCTCACAGAGTTATTAAATGTCTGTGGTGGAATTTGAACCTAGGTCTTTCTAACTCCAAGCCCAGCACTCTATATATTACTCCACATTAATTCTCAGTATTAATGGAGTAAAAAATCCATAGTAGTCAAGGATAAAAACTTCTGTAAAAGATCAATGGACTTGTGAATTCCGATATCACTGATGACCTTTGAGAGAGCAGTTTCAGTATGGTCATTAGGCACAGAAGTTAGCATACAAAAGGTTGAAGGAGAACAGATCTTGACCAAATTGTTTCAACAAATTTAAGAGAATGAATGAGACAGAAGTTAAAAGGGAAAAAAAGAGGGTTTTTTTTAACATTAAGAAAACATGACGGGGCAGCTAGATGGCGCAGTGGATAGAGCACCGGCCCTGGAGTCAGGAGTACCTGAGTTCAAATCCGGCCTCAGACACTTAACACTTACTAGCTGTGTGACCCTGGGCAAGTCACTTAACCCCAATTGCCTCACTTAAAAAAAAAAAAAAAAGAAAAACATGAGAATGTTCAGAAACAAATGGGAAATAACTTGTAAAAAAGTAAAGATGATTTGGAGGTCCTAGAAAAGGCAAAAGACCAAAGATAGAGGGATTACCTTAAGGAAGAGTAGGGATACCTCTTATTCTGTGACTAGAAGAGTAGATGATTATGCTAAGAAATTTAGAGACACGAAGGAGAGATGTAGGAGCCCATTCAGATGTTCTCTATTTTCCTGGTGTAGTAAGAGACTAGGTTTACTATTATCAAGACGAAAGGGAAAAATAGTTTGAAATCTCTTACCATTAAATACAGGAAAGAGGTAAGGCTTGAGGGAGAAGGATTGTTAAAGAGCAGTAAATTCCCAGCTTATTAGTAAAATCAGAGTGATTAATATTGTTTAATTTTCAAGAAACAACATGGTATAGTGGATAAAGGACCAGCCTTGGAGTCAGAAGACTGAGAGAGTCAAGCACTACCTCTGGCACACTTTGTAACCAAATTTGCTTTGTAACCACAGGCAAGTCTCAACCTCTCAATGTCCCCAAGAAATTTTCAAAAATAATAAGTTACAAGTCTTCTGGTCTACATTTGAGAGTGAAGTTTCAAACTGAAGAGTCCCCAAACCGATGAAATCAGAAGTCTGGTCAAAACAACCATTCACCAATATAGTATAAGAAATCATGTAGCAAAAAGAGCAGTGGGTTTGAAGATCTGTATGTGAATCCAAACTGTGATATGGCACATGTTACCCAGAAACAGGTAAGTAGCATAGTAAATTGAGTGTCAGACTTGGAGTCAGGAAAACCTTAGTTCAAACCTTAATTTAGACACTATCTGGGCAGATCACTTAACCTCTCTCACCTGCAAAATAAGGAGACTTGATGGTCTTGAAGGTCTCTTTCAGATCAATCTAATTCAATGACTCTATAACCTCACAACTCCTTCATCTATAAAATAGACATAATACTTAGCACTATCAATTTTATCAGGTTGTTTTGAATAACAAATAAGATAGTATATGTAAAAGATTCTGAAAAGTGATTTTTTAAACGTTATGTTATCTTAACTATTGTTATTGAAATGACACATCCTTTTGTGGAAAAAAGAATCGAATCAAACTTCTAGAAACCTGTTTCCATTCAGCCAAGGCAAATTCAACTTTAAGAATGTTCTACTTTGGGGGGCAGCTAGGTGGCCCAATGCACCAGCCCTGGATTTAGGAGGACCTGAGTTCAAATCCGGACTCAGATACTTAACACTTACTAGCTATGTGACCCTGGGCAAGTCACTTAACCCCAATTGCCCCGCAAAACAACAACAACAACAAAATAATGTTCTCCTTCCTGTGAATGACTTGACTATTCTCAACAACACGATGATCCAAGACAATCCCAAAGGACTATTGATGAAACATACTATTGTGGGGACCAATTTTTAATTGGGGAGTGCTAGCTAAACGGCTCACCGCAATATTGGGGCAAGGAAGGAGACTGGCAGCCTCCCTCAAAACAGAACAAGATTTATTTTAACAAGAACGAACGTAAAAAAAAAAAAAAACACAAACAAGATCAGTAGGATCAAGGGAAAGGAAATAAAATGGGGAAAGGGAAATTATAATACCTGAAAAAAATACCATCACCCAGGAATCAGCTGAAAATACGCAGCAGAATGCCTGTCGCTTTCCAGCTTCCACCTAGAATGCCCAATTCTCCTCCCCCAAACCTAGAAACACCCCACACTGCCCCACCCAATGGGATGGCCTCTCTGACAGTCACACGACTGCCCTCACTAGGCTTCCAATCATTATAATTTTGCCAGGCCCATGTAGGCGTTAGCGAGTGGTGATGACATGAGGTGCCAGAGCCCTGGCAACGGCTACAACCAGTGGGTGGAGCACCGTGAGGTTTGCAAAGCCCCAGGCCAGTGCTCGCTGAGGCATAAAAACCTCAAATAACAATTAATTCTTTACACTATCCACTTCCAAAGAAAGAATTGATATTGATGGAACAGACTGGAGCGTGATATTTTTCACTTTCTTTCATTTTGTTTTCTTTTAATCAAGTTTTCTTGTACAAAATGACAAATATGGTAATACTTTGCATAATCATACATGTATAATCCATGTCTGAATGCTAGCCACCTCAGGGAAGGGGAAGGGGAGGGAGGGAAGGAGGGATAAAAATTAGAACCCAAAACTATAAATAAAAATGTTTATTACATAAAAAATTAAATTAAATTAAGCCAAGTATATAAAAAAAAGAATGTTCTACTTCAGCTAAGGTTTGTAATTTTTTTAAAAAAGGACTTTGATTTTGAGGATCCTTGGATTTTCTATTCTAACTCAAAAAGATTTGCCAGGGGCAGCTAGATGGCGCAGTGGTTAAAGCACTGGCCCTGGATTCAGGAGTACCCGAGTTCAAATCCGGCCTCAGACACTTGACCCTTACTAGCTGTGTGACCCTGGGCAAGTCACTTAACCCCCATTGCCTGCAAAAAAAAAAAAAAAGAAAGAAAAGAAAAGAAAAAAAGAAATATCTTGGGCAGCTAGGTGGTACAGTGGATAAAGCACCGGCCCTGGATTCAGGAGTACCTGAGTTCAAATCTGGCCTCAGACACTTAACACTTACTAGCTGTGTGACCCTGGGCAAGTCACTTAACCCCCATTGTCCTGCTTAAAAAAAAAAAAAAAAAGATTTGCCAGAATTATTCAATGTCAGATGTTACTTTCCTAAAAATTCAAATATGGGATTAGACAAAACATGTTATGTTTCACACACACCCCCCCCCCCACCATGGGAGGAAATGGCAAGAAGGAACAATGTGAACTTTTGGAAAAATTTCATAAGAATTTCATCACTTATTTTTTCAATATTAACAGAAATGTGTCAACATAATTTGGGCTCTACTTGGCCTTATACCAATATTTTAAATAAATTCTTATTAGGAAATAGTCACTTAAATCGCAGCCTTCCTTCTCCATTCATACAGGATGGAAGAAAGGAAGGAAGAGAGGGAAGAAAAGAAGGAAGGGAGGAAAGGAGGAAGCATTTATTAAGTACCTTCTTAATAGGCACTGTGCTAAAGGCTTTACAAATATTTAATTTTATTCTCACAAGAGATGCTTTTAATTTCCCATTTTGTAGTTGAAGAAGACAGAAGTTAAGTAACTTGCCCAAGGTCACACAACTAGAAGCCAGATTTAAACTAGGGTCTTCCTGATTGCAGGTCCAGCTATCTATTCCTCCTATAGCCACAACTCTAGTCCTGACACGCAACTGTGCCTAAATTAAAAGAAGGTCCTCTTCCCCTTCTGATGTGTAATATAGTTGTAAGAATCGAGTTCCTCGGTTAAGAATAGCTTCCATTGGGGCAGCTAGGTGGCGCAGTGGATAGAGCACAGGCCCTGGAGTCAGGAGAACCTGAGTTCAAATTTGGCCGCAGACACTTAATACTTACTAGCTGTGTGACCCTAGGCAAGTCACTTAACCCCAATTGCCTCACACACACACACACACACACACACACAAAAATAATAGCTTACATTTATATGGCACACTTTAAAGCTTAAAAATGCTTTGTATACATCAGTCTATTTGACCATCATAACAAAATATCATTATTCCCATTTTACAGATGAGAAAAACGTGGCTAAAAGATATTAAGAGGGGGCAGCTAGGTGGCACAGTGGATAGAGCACCGGCCCTGGATTTAGGAGTTCAAATCCGGCCTCAGACACTTAACACTAGCTGTGTGACCCTGGGCAAGTCACTTAACCCCAATTGCCTCACCAAAAAATTAAAAAAAAAAAAAAGATATTAAGAGACATGTCACAA